>NW_024412376.1:33384133-33431344 GCF_014898765.1 Herpailurus yagouaroundi
GTGTGTATAATTCATCAAATCTTTTCAGCTTTCTACTTTTTGTTTCTTTTTGTTTTTTGGAGTGTCAGCAGAATCCAGTAGTAACCACCCTATTCTAAGGCCCCATTGTCCTCACCTAAACTCTTGAAAACCTTCTCACGAATTTCCCTGCTTCTATATATGCCCTGTGCAGTCTTTCTGGCACCCTGAAGCCAGAGACTTGTTATTTTTTTTTTTTAATATATATTTTTAAATGTTTATTTGAGAGACAGAGAGTGAACTGGGGAGGGGCAGAGAGCGAGGAGGGCAGAGGATCCAAAATGGGCTCTGTGCTGACAGCAGGGAGCCCGATGCAGGACTCGAACTCATGAACTGGGAGATCATGACCTGAGCCGAAGTCAGACACTTAAGTGACTGAGCCACCCAGGCATCCCTGAAGCCAGAGAGTCATTATACGACATAGGTCAGATCATGGCGCTCCTGTGCTCAAAACTGTCCACTGACATTCTATCTCACCCAAAGTAAATTCCAAATTCTTATTGTGGCCTATGGGGTCTAGTGGAATTCTCTATTGCCCTTGCCCTCCCAAGACCTTTCTGATCCCAACATCCTCTGCTCCCCCCCTTGCCTGTTCTGCCCCATTCACTTCTACTCCTTGTTATCAAGCTGTTTTATAAATACTCCAAGCATGTGCTTCTGTCATGTCTTTTTGTATTCTCACTGTTGGGGCTCCTCTTTCCAGGTCTACGCATGCCTGACTCCCTCACCTCCTTAGATCTCTGCACAAATGTCTCATCTAAGGCCTTCAGTGCATAACTTCAATGTAACTGCAATACCTTACCTTCTCTTTATATTTTATTTTCCCTCACCCTATTTTATGTTTCTTCTTAGCATTTATTATCACCTTACATTATATATGTGTCCTTTTTGTCTGATTATTTCCTGTCTACTCTCAAGAACGTAAGCTCTATGTTATCAGGAACTTGATTTCGTTTGTTGCTGTAGGTCATTCATTAGTGACTAAAATAGTACTTGGCACATAGTAGAAACTCATGTTTCTCAAAAAAAAAAAAATGAATAAGTGACTTATTGGTTAAATAAATAAATATATAAAAGGTAATTTCACACATAGGCTAAAATTTACTGTTTTCCCCTCTAGTTTAGTGCATCTAAAGGTGTAAAGACAGAAGTGTAAACAGAGACATCTAAAGGTGTAAAGAAGTCTAAAAAAGCTAGGCTAACATGAGAATAATATAATGGTTACTGTGGTATTCATCAGAAAATAGCTATGAATCTATGAGCACAGTTCCCATTTGTTTTAGAAGTGAATAGCCTAAAATACAACCTTAGGGATAAACCATCAACTTAATTGTACAAGGCAAATAAAAATTTATGAAAAGTTGTGAAAAATTTAATTTATGAAAATTTTAATGTATAAAAAATTTAATTTATGATGCTTTTATTTGAGTATTTTTGTAACTCATAGATGTTTAACCAAGTGGGAATGAAAGGCACGAAAGGTTCACGTTTGAGGCTACACATGCAAAAGGCAAAACAAATCCTTGCCTTCAAAAGATCTCACCTTGTTGAGGTGACAAAATATAAAACACACGAAGGAACTGAGAAACACCTTATCGGAATAACATAATGAAAACATAATGAGAAATTAAACCAATAAATTCTAAGGAGTTGTCAAAGAAAGAGGCTATCAGGTATATCAGATGCATTTTGAGTCCCTCATAACAGAGTAGTATGTGACAATAAACACAGAATAGGAAAGGAAAACAATGGATACGTTCATTCAAGAAGCATTTATTGAGCACGTAGTAATACCAGTCATATGTATGTCGGGCATTTAAAAAAATACAGTCTGTGTCCCCAGTCTATGTTCACCTAAATCAGTGATTTCATAGCAATGGGAAGCGTTCAGTGGTTGGCGTTTGATCAAAGAGTTATGGGGGGACAACAGAAGGGAAATCGCCTCTGCCTGGGAAGGAGCAAGACCAGGCAAAATTGTCACTGCAACTGAGACTTACAGGACGAGTAGAAGCTGCCAAGACTCACACACTGTGTGAGTGGCAGTGTGTGTATGTGCGTTTGTGTGTGCGTTTGTGTGCACTCCAAGAAAAAGGACAGCAAGTCCTTAGGTGAGGAGGTGAGAAGGAACTATTATGTGGCGAAGCTATGGACAGCTTGATGCTGCTAAAGCAAAACCCTACAGAGATCAGAAAAAAGAAAAAAAGTCTCAGGCCAGATTAAGAAAGGCTTTGTTAATATTGCTGGAGAGCTTGAGTATGTAGTATGTATATACATACATATATATGTATATGGTTCCCATATACATATGTCCTCCCAGAGGATATGCTTAATTTTTCTTTTTTTTTTCTTTTTTCTTCCCTTCCTCTGTCTCTTTCTTATCATTTGAACCATTCTTAACTGTACAATTTAGTGTCATTAAATACATTAACAATGTTTTGTAACTATCACCACTAGCTATTTCCAGAACATTTTTATCATCCCAAGCAGAAAGTCTGTACCCATAAAATGGTTAGTCCTCCTCCTCCCAGGCCTTATTTTTAGAAATTGAAGTGATATGTAGACTATAAATTGGAATAAGAGAGGTAAATTAGAATAATATTGCAAATCTGATTTGAGTTGTTATAAGTTGTATTTTTAAACTATTTGAAGAAAAATCATGTTAGCTAGTTCATTTACTTTTTTAAATTTTTTATTAAGTTTTTAAAATCTTTGTTTATATTTTAGAGAGAGACAGAGCATAAGCAGGGGAGAGGCAGAGAGAGAAGGAGACACAGAATCTGAAGCAGACTCCAGGCTCTGAGCTATTAGTACAGAGCCCGACCTGGGGCTCAAACTCTTGAACCCATGAGATCATGACCAGAGCCAATGTCAGACACTTAACCAACTGAGCCACCCAGGCACCCCTTTAATTTTTTTTTAATGTTTATTTATTTTTGAAAGATAGAGAGAGTGTGAGTGGTGAGGGGCAGAGAGAGGGAGACACAGAATCTGAATCAGGCTCCAGGCTCTGAGCTGTCAGTACAGAGCCCAATGTGGGGCTCAAACCCAGGAGCTGCAAGATCATGACCTGAGCCAGATGCTTAACTGACAGAGCCACCCATGTGCCCCATTAGCAAATTCATTTTGATGTCAATTTATATTCAATAAGATTTGGGAAAAGTGCCATTTTTAAGCTCGTATGGGTGGAGAGTCCTATTTAAAAGCTTGTTTTAATGTGAACTCCTATTCTTCTACTTCTTTTCTCCTAGAGAACTGTTAGTCTTTAAAATGAACTAGGCTAGGGGCACCTGGGTGGCTCAGTCAATTAAGCATCCCACTTCCACTCAGGTCATGATCTCACAGTTCGTGAGTTCGAGCCCCACCTGCGCTCTGTGCTGACAACTTGGAGCCTGGAGTCTGCTTTGGATTCTGTGTCTCCTTTCTGCCTCTCTCTCACTCACACTCTGTCTCTCTTTCAAAAATAAAGAAACATTAAGGGTTTTTTTAATAAAATAAAGTAAACTAGGCTAGTTTAGTGAAAAGCATTTTTATAAGTTTTTGAAAAGAAACATATTCAATCTTGTAATTAAGAAACTGAATTTCTGCTAGGGTTTATTTGATGCAAATTCATGTTTACAATTGGTTTTAATTAAAAATTCAGTTATCCATTCTTGTTTTAAGAGTATACCAGTTATACTCTTAAGCTAGTTTGGTTGAAAATTCATATCCATAAGCTGAATTAATGAAAACTCATGTTTTCTGATTTTCTGGTAAAAATTGTAGAATTTTCTTTGTTTAGAAAAACTAGTTTTCAAACCATTTTTGATTAAAATATATGTCCACAAACTATATGTATTAGAATGTATGTATCCAATCACATTTGATGAAGCTTTATTTCAAAGGTATATCTAAAATATTTGGTGATTAAGCAGATATAAGTGAGACAGGACAGAAAGAAATTAACTTAGGATTCTAAGGCAAATAATCATACCTATTAAAATCCAATTCTTAGTGTCATAAATGATACATAGTAATATTATAATGAAAATTTCGATTGGGATATTCTTTATGACTTCCATGACTTATCTTCTGTTATCTTATTCACAGATTTTACCTTTCTGTTGCTTCTTGGACAGTTCTTAAGTTTCAATCCTTATTTTTCCTCTTATTTTTCCTCTATTCTGTTTCCAGCAATGGCAAGAGTTCACTCTGATGGTTTTGGGTATAGAGTAAAACCTTGGTTTGCAAGTATAATTTGTTCTGGAAACATGCTTGTAATTCAAAGAACTTGTATATCAAAGTGAATTTCCCCATAAAAAATAATGAAAGTGATTGCAGTACTGAACTATACTACAAAATAATTAAAAAATATAAAATACAAAGAAAACTAAACAAATGAACCCACACTTATCTTTGAAAACCTTTGTGGCTGAGATTTTCTCTGAGGGAGACAAGAGAGGGGAGGGTTATTGTGTAGGACGACTTTCACTATCACAGAATCACTGTTATCAATTGGCTCAATGAAATCTTTTTCTGTATGGGGGCCCTTATATATGCTTGCACAAATGTTGACTACAGTACAATGTTAATAAACTCTTGTCATATACTGTGTTTAATGTAACTGGTAATAAGGCAGCAAAGGAAAGGATCTATATGCAGGCAGCCTGACCTAGAATGAAGCAAAACATTCTTAAGCTTACTTTGCATGGAAAAGCAAAAGACTGTCTACAGGTGCTTTGCAGTGACAAAAAAAAAAAAAAAAAAAAAAAAAAAATACTGTGGGCACCTTCCAAAGTTCTGAAAAATCACTGATTTCTGCCAAACACCATGGCCTGAGACCGAGCATCTGAGCATGGGAGGTGATTGCCCACAATGAGACAGAGACAGAGAGACAAAGATTGAAAGAGAGAGAGAGAGAAAGAAAGAGAAGAATCACTGGCTCAAAGTGGCTCAGTTGTGATCATGTGATGTTGGGTGTCATGAACTAGTACTACTCATATTGTAAGACATCGCTCGTTTATCAAGCTAAAATGTATTAGAAATGTTTGCTCATCTTACTGAGCACTTTGCAGAACAAGGTACTTTGCAATCTAAGGTTTTACTGCATATCTAAGGTCGCCTTGTATTTGACAAGTTAACATCTCCTTAATGTCCAACTTTGTATTTTTAACAGTCTGTTGAACATCATCAGAGCATCTGTGAATGACCGTGAGAATCTCTGCAAGCAATGTGTTAAAATTCTCTCTAGTTATCTTCCAAAACCCTCCTTCTGAGTTCTCTTTTCCATCACTACACCCCTCATGTGGTCCCCAATAAGTATTAAGTCCAAAGAGCTTCTGTGATGTCTTTCATATGCATTCCCTCTTCTACTTCCCTACCAAATTTCTGTACGCCATGGTCTCAGTATTCATGAATAGGGCTCTACCTTCTTACTTTTCTCTATTTATTTCCTTAATTTGTCCCACAAAATCTATTTTATTCACTGTGGCTAGAGTGATCTTTGTAAAGTATGACTGACTAGTATAGAAATTTTTTCATGCGACTCTTCAGGTATGACAACCAATGCATCAAACTGGATTCGCATCTTATTTCAGCAACTAGCTCTTCCTTTTGCACTCCACATTGATGAAATGGCATCCCCAATCGAACATGTATAGCTGCATATTTGTTTTGCTCCTTGCTGTATATCCTCACTTCCTAGAATAGTATTTATCATCTAATTCTGCTACATGAGTAGGTTTGAATGAATGTATGAATGAACGAATGACATCATCTTTCATCTCGAATCAATCAAGCTTTATATATTTTAATCCCCAAATGTTTCTACTTTTTCCCTTTCTATGCTTTCTGCCACTAATATGCTCAGTTGTCTTTATTTCTTGCTGGGGGTATGTGTCGGCAGCCTTCTCACTGATGACTGTTTTATCTTATGAGTAGATAAAACCGTGCCATTTTTCTGTTTAGAACTCATCAATGGCCCCTTGGGATGCAGCCCTAGACGTTTAGTCTTGAATCAAAACTCTCCATGATCCAGCATATGGGTAGTTCTGCAGTATTATACTTTCCCACTCCCTGCCTCATTTTCATATTATACCTTATTAAACTTGTAGCCTTCTTCTTGTCCATTCCTCCCAACCATCTCAGTTTGTCCAAGACTGAGGGGGTTCCCAGGACACAGAATTTTCAGTGATAAAATTGGGAAAGTCCGGGGAAAACCAGGATCACCCTAAAACACGCTGGGCACTTTCTAGCCTCTGTATCTTTAGGCCATAAGTCACCTCTCCCTGGAATTCTATTTCTTCCCCTCTTAGTCTAAGTCTCACTGATCCTTTAAAATTATGTCTGGCAGCACTCCATTAGGCCCCCTTCATTAACCTTGGGCCAGGGTAGCTAGGCAATGACTTCCCCAAACTCAAGAATTATCATGTTTATCTTTAAATTCCTAGAAACTTTTGAAATGCTCGATTTTAAAAAGAAATTAATAAATATGTACTGAATGAGTAAATTATTTTCCAACAGAGTAAATCCTAAAAGCTACAATTTGACTTTCAAGACTTCCATGGATAAGCCCTATTCTAACAATTAATTCATTTCAATTAGACTCAAAGTAATTATTCAGTTTAAACAAGATTTATTGCATATCTACAATTTTCAAGGCTTAATTCTTGTCTGTATTACTTTCTATTATTTAATCCCAATTGAATAATTTTTTTTCAAAGGTGCCACATTTCTTTTTTTTTTTTTACCTTTTATTATAACATCATCCTCAAAATATACTTATCTGTATCTTTACCTCTCCAAATTCATCATATTTGCTGAGGTTCGGATTAACTGCAATTGCTTCCATGAAAACTGATTAGTCTTGATTACCAGTCCAGAGCAATTTGTGTAATCATGTACTGTACCTTGCTTGGGCTTTTTTTACATTCCTTGATACTTTTTGAGTTGTGCCATATTATTTGTAATTTTGGCTTTTCTTCCTTTCTAGGTTGGAAATGCTTATCTCTGTATCTGCTTCATTATCTAATTCGATGCCTTGTACATTCAATGACCAAAACATTAATTTGTGTTTTAAGATTATAATGTAAGAATGGCTTGGGAGGAGGAGCCAAGATGGCGGAACAGCATGGAAGTTTTTTGTGTGTCTTGCATCCATGAAATACAGCCAGACCAACACTAAACCATCCTACACACCTAGAAAACTGATGGGAGGATTAACACAACAATATGCACAACCTGAACCACAGAAGTCAGCAGGTATGTGACACGGAGGGGTGAACTTGGGGATAGAGAAGCCTGCGGCAGGCAAGGACCCGCTTTTGCCGGCGGAGAGAGGACGGAGACTGGAAGGGGTGGGGGAGAACATGGGAAAAGCACCCCCCCAAAAGCAGCTGCAGAGAAAGTGGAAAATTGGAAACAGCCGCAGGGACTAAACTAAAAAGGGAGAAAGGAGGAAGGAGAGGGTTTACATTCCATTGAGACTGTAAACAAGGGGAGCGCAAAGGCTGCAACTCTGCAGTTCTATACCTGGTGGTGCTCTGGTGGGAAGGGCGAATCCCCAGGAACAGAGTGGGGTACGGGAGGTTCTCGGGCCACACGGGGAATAGCGGTTCCACTGCTGGAAGGACATTTGGTAGAGACTGTTGAAGCCACATGGTCCCAGCAGACCCCAGAAAATGGCCACATTTGCTGGTGCTGGGACAAGGTCGTTAAGGGGTGAATCCTGGTGCCAGATGTGTGTTGTGATTTTCCATAATCTCTGAAAAGCTGGTGCTACACTATCTCGCGAACTTTTTCTGGGGCGGGCTGACATCTGGCCACAGTCTCGGGGCACCGACAGCAGCAGGGTCCAGCAAGTATTCCTGGGTGCAGCCAACATTTGGCCATTGCTCGGTGAGACCTTCCCACAGAGGGGCAGAACAGGTCAAAGCCGCAGTCCTTTGGAAGTAAGGAACTGGGGAAAACAGCCACATCTGAGACAAAACTCAGGAGAGAGGTACTGCCTGGGGCTTGGTCACGGACAGTGAAAAAGCAGGAAGTGGATGAAAGCTGAAGACGGAGGACAGGTGTGTGATTGCTGATGGGACAGAACGGTTCCCATACTAGAGACTGGGTAGCTGGGTGACGCCATTTTCACCACTCCCACATGTACGCAGAGTGTATGAACCTACGGGCTCTGCAACAATCCACCCCAGTAGGCTACCAGCGCCATCTAGTGGAGAACAGAGCCGTTACACTGAGCCCCACCCAACTGGGCCAACCTCTCTCTTTAAGAACCCAAGTTTCACCGCCTACTTAGTTTATGGAATATAAAGCGCTACATAGTCTGACTTCTAGGGGAAAATAATCTCAGTCATATTTCAATCTGTTATCAGGTCCATCTATTAAATTTCTTTCTTTTTTAAATTTTTTTTTCTCTTTTACACTATCCTTTTTCTTGAATACAGAAAGAGAAGAAATTCATTTTTATTTTCAATTTTTTAAAAAATATTTTTCTTTTTTTTTTTACTATATTTTTAACTGTTGTGTAATTTTTTTCAATTTCTTACTTCCATTATTCTATTTTAGTCTACTTCAGTGTATTCACCTTTTCAAATTTTTAAACGATTTCCTTGTTTTATTTTCTCTTTTTCTTTTTTCTCTTTTTCATTTCTTTTCTTTTTCTTGAATGCAGAAAGTGAAAAACTTATTTTTACTTTCAACTTCTATTAAAAATATTTTTCTTTCATTTTCTTTACTATAGTTTTTGCTTTTCAATTAGCAATAATGGTGCCTCGGATAAACCTCATTGGCTATGATACTGCCACTGCGCAAAACTTACAGTTTTTGCTTTGATGTAAATTTTTTCAAATTCTATTTTACTCCCATAATTTTATTTTAGACTACTACAGTGTATTCACTTTTTCAAATTTTCAAACAATTTCTTTTTTTCCTCTTTTTTCTCTTTTTCATTTCTTTTCCTTGAATACAAAAAGAGAAAAAATTCATTTTTATTTTTAATTTTGATTAAAAATATTTTCTTTAATTGTTTTCCTACTATAGTCTTTACTTTTGTGTAATTTTTTTTCAAAATCTATTTTACTCCCATCATCTTGTTTTTGTCTACTTCAGTGTATTCATTTTTTTCAGATTCTCAAACGATTTCCTTTTTTCCCCCCACTTTTTTTTTCTCTCATCTGTCAAACCACTTTCAACACCAAGACCAAGGCACACCTAGGATCTAGCATCATTTATGAGATTTGTTTTGTGTGTGTGTGTTTTTAATTTTTTAATTTTCATTTTTTTAATTTTCATTTTTTTAATTTTCATTTTCCTACCTCATTAATTCCTTTTCTGCCTTCAAAATGACAAAACGAAGGAATTCACCCCAAAAGAAAGAGCACGAAGAAACGACAGCCAGGGATTTAACCAACACAGATACATGCAAGAGGTCTGAACCAGTATTTAGAATCACGATAATAAGAATACTAGCTGGAGTCGAAAATAGATTAGATTCCCTTTCTGCAGAGATAAAAGAAGTAAAAAGTAGCCAGAATGAAATAAAAGATGCTATAACTGAGCTTCAATCACGGATGGATGCAGCAGCGGCAAGGATGGATGAGGTAGAACACAGAATCAGCGATAGAGCAGACAAACTTATAGAGAATAATGAAGCAGAAAAAAAGAGGGAGATTAAGGCAAAAGAGGACAATTTAACAATTAGAGAAATCAGTGACTCGTTAAAAAGGAACAACATCAGAATCATAGGGGTCCCAGAAGAGGAAGAGAGAGAAATAGGGGTAGAAGAGTTATGTGAGCAAATCATAGCAGGAAACTTTCCTAACCTGGGGAAAGACACAGACATCAAAACCCAGGAAGCACAGAGGACCCTCATTAGATTCAACAAAAACTGACCATCAACAAGGCATATCATAGTCAAATTCACAAAATACTCAGGCAAGGAGAGAATCATGATAGCAGCAAGGGAAGAAAAGTCCCTAACCTACAAGGGAACACAGATCAGGTTTGCAGAAGACCTATCCACAGAAACTTGTCAGGCCAGAAAGGAGTGGGAGGATATATTCAATGTGCTGAAACAGAAAAGTAAGCAGCCAAGAAGAATGCTTTATCCAGCAAGGCTGTCATTCAAAATAGAAGGAGAGATAAAAAGTTTCCCAGACAGGGGTGCCTGGGTGGCTCAGTTAGTTAAGTGTTCAACTTCGGCTCAGGTCATGATCTCACGGTCTGTGAGTCCAAGCCCTGCGTCAGGCTCTGTGCTGACAGCTCGGAGCCTGGAGCCTGGTTCAGATTCTGTGTCTCCCTCTCTCTCTGCCCCTCCCCCACTCATGCTCTGTCTCTCTCTCTGTCAAAAATAAATAAGCATTAAAAAAAATTTAAAAAGTTTCCCAAACAAAAATTAAAGGAGTTTATGACCACTAAACCAGCCATGCAAGAAATTTTAAGGGGGACTCTCTGAAGAAAAGATGAAAAAAAAGAAGATCTTTTCTCTCTGAGAAAAGATGAAAAAATATAAATAAATAAATAAATACCAAACACAACAAAGATTAGAAAGGACCAGAGAACACCACCAGAAACTCCAACTCTACAAGCATCATAATGGCAATAAATTCATATCTTTCAGTACTCACTCTAAACATCAATGGACTCAATGCTCCAAACAAAAGACATAGGGTAACATAATGGATAAGAAAACAAGATCCATTCATATGCTGTTTACAAGAGACCCACTTTAGACCTAAAGACACCTTCAGATTGAAAATAAGTGGTTGGAGAACCATCTATCATGCTAATGGTCAACAAAAGAAAGCCGGAGTAGCCATACTTATACCAGACAATCTAGACTTTAAAATAAAAACTGTATCAAGAGATGAATAAGGGAATTATATCATAATCAAGGAAGTCTATCCACCAAGAAGACCTAACAATTGTAAACATTTATGAACCAAATGTGAGAGCACCCAAATATATAAATCAATGAATCACGAACATAAAGAAACTCATCAACAGTAATAACATAATAGTAGGAGACTTCAACACCCCACTCACAGCAATGGACAGATCATCTAATCAAAAAATTAACAAGGAAACAATGGCTTTGAACGACACACTGGACCAGATCGACTTAACAGATATATTCAGAACATTTCATCCTAAAGAACCAGAATATATATTCCTCTCCAGTGCTCATGGAACGATCTCCAGAATAGACTATGTACGGGGACACAAATCAGCCGTAAGTAAATACAAAAAGATCGAGATCATACCGTGCATATTTTCAGACCACAATGCTATGAAACTCGAAATCAACCACAAGAAAAAATTTGGAAAGGTAACAAATACTTGTAGACTGAAGAACATCCTACTAAAGAATGAATGCGCTAACCAAGCAGTTAAAGAGGAAATTAAAAAGTATATGGGAGTCAATGAAAATGATCATACCACAACCCAAATCTCTGGGACACAGCAAAGATGGTCATAAGAGGGAAGTATATAGCAATAGGCCTTCCTAAAGAAGGAAGACAGATCTCAGATTCACAACCTCATCTTACGCCTTAAGAAGCTGGAAAAAGAACAGCAAATAAAACCCAAAACCAGCAAAAGACAGGATATAATAAAGATTAGAACAGAAATTAATGCTACCAAAACCCAAAAAACAGTAGAATGGATCAATGAAACTATAAGCTGGTTCTTTGAAAGAATAACAAAATTTATAAATCACTAGGCAGTCTGATCAAAAAGAAAAATAAAAGGACCCAAATAAATAAAATCAAGAATGAAAGAGGAGAAATCACAACCAACACAGCAGAAATAAAAACAATAATACGAGAATATTATGAGCAATTATTTGCCAATAAAATGGAGAATCTGGAAGAAATGGACAAATTCCTAGAAACACATAAACTATCAAAACTGAACAGGAAGAAATAGAAAATTTGAACAGACCCATAACCAGTAAGGAAATTGAATTAGTAATCAAAAATCTCCCAAAAAAACCAGAGTCCAGGGCCAGATGGCTTTTCAGCGGAATTCTACCAAACATTTAGGGAAGAGTCAACACCTATTCTCTTGAAGCTGTTCCAAAAAAATAGAAATGGAAGGAAAACTTCCAAACTCTTTCTATGAAGCCAGCCTTACCTTGATTCCAAAACCAGACAGAAACCCCACTAAGAAGGAGAACTATAGACCAATTTCCCTGATAAACATGGATGCAAAAATCCTCAACAAGATATTAGCCAACCAGATCCAAGAATACGTTAAAAAAAAATTATTCACCACGACCAAGTGGGATTTATACCTGGCGTGCAGGGCTGGTTCAATATCCTCAAAACAATTAATATGATTCATCACATCAATAAAAGAAAGGACTAGAATAACATGATCCTCTCAATAGATGCAGAGAAAGCATTTGACAAAATACAGCAGCCTTTCTTGATAAAAACCCTCAAGAAAGTCGGGATAGAATAAGCATACCTTGAGATCATAAAAGCTATACAGGAACAAACCAACACTAATATCATCCTCAATGCGGAAAAACTGACAGCTTTCTCCCTAAGGTCAGGAACAAGACAGGGATATCCACTCTTGCCACTGTTATTCAACATAGTATTGGAAGTCTTAGCCTCTGCAATCAAATAACACAAAGAAATAAAAGACATCCAAATTGGCCAGGAGGAGGTCATACTTTCACTCTTCACAGATGACATGATACTCTATATGGAAAATCCAAAAGATTCCATCAAAAAAATGTTAAAATTGATTCATGAATTCAGCAAAGTTGCAGGATATAAAATCAACACACAGAAATCGGTTGCATTCCTATACACCAACAATGAAGCAACAGAAAGAGAAATCAAGGAATCGATCCCATTTACAGTTGCACAAAGAAACTATAAAATACCTAGGAATAAATCTAACCAAAGAGGCGAAAAATCTATATGCTGAAAAGTATAGAAAACTTATGAAAGAAATTGAGGAAGACACACACACACACACAAAATGGAAAAAGATTCCATCCTCCTGGATAGGAAGAACAAATACTGTTAAAATGTCGATACTACCCAAGGCAATCTACATATTCAATGTAATCCCTATCAAAGTAGCACCAGCATTCCTCACAGAGCTAGAACAAATAATCTTAAAATTTGTATGGAACCAGAAAAGATCCCGAATAGCCAAAGTGATCTTGAAAAAGACAACCAAAGCAGGAGACATCACAATCCCGGCTTACTTTTTTTTTTTTTTTTTTTTAATTTTTTTTTTTCAACGTTTATTTATTTTTTGGGACAGAGAGAGACAGAGCATGAACGGGGGAGGGGCAGAGAGAGAGGGAGACACAGAATCGGAAACAGGCTCCAGGCTCTGAGCCATCAGCCCAGAGCCTGACGCGGGGCTCGAACTCACGGACCGTGAGATCGTGACCTGGCTGAAGTCGGACGCTTAACCGACTGCGCCACCCAGGCGCCCCAACAAAAAGAAACTCAAAATGGATGAAAGACCTCAACGTAAGACAGGAAGCCATCAAAATCCTTGAGGAGAAAGAAGGCAAAAACCTCTTTGATCATGGCTTCAGCAACTTCTTACTCAACACATCTCCAGAGGCAAGGGAAACAAAAGCAAAAATGAACTACTGGGACCTCATCAAAATAAAACCTTCTGCACAGTGAAGGAAACAATCAGCAAAACTAAAAGGCAACCAAAAGAATGGGAGAATATATTTGCAAATGACATAGCAGATAAAAGGTTAGTATCCAAAATCTATAAAGAACTTCTCAAACTCAACACCCAAAAAACAAATAATCCAATGAAGAAATGGGTATAAGACATGAATAGACACTTCTCCAAAGAAGACATCCAGATGGCCAACTGACACATGAAAAAATGCTCAACATCACTCATCACCAGGGAAATACAAATCAAAACTACAATGAGATACCACCTTACACCTATCAGGATGGCTAACATTAACAACTCAGGCAACAACAGATGTTGGCGAGGATGCAGGGAAAGAGGATCTCTTTTGCATTGTTGGTGGGAATGCAAGCTGGTGCAGCCACTCTGGAAAACAGTATGGAGGTTCCTCAAAAAACTGACAATAGAACTACCCTACAACCCAGCAATTGCACTACTAGGTATTTATCCAAGGGATACAGGTGTGCTGTTTGAAGGGACACATGCACCCCCAAGTTTATAGCAGCACTATCAACAATAGCCAAAGTATGGAAAGAGCCCAGATGTCCGTCGACGGATGAATGGATAAAGAAGAAATGGTATATATATATATATATATATATATATATATATATATATATATAATGGAGTATTACTCGGCAATCAAAAAGAATGAAATCTTGCTATTTGCAACTACGTGGATGGAACTAGAGGGTATTATGCTAAGTGAAATTAGTCAGAGAAAGACAAAAATCATATGACTTCACTCATATGAGGACTTTAAGAGAGAAAACAGATGAACATAAGGGAAGGAAAACAAAAATAATATAAAAACAGGGAGGGGGACAAAGCATAAGAGACTCATAAATATGGAGAACAAACTGAGGTTTGCCAGAGGTGTTGTGTAAGGGGGGATGGGCTAAATGGTTAAGGGGCACTAAGGAATCTACTCCTGAAATCATTGTTGCACTAGATGCTAACTAATTTGGATGTAAATTTTAAAAAATAAAAAATAAAACAATTTAAAAATTAAAAAAAAAGATTTATCAAAAAAAAGAAGAATTGACTTGATTTTTGAAATCTAAATTTAGAGTGAAAATGTCTATGCCCATTGGACATAAAATTATTAGGCTCCAGACCATCTGGTGAGAGGTAGACAGATTTGAAAATGAATTAAATTTATTTTTCGAAGTAGGAATTAGGACATTTCTGCTATAGGTCACTATGTGTAACCTTGACAACAAGCTTTCCCTTATTTTTGTCAAAGATAATTTATACAGAAAAATTTGTTGTTTTATTTTTTAGATGTTAAAACCGAACACCCTTCCTTTGAATTTAGAATTGTCTCAACTTACTAAGTTTCTGTATCCATTTTTTAAAATAAACTGTTGCCATGGAAACAGTATTTCAGATGTTTTGTCTTCCTTCAAATTTCACATCTGCTATCATGCTATATATATATATATATATATATATATATATATATATATCACACACACACACACACACACACACACACACACACACGAAACAGACATCTTTGTTGCTTATGAAGATCAAAGTTATGTTCAATAATGTGAATACACAACCCTTTGTACTAGTGGCTAATATTGGGAAAATAATTGGGAAGCAGTAGGACACTCAATTTAGAAATATGTAGGGGCGCCTGGGTGGTGCAGTCGGTTAAGCGTCCGACTTCAGCCAGGTCACGATCTCGTGGTCCGGGAGTTCGAGCCCCGTGTCGGGCTCTGGGCTGATGGCTCAGAGCCTGGAGCCTGTTTCCGATTCTGTGTCTCCCTCTCTCTCTGCCCCTCCCCCGTTCATGCTCTGTCTCTCTCTGTCCCAAAAATAAATAAACGTTGAAAAAAAAAATTAGAAATATGTAACAGAGGTAATTTACAATCTGGAAAACAGAATGATTTTTTGTTTTATTAAAATATTATCTTCAAGTATTCAGCACATTGCCATATAGTGCTGTTATTTTGAAGTGCTTTGTGAACTTGTACTTGCCTTTTAGATTTGCTCATGTAAATAATTGCCCCTTCAAGTCATGTCAGTTCCATTAAGAGCCTTCATTCCTCCCTGAATTCCGAGTTTAGTCTTTGTACCTTTCTCACCTATACAATGAGATGGCAGAATCTATCCTTTACTCTCCATACTGCTGTATAATTATGCTCCTAATCCCTTTCATAAAGACATTGATTTAGCTGTTTATTTTTCTTTTGGACAAAGAATATGTCATCATCACCATGTAAAATGCAGAGAAGAAAGACCCAAAGATTAGATGTGAAGAATCCTGACTGGTAGCTGTTGTGTTGAAATATGGGTTTTCAGCATTGAGAGGAATCAGCAAGGATTAGTATCTTTTCCTTAAAGTCAATTTTGTGACCAACAGCACAGATTCATCTCCTTGACCTGGGTCAGCAAATCTGTTAGCATTCAAAATCTTACCTTTTACCTGGTTTGTGCCCTGGAGTGAATCTTAGGGAATGTGAGTACTCCACCTTTTCCCACAGCTAATTCCAACTGCAGGATCTCTATATGGTCATAAATATTTTAGAAAAAGCTATGTATGGAAATTAGCTCAAAATTATGGAAATTGGCTCAAAATTAATTATTCCTCCTATGAGTGGCTTTCTGAGTAAACAGAATTAACTTAATTATTTAATTCATTTATTCAGGCATAATCTGAATCCTGGGAATAGAGCTATGTTAGGAAGACATGATATTGAATTAAGGAGTTTTTAGCATAGTAGGGTATGGAAGATTAAACCAAAGGCATAATAAATCCAAACTTGATAAGCATTACAAAAATATTCAAAAAAATTCTTAGGAGGTCAGTGGCTCAGTTCTGACTGGGAGAATCATGGAAGAGTATGAGCAAGGAACGGGAGGTAAGACAATGCATAGCCTTGGGGCTTGATAGAATATCAGTGCCAATTGCAGACATGACAAGTGAGGAGGAATTTCTGGTTAAGAGGATATCCTTTCAGATATCCTTTTAGACATGTTAAGTTTGATTTTCTATGAAACATCCAGGGCTATCTCTGTAGCATGCAGTTATAAGAGCAAAGCCGAAGCTCAAGAAAGAGATTAGAAGATATGTAAATATGATGGTCAACTGCATTGACACATTGAAGTTTTCGAGGCCATTGGCTTATGAAAGATGACAGTATTAAGATTCATAAGAAGATAGTATAGAGGTAGCCAAGGAAATAGAGAGCAATAAGCAAACAGCCAAAACAAAACAAAAACACCAAAACCTTGGGAATGTTTGAAGAGAATAAGAAAAAAATCAGGATTCAGGGCGTCAGAATACAGTATGGTGAAAGTCCACAAAAGGTGTGGAAAACGTAGAAAGGAAAGGATTTGTCACCCCATCAGCTGGAGTATAAGAACGAAGAAAAGACACTTGATTACATTTTAGGTATCAGATTTGCTGAACTACAGGGGAAAGACGATTGTACGGGGCTACAGGCTACGTAAAGGAGCAAGCATACATTGTCATTTCAATGAAGAGAGAAAAATGTAGTAGACTTGTGTGAGCAGCAGAAATTGGAAGTCCACAGAGTTTTGTAATTATCAATTGAAGATACAGAATTACATTCTTAGATTTAAAAATTCTGATTTCTTTCCTGGCTGCTGCGGATGCACATGGTGCTGCTTGACTTTTTGTATGACTTGTGCCATTCTAGCATGGTTATCATTATGTGTGTGTGTGTGTGTGTGTGTGTGTGTGTGTGTGTGTAAAGCTTACATGATCTCATAAAATGACATGTTTTCAGGATGACCACAACAGATCTTAGAGCCCGGCCAACGTACTAGCTAGTGGACTGCAAAGGGAGGCAAGGTCTCCATGTGTGTGGAACATATAAAATTGTAATGACCTTAAGTGGCCAAGAGTTGACAGCATCCCTGCTCTACTTTATAGAAGATATATCACTTCTTTATTTCTAAGGATTTCTTTAATGAATACAAAAATTTATGTTTTTCCCTTCATTTGTTTGAGGTGCAGTTTTTATGTTAAGAATTCCAGATTTTGTTTTCAATGAGAATCCAAGAAATTATTTTTATTCCACCCAGAAAGAGATGATCTGGGTTAAGACATCTATACAAGCTGGGTGCAAAAATCACATTCACTGAAGATACGGAAGGGCAGAAAAAGGAAGAAAAACCATTCTGTCAGATTTTCTTGATTTTGCTCATAGAGCATTCAAGGATTTAACTAACATCAATTAAAAATTTTCTCCCGGGCTTCAGGCACCTGCGAAAATCATGGAAGTCTTTAGAACTTTGGTGAAAGATTTTTTAAAAGCTCAGAAAATGGCTGTATTAAGTCATCTCATCCTCTCTGCAACCTGAAAGCAGCTTCCTTCGCTCTTTGAAGCTTCCATCAGGCACCCTGCCAGGTGCACCAAAGACCTCATTCCTTGTGCTGAGATCTTCTCTTATTGTGTTTGCGCTTCAGGGCATGTTTCAAAACTGATAGATCAAATTCTTGGTTCAGCCAGTCTTTAAAAAACAGGCAATTTATAAATGAGCTGTTTTAGCCCTGAGAAAGAAGTATTTGTTGGATCATTACTTATGGAATGTTCTGATCTTTAATTCCCTGCATACCATATTTTGTACAGTTCCTGAATCCTGAATTAGCAGCTAGATTTCAGAGAGAAGGAAAGAGAATTAGCTATTAGTTACAAATGTTTGCTTTTATTTTTTCAGTCCATCAAAGAAAATATTGGAGACCTTTAAAAATCCATTTTAGAGAAAAGGCTTTCAAAAGTTTAAATTTGAAAATCCGTGCTGTACTTGTGCATCATATAAATTCTGACAGTCCCCCATTGTGTGTGACTTGAGGGGAACAAAGGCCATGATAGAAAATATTCTTTGCTTTTTTTTCCTTCCTTTTTCTTTTCAGTGTAAGAAAAAGAAGGTTCTGGGAATGTGTCTAAAGGTTAAAAATATTCATAAACTTAAAAATCAAGGAAAATAAAACGAACCTTGAAGAGAACTCTCATATTTTGTTTGAAATATCTTTAAAATAGAAAAACAAACAAGAACTATTTATTTTTTCTTTAAAAGCAATGAAATGAGATGGAAACACCTTGGACCATTTATGGGAAGAAATAGGTGATTCAAGGGCTAAATCCTTCTGAGTTTTGCTAACCCCCTTGAATTTTAGATTCCAGGATCGCTTTAAAACTCTGGTTGCTTTGCCTAATACAAGTGCAGTGAGAACCAGAGGTTTCTCTGCTTCAGGAGACCGGTGTGTTCCAATTTTTTTTCAAGAATGTTTTACTGTAATATTATCTATGACTGTGAAAATCTTTTATTTTTACATAGGGACAGAATTTCTAACCTAGTTTAGAGCTTCAAGAATAATTGTTATAAAAGATTCCATAGTATCATTCAGAGCATTCATTTTTGCTTTAACTTTGAAACAGTGCTATTATTGCAATTGAATTGCTCCTGTCACTTTTGAGCAGTAACTTTACAATATTCAGCTGGGAGTCATCTCTCAGGAAATAAGCATGTATTGTGAGGCAGGGCCTTGCGAATACAAAGATGAATTATTCAAACCTAAATATATTTTTTAAATGTTTATTTATTTATTTTGAGAGAGAGTGAGCAAGAGAGAGAAAGCTGGGGAGGGGCAGAGAAAGAGAATCCCAAGCAGGCTCTGTGCTGTCAGCACAGAGCCCCATGCAGGGCTCTATCCTGGGAACCGTGAGATCACAACCTGAGCTGAAATCAAGAGCCCAACACTAAACCCACTGAGCCACCCAGGCTCATCCTCAAGCCCAAATTTTTTTTTTTTTAATTTTTAAAAATTTTTTAAATGTTTGTTTATTTTTGAGAGAGCAAGAGAGACAAAGCCTAAGTGGGGAAGGGGCAGAGAGAGAGGGAGACACAGAATCCGAAGCAGAATCCTGGCTCCGGGCTGTAAGCACAGGGCCCAACGCAGGGCTCGAACTCAGGAACAGTGAGATCATGACCTGAGCTGAAGTCAGACCCTTAACCGACCGAGCCACCCAGGTGCCCTTTTTTAAAATTTCTTTTAATGTTTATTTATTTTTGAAAGAGAGAGAGACAGTGCAGAAGCGGGGAAGGGGTAGAGGGAGAGGGAGACACAGAATCTAAAGCAGGCTCCAAGCTCTGAGCTGTCAGCCCAGAGCCCCACACGAGGCTTGAACCCACACACTGTGGTATCATGACTTGAGCTCAAGTCGAATGTTTAACTGACTGAGCCACCCAAGCTCCCCCAAAGCCCAGATATATTTAAGGAAAACCAAAACCATTTTTTTCCCACATGCATCAACATTTTTGGAAGGAATCCTTTAGAGACTCTATCATTACTTGCTCATCTACATCCCCATCAACTTCTCATGAGTATTCGTATCTAAGATCCTTCAACCATTGGAGCTTCCAGAACTTTGAACTGAGACATGATATTTTTATTCCAGTCTGGGAGCTTAGTCATGAATATGATTTGGGGAATTCATCTAAGATTAGTTATAAAATTTTAAGATTCTAAATAAATTCCTGACCCCTAAACAGCACAGGTTTTCTTGGCAACAAGTCTAATAAAAGGCCTATAAAAGAAAATAAATTAAAGCAGAAAGAGGACATTTACATGCCTTTAATGTTTAGTTTCTCTCTTGGTAATATTGAGAAACTTGGGCCAGCACATTTCCAGTAACATTTAAAAAGAAAAAAGTGTTTTTTCTCACTTTTACACTTTTTTTTAATGTTATAGCATCTTTTGCCTTTCCGATATTTATATTTTTTCATAGAATCTTTCAATTAATTTTGTTCATTAGATTCCGTCTTTGACTTTTAAACAATTTGCATGCGATTTAAGTTTATTGAGAAAGTTTTCAGTGCTTGCTTAACTAAATATATCAATTTTGTTGCCCATAGTTTCTGAAATTATTTAAATGTCTTTATTATCTAAATTCCAGATTTGGATATCAACACTTGAGTGAACAAAGTAAAAGTTTTATAAATTCAACAAGAATTTACCGAATCACTACTATGTTCAGGGTTTTTTATTTAATGCCAAAAGCACAAATAGAAAAATAGTTATATAAGCACTTCTACGTAGTTAGGACATTGTGTCTGAAAAACAGTTGGAATAAACTAACTGCCATTATGTAAGGGTTTTCAATGGTTGAGAGGATTAGAAAAGACAAATCTGAAGGAGGTGAAATTTGAACTGGTGGTCTTTGGGGATAAGTAGAATTGACATGATGTCAAGGAGGGAGAAAGAGGTAGCAGGATTCCTGAGACTGGATGAAGCGTGAGTAATGTCTCAAAAGAAGAAAATGATAGGGACATATTTGCAGCTTCACATAGCTGGATTATTGAATATTCATAGGGGCTAAGTGGGATATAAAGCAGGGAAGGGAGGTAGAGGCCACCTTGTTGAGGACTTTAATATTTGATTACATAGACCCAAAGAGAAAATTGAGTGTCCTTAAAATGAGACCTGGTAACTTAAAAAAAAATAATAATTGGACTTTGGCATTTTCAGTGGATTAGAGCTGGAAGACCTGTAGGCAAGAAAGCAATTTATGAGGATTTGCAATAAACACTGTGGTTTAAGTGGGAGTGAAAGGCATTATGGACACGGACTTTACAGGCTTTTCATTTGTGTGAATATGACCCTAAATGTCATAAATGATCAAAGTTCTGTGCCTGGGTACATGGGCAAATAGAGGCATCTTTGAAAGAAATAGACAGGTCAGAAGAAGGAGTTAGCTCTGAGGGAGAAAGGGCAGTTTTCTTTGCTCATACTAGCTTTATGGTTGCAGGGGAGGCATCCAACAGATGATGTCTAACACTGTTGTAACCACAGGCCCTGGGCTTGCGAAAGAGGACACTGGGACTGGGCATATGCATGAGGGAGTCATTTCCTTAGACGAGATTGTTCATCTACCCATGAACACAGATGAGGAAGCTGACAGAGTATTGAGGGGAAGACATGCCTATTCAGAGAGCAAACCTTGAGAAATATATTTACACGGGGGTGGGGAGAAATAAAGTGGAATTGCAGAGCAATCAAAAAAGAGGTAAGAAGATGTTATGAGAGGAAAAAAAATGAGTCTGTCACACAGGCGCAAAATGAATCCATAGACAGAAGAAAGATGAAAAGAACTGGGAAAAGCTCTTTGGCCTTGGAGATGAGGAGGCCACGGGCACCTTAGTAAGAACAGTTTCAGTAGATAAGCAGAAGAGAAGAGAGACCACAGGAAGAGAATGGAAAGAGTCGGTGTTGTGGTGCCAGCAGTATTTGATGTGGATACGTTGCAAGAGATTGGACTACTGAGAACAAAAGACGCTAAGTGGCAGCTTGAAGGAACAGCAGAGTTGAAGGATTGTAAAGACGCATTCGTCAAATGAGGATACCTCTGCCCATGGGAAGACAGTAGTAAAGAACACCACAGAGTTAGAAGATGTGAGAAAGAGTACGACTGAATAGCAAAGTACTTAAAGAGGGAGAGATCTAGAGTGTAGGTAGCTGAACTGTATATCAAAGCATTTTTTCTTTTTCAGAAAAAGACGTGGCTGTGAAGAGTCGTGTGTGTGTGTGTGTGTGTGTGTGTGTGTGTGTGTGTATTAATGGGTATTTTTTCTTCTCCAGTTGATGGCCCAATACAGGAGATCTCAATCTCAGTAAAATAGGGCATATGGTCCTGCTGAGATTGATAAGATCTGGATGAGGTTAAGGATTTGTGTGAGGTTTTCAAGGGTGTTATAAGAAGCATCGATCTAGGACTAAACTGAAGATATAAGATAAGCAAATAATTTTTGTTAATGTTAAAAAATATACCGTTCTCTTCAACTTCTTAACTGACAATATTCTATATTCCTGAATTGCCCTTGATCTAAGTGGAACTTCTTGACTTCAATCATTATTAATTTCCTGCTTAATTGTGGTTACAGACTTCTGACTATGCTCAAAATAGAAATAATCAAGTAATTTTTTCTTTATTGAAAAGATTACTTTTACCTTAAATAAAATTTCTGGGTTGTTTTGTTTTGTTTTGTTTTGTTTTGTATTTTTGTTTGGTAACTGTGGCCAAGATTTCAAACATATTTTTTTTTAATTTTTTTAATGTTTATTTATTTTTGAGAGAGAGAAAGAGAGAGACAGAGTACAAGCAGGGGAGGGGAAGAAAGAGAGGGAGACACAGAATCCAAAGCAGGCTCCAGGCTCTGAGCTGTCAGCACAGAGCCCATCATGAGGCTTGAACTCACAAGCGGTGAGATCATGACCTGAGCTGAAGTCAGATGCTTAACTGACTCAGCCACCCAGGCATCCCATTCAAAAATAATTTTCATTTCAGTTTATTCTGCAGATATGCTCTTTTTGTACTTATTTAATTCTTTGAATGGAAGAAGTCACATATTAGCAATATTAAAGCAATTAGTATATTTATGATTATCCATTTAAATATGTTGTCTATGTATATGTATATCCATATACTATACAACTTTACACATGTAAAACCTTATAATATATCGTAACTATCAATTTAAGTTGTATATACTCAGTATGATTATTTTTTCTTTGAAAATCAGTTAACTGCTATGATTGAAACTGTCATGATTTATCAGATACTTGTAAGGAAATGCTATTAGATGTGTCAGATTTTACGAAGAAACTTTATTAATTTTACTAAGAAGGTTTTCTAATTTGGACATCTGGAATTGCTACACACACACACACACACACACACACACACATACAGTGTCTTAAAATTTGCTAAGAAAGCATATTAAATCAGACCTAAAAATAATTTTATTTCTTGACCTTTGAGTTGCAAATGTTTTGTCACTCTTGCACTTTTCAAAGACAACATTCAAACTTGAACATAATGACCAACTGAGCCCTCATGTAAAGGATCAAAACAAACAATTTTTGTTAGTGTTTAAAAATATCCCGTTCTCTCCAACATCTTAACAGACAATATTCTATATTTCTCGGTCGTCCTTGTATCTAGGTGGAACAATGTGATAGAATTCTGGGACGTTTTACAAGGGGAAAAATGACATACTCCTATGTTTCCAGGCACAGCCATAAAACATCCTGCGTCCAATGTGTCATAGAGACCAGACTCCTGTCTCTACCCAAACCATGATGAGAAACGGCGATTCACACACTCACATCTGGCAAAAAAGTTGCGAGGTCTCTGAATATCTGTTTCAGTGGGAATCCTATCTTTCTTTAGCACTTGCAACATTGGCACGCATGAAATGCACGACATCATGGGCAGGGCTGTGCCACTCTCCTGTCTTGTCCTTGTAGAAACTAAGAGCTAGGTGTGAAACCTGTCCCCACATTCTATAATTTCAGGTCCAGAGCACATGCTGCACTCCAAACTTTCCACCTTCATTCACGATGGCTCCTCATGTGTACAATACCCTGATTTCTCCTGAGTGTCTGCATCCTACATGTCCTCCAGACCTGATTCACATCCTTCCTCCACTCACCCCCTCCCTGACTTACCCCTTCGCTGAGCCTCTCTATAGCACCATTTCATCACCCCACTCTGACCATTCCTTCCTCCCATCCCTTTATTTTATTTCCTCCACTGCTACCCCATGACAACCACTTTGGCTTTCTTGTAGTTCTTCATACCCAGCAGACACATTCAAACCTCTAGGGGCTACTCCCTTGATTATTTCCTCTGTCTGAGATTATGACCATCTGTCTTAGCTCCTTCAAATACTTCCCTGGCCTCTCTTCCTAAAATGTTAACTCACTGCTCTCGCCCTTGGAATCCCCATCTGCTTCTCTGCACATAGAAATTATTATTCACCATACTTATCACCATCAGATGTACCAAAGGTTTTACATATTTACTTATTGTCTGTCTCTACTCAGTGGAAGGTAAGGTCCATGCGATCAAGGATTCTTGTCTTTCTATTCCTTTCTCTGTAAGGGCCTGGTGCACAGTAGGTGCTCAAAAAAGAAATATATATTCTATGTATATATAATATGTACAGAATATATATATTAAATATGTATTAAATATACGCACCATATATTTATACACACACACACCATATATACCATATATATGTGTATATATGTATATATGTGTATATATGTATATATATGAATATATAAATATTTATTTTGAGACAGAGGAAAAAAACATGAGTGGGGGAGGGAAAGAGAGGGGGGAGGGAAGAGAGAGAGGGAGAGAGAGAATCCCAAGCAGGCTCTGCACTGTCAGTACAGAGCCCAACACAGGGCTTGATACTCCAAACTGTGAGATCATGACCTAAGCTGAAATTAACAGTCAGACGCTTAACTGACTGAGCCATCTAGGGGCCCTTCAAAAAATATTTTTGAATGAATGAATGAGTGAACTCCTGCATTTTACACAGAATCTAGCTAAGATTTTCTTTCTTTCTTTCTTTCTTTCTTTCTTTCTTTCTTTCTTTCTTCCTTTTTTTGTTATGGTATGTTCTCTCTTCAGTCAGTTAGGCTTGAAAGCAAAGGTCTCTTAAGATGTTGGAGATGGACAGACACCAAATATCTGAAACACTTCTTGAGGGGAGAGCTACCTAAGAGAGACATTGGATTAAGGTCATTAACTTTGGATTTTATGCTAATAAGAAATAAACGTTTAACAAGCTAAGCCCCTGTAATCTTAGGGTGGCTTATTAGAGCAGCTATCATTACTGACCCTAATACAAAATATCTCAGTACATTAATTCAGCGTCTCACAAAAAAAGAACTTTGTACATCAGTTTGCTTTTTCTTCTAAACTGAACACTCTTAATAATGTTTACCCCTAAATGAACCTGAGAATTATGGGAAAGCAAAGTTAAACATGTTTCTTTACTGTATGGCTTCAATGTCACTGTGAATATTTAAGAAGGAAATATATCAACATTCTTGATCATATTTGTCCAACAAACACTTTGATAAAATTACCTTTATTAACATCTACCTGACAACAGTCCCCCAAAAAAGTCTGTACCAAAAAAAATGGCAATAAATGAATTTTACTACATAAGATCATCAAAAGATTGTTTATAATGGGGCATAATTTTTAATTATACTGAAATACACCTTTTTGACGTTACTGTAGAAATAATAAAAATTCTACTGAAAACATTTCTATTTTGCCTATAAATGATACATTATACTCAATATGGAAAGTTCCCTTTAAATAAATTGTATACAGTGCAGATCAATGATACAGCCTACATATAAATTAATAATAATAAGACACGAAGAACAAGCTATGATCTAAAAGTGGAATAAGCAGTCAGACAACATCCAGGCGATGACCATTCACAGTTTTATGTTCCCTGCATTATTCAAAACATTGGCAATGTTGTTTTAAATAATTTTATTTCTTAGTGACTATATAGAGAAACAGATTAAAAGATAATGCAACCACATTTTCTTTTTTTTACTTCTGTGAACTTCCTGAACTCTTCTTTGGACAGCAAGAATAATACCATTTTGCATTTAATTCTGTGTCTCGGAATATAGCCCACTGACACATTCTAGCATGTTAGTAAGAAAAAAGAAAAAAAAAATTCCTCAGACCATTAAAAGGTAGAATTCTCAGGGCACCTGGGTGGCTCAGTTGAGCATCGACTTCAGCTCAGGTCATGATCTCACAGTTTGAGCCCTGCATCAGGCTCTGTGCTGACAGCTCAGAGCCTGGAGCCTGCTTCGGATCCTGTGTCTCCCTCTCTCTCTGACTCTGCTTGTGCTCTATCTCTCTCTCAAAAATAAATAAACATAAAAAAGTAAAATAAGTAAATAAATAAAAGGTATAATTCTCCCCATGCCATTTACAAGTCAGATGGAACTTTAAATGGAAACAGTTAAGAAATATGCAAATTCGGGGCGCCTGAGTGGCGCAGTCGGTTGAGCGTCGGACTTCAGCCAGGTCAAGATCTCGCGGTCTGTGAGTTCGAGCCCTGGGCTGATGGCTCAGAGCCTGGAGCCTGTTTCCGATTCTGTGTCTCCCTCTCTCTCTGCCCCTCCCCCGTTCATGCTCTGTCTCTCTCTGTCCCAAAAATAAATAAACGTTGAAAAAAAAAATTAAAAAAAAAAAGAAATATGCAAATTCATTTCAGGTCTTCTTGTTGACTGACTCTCATTTAGAGATCAACAACAAAATACATAACTTGTAAACTTCTTTCAGTGGGATAGTTCCTCAGTTAACATTTAGGAGAAAAAATTTCTTTTAGCTTAAAAGTAATCTTCTTGACTTTTTTTAAAATAATATTTATTTAGTTTTGAAAGTGAGAGAAACAGAGTGTGAATGGGGAGGGGTGGAGACAGAGAGAGAAGGAGACACAGAATCCAAAGTAGGCTCCAGGCTCAGCTGTCAGCACAGAGCCTGATGGTTGGGGGTGCGGGGAGGGTAGAGTGCTTGGACTCAGGAGCATGAGATCATGACCTGAGCTAAAGTTGGAAGCTCATGGACTGAGTCACCCAGGCTCTCCCCTTCTGGGCCTTTTTTGTGAAGTTTTTTCAAGTCTAATATCCTAATATCTTTGAATGCATTAGTTAAAACTAATTCATAATTTAAACTGAAAATCCTGAAAGGAAACACTGTCTAAATTTTGCAGTATTTTGCAGTGAGGAAAGAGAGGAAGATATGGCAGGAGGGAAGGAAAGAGAAACTGTAAAAATACTAACTAAGGGCAGCTAACTTGTGCATAAATGATTATTGTATCAAATAATAATGACTTGAATTTTAATAAAAAGTTATACAGTCTTTCAAATTATAGTAAGGTGCTCTGGTAGATATTGCAAAGAACACTGCTACAGAATGTACCTGAAAGACAAGGTCAGTACAGAGTCTTATTATAATCAATGCTATTGTTTGTAGCTCAGCTTGATTGAAAAGTTGATGATGAGATACCATCATCATTTACACATTACACTTCAAAGATACATCTTCCACATAGTTTGCTCTTTAAAAAGTTACATTGCATTTTAAATACTGAAGCCATTTTAAATATGAGACACCCTGGTCTCACTCAATCACAGGGGTACTGTAAACTGTTGTAAATACCAAAGTTAACATCCAAATACTTTGTTTTTCAGGCTGTGTCAGAAACACTTCCTTTGAAACCTGATTAGATCTCTCAGTTGTGGGATCAAGCCCTGCATCAGGCACTTCACTAGCTGTGGAACCTGCTTGAGATGCTCTCTCTCTCTGTCTCTCTCTCTCTGCCCCTCCCTCCCCCTCTGGTGGGTGCGTGTGGGCTCTCTCTCTTTCCTTCAAATAAGTAAACTTTGAAAAAAATAAAGAAGCAAAAAGCGAGAAAAAAAAAAAAAAAAAAAAAAAAAAAAAGAAACCTGATTAAACGTTGCACTGGAAAGGTAACAAGTACAAGTCAGGTAATAGAAATATTCTAAATGTTGTTAATGGAGGATTTTAGTAGCGTTCATTCCATCTAGAAATTACAATTTAGTTAAAAAAACATGGCAAACAGTTTTATGATTAAGAAAGTTGATAACTTAAGTCTTACCAGGTAATAAAGTCAGAGCGTATTGAGAGAGTGCTCAGGGTCCTAGTTAGTAACGGAATCTCTGTAATGTTTCAACAACGGTGGGAGGAACTTCTTCAAAACCTGCAGATTTCCACCATAGGGAGAACTGCCTGCCAAAGTAGCTTATTTCTTCCTTTTGTTCAACCTAAGTTTGCCTTAATTTTATACCATGTAATAATTTCAATTTTGACTTTAGGAACATTTGAGGGGAAATCGGATCCACCTTTCGTACGCAGCTTTTAGTGTGTCTGAAGACATTCTCCCCTGTGTCATTGAAGTCTTCTGTTCTGCCGGTTCAGTAGCTCCTATCTTTGAACCTATTCCTCTTACAACATTGTCTCATTTGTCCCACTACACCAGCCATGCTCCTACATCTCTCCTGTTTGCAAGGCATTTTTCAAGTGGAAGTTTCTAGAAGTTGATGCAAAACTCCAAGTGTGGTTTAACCCAGGCAAAGTTTTATTTAGTGGTCTCTGGAAACTGCTACAGACATAGCACTGTCTATCTTGGTAAGTATATTAAATAGAGGAACTCTGAGGTGTTGATCACCTTAAACATGTACTGTGAAACCATGTCTTTATCTTCTAATACTTATGAAATTGAACTGTTGACTTGGAATGCAAAATATTATATCTATTAAATTCCAATTACATAGAATTAGCTAATTGTATCAGACTGTTGAGTATTTTTGCTCTATCTCTATTAATAAAAGGGTCATCAAACTTTAGCCTATGAGCCAAATCCAGGTCAGTGCCTTTTCTGTAGATAATGTTTCATTGTAAGAGAACCGTGTTGCTGTCATTGTTGTTGTTGTTCTCTGCCTCCCCCTCCCCCTCCCTTCTCCTCTGCTTCTCCTCCTCCTCCTCCTCTTCCTCCCCTTCCTCTTTCTTCTCCTTCTTCTTCTTCTTCTTCTTCTTCTTCTTCTTCTTCTTCTTCTTCTTCCGCTTCTTCTATGTTTCTATAGCTGTTTTTATGCTATAAGTGACACTCAGCAGAGTTAAATAGCTTTAACAAAGACCACTCTACAGCCCACAGAATGTAAACTATTTCCTATCTTTTTTTTTTTTTTTTAAATTTTTTTTCAATGTTTATTTATTTTTGGGACAGAGAGAGACAGAGCATGAACGGGGGAGGGGCAGAGAGAGAGGGAGACACAGAATCGGAAACAGGCTCCAGGCTCTGAGCCATCAGCCCAGAGCCTGACGCGGGGCTCGAACTCCCGGACCGCGAGATCGTGACCTGGCTGAAGTCGGAGGCTTAACCAACTGCGCCACCCAGGCGCCCCAAACTATTTCCTATCTTATTAGTTATAGAAAAAGTTTATCAACCCTGAACTAGTACATCAGCTGTCCATTCTCTTTTCCTGAAGATTCAGTGAGACTACATCTATGTCCTCATGAAGACTGTGGATTAAAAAGTTGGACTGAGTAGGAATATCAGAGGCAAAAATCCAACTGAACACGATACATGATCATTATTTTTGTTAATTAACTTAATCTGATGTGTTCCCAAGTAAATAAACTGTCAGTTAGCCCATGTTTCTTGCTCTCATGATGAAATGTCTTGCTGCAATTCAGATATTTTCTCTCTGCTGCATTCCTGGGCATATCAGCTCAGTACCACTCTAAAACTGGAAATGGATTAACTGAAACGACTTCTTAAGAGCCCACGCTTGCTCTTAGAGATCATTATTTTTCTCCCTAAGTGCCAGCACCAACTCTTTTCTCCCCTCAAATGTATTTCTCAGAAAACTAACCCTTGTAAGACTTTGAATAAAGGCTTCCAAAGTCAAATAGTTTGATGAAATAATGTATTCTATACATTTTCTTTGGAGTATCAATATCCATTTGCATGTTAAAGGGTATGGGAAATTCTACAATAAACATATTTGGTTAAAAGGAATCAACACATTCCTTGCCTGCATTGTTTAGCCACAGCACACACTTTTCTTATAACGTTCTTTTTTTTTTTTTAATCCAGAAACTTTGGTGGAAGTAACTTCAGAAAAATTTATAAATTCCCTTGAGGAAGAATGTAAACTTGGTTAGCTTCAGATGTTGAAAAGCTATTTCCTAAGGGCATTAGAAGTGGGATGGAAATAAGCAGAAATAGTTTGGAGCATGAAAATATCTAAGAACTTTAAAGATAACAGTATGATTCTATTTTAAGAATGAATGTTGATTTCACTGTTTTACCTGAATTTACCAGGCTGAAGTGATATTTGTTGCATGGATGTAAGGGTTAATAATAACCTCAATTTTATAAGAGCAGTTATTAATTATCTTAGAAAAACCAATAGTCATGAACGAAAGGAGTAAACCATATCAGAAATGTGAAAACCTTCCATGAGGACTGTAGTTATGTTTCACTTATTTGTAAACCACTCATGACATTGCAAATAGTAGGTACTCATGTAATTGTTGTTGAATAAATTTGCAAATAAACAAAAGCAGAAATCGTATAATAGTGTGGTTCAACCTGCTTTCCATGGAATAGAGATTATTTCTGGAAGGCAGAAAAACTTCACTATTTTTTTTTTAATTTTTTTTTCAACGTTTTTATTTATTTTTGGGACAGAGAGAGACAGAGCATGAACAGGGGAGGGGCAGAGAGAGAGGGAGACACAGAATCGGAAACAGGCTCCAGGCTCCGAGCCATCAGCCCAGAGCCTGACGCGGGGCTCGAACTCCCGGACCGCGAGATCGTGACCTGGCTGAAGCCGGACGCTTAACCGACTGCGCCACCCAGGCGCCCCAAAACTTCACTATTTTTAATGGGTTTTTCTATCAAAGCGTATCAGTGAACACCAGGTATCCCCAAATAAAACATGAAAGAAATGTGAGATTCGCCATTCTCTAAAAGATAAGAAAAGTCAATGAAACAAAAGAAAAACTTCACCTTTGATTCAATCAAAGCAGTCATACTCACTGTTTCTATATTCATAGCCATGGAGGCCGAGCTTGAGGATGGGTTACCATCAAGCTGTCTGATTCCTTAGTTTGAAATTTAGAACACACAGGGGCACCTAGGTGGCTCAGTCGGGTAGGCGGCTGACCTCTGCTCAGGTCATGATATCGCAGTCAGTGAGTGGAGCCCCATGTCAGGCTCTGTGCTGACTGCTCAGAGCCTGGAGCCTACTTCCGATTCTGTGTCTCCTTCGCTCTCTGCCCCTCCCCCGCTCGTGCTCTGTTTCTCTCTCACGCTCTCAAAAATAAGCAATCATTAAAAAACTTTTTAAAAATTAGCATACACACATAAATGCAGTGACATAAATGTGCAAACATCTTAGATAAGGACCTGCAGACTCCCCTCTAAAAATTCTTTGGGAAATGTAATTTTAGTACTTCTTTTTTAAACATTTGAGTGCACTATTTAAATTTTTTTTTACATTTATTTATTTATTTATTTATTTACTTATTTATTTATTTGGAGAGACAGAGCACAAGTGGAGGAGGGGCAGAGAGAGAGAGAATGAGACACAGAATCCGAAGCAGGCTCCAGGCTTTGAGCTGTCGGCACAGAGCCTAAAGCGGGGCTAGAACTCACAAACCATGAGATCATGACCTGAGCTGAAATCGGGTGCTTAACCGACTGAGCCACCCATGTGCCCCTTGAGTGCACTATTCTAAAATGCATATTTAAACGTAATATTTTAAAATATTTTTTGATCGCAGTTGTATCATTTAGGAAACCACAGTCCTAGGAAAAACCACTATGTGATTCTTCTAGAGAAAATTCCAGTATTTTAACTCTCAATGACACTAACTTTTCAAACCACCTATATACATTTGAGTGTCATATTTTGGGGGAATATATTTACTTATTTACTTGAATCTGAATTATTTAGTGGGGGGTGTATATATACTTAGGGGTTTTTGTTTGTTTTCATTTCAGAAACTGGATGTCATAGACAGTGCTAAAAGAAGGCCACCCCTTCTGACTGGCTGTGACATCTGACACTCCACTAACCATTAGGGTTAATTTGACAAAGTTGCTTGGTTAAATCAAAATGCATGTGGTTTATATTACATGATCCTGCTATGACCACTTATTCTCTAAAAAAAAAAATGCAGGTTTCTAGGTAACCCCATTTTGGAGGAAGGATTATTAGATAACTATTATTTAGTTTTTATAGTTATATATCATAATATTTCCCTCTCACAGTATTGGGTCTTGTCATTTTCTACAGAAAGGTTTTTTTTCTTCATCTTAAATTTTATGTCAATTATATCTCAATAATAAATTACTTTGAAATTCATCTTGTCATATTGACAGATTTCCAATCAATTGGTTAAAACACATTATGCTATTAACTGTTTGTATGCTGGCTTCTCTACTTGATTATAATCTCCTTCAGCTCAAGACACCAGGCTTTATTTATCTCAGTATTTCCTATAGCATTTTGCAAATAGTAGTTTTTCAAACATATTTTTCAAGGATTCAGGAATGACACTTATACATAAAACCTCTTGTGGTAGAATGTATCATGCGATAGACAATCAATATTTCACTGGAAAAAGAGTCATGGCCCAGGAATGTAAAGATTTGTTTTCAATTACATCAGCATTGTGGTGCATGTACATCCGCTGAGGGGCGTCTGGGAGCATGTGCCCTGAAACCCCGCTGCGGTTCACATCTTATTGCCTCCTGGTATCTTCTGTGTGAGCTTTGGCAAGTCATTAAACATACCTGACCGAAATACCCTGATCTGTAAAATAACACCCCGGGGTTTTGAGTGAATTAAAGGATCAAAAAGGCCAGTGAATGTTAGAATAACTCACTTTTTCAAAAAGCTATTATTAGCCTTTACGTGCAAATTTTTAATTTTTAATCAGGATGGTACACTAGAAGATTGAATGCTTAGCACTTTTACTGACCACATTTTTGGCAAGGGTTAGGATTCCTCCAAATCCCAGCTGCCAGTGGCATCAGCTTTTCATGTTATGGATTCAACCTACCATTGAGAAGTTTCAGCAGGAAGACTTTCTTTTTATTTTCTTTATCCTTATTGCTTTAGTCATCAGACTTTTGATATTGTTCCTTTTCATCTACTCTGCATATCTTATAACAGGCATACATATACCCACATCCCAGAATATACACTTAGCAATATTTTGTTATGTGTGTTACAGACATGGTCAAAGACTATTTTCCACTCCATTCTTAACCTCCTCCTTTCAGTCTGTCTTAAGTCAGTGCATACTCTTCCATTTTGATTTCTGTGTGTATTCCATAAGAAATAATTGGCATTGTTTGACTGTGATTTTTTTTTTTAGTTACATAAATGAATCAAAACTATGTATATCTTCCATGTGCTTGCTGTTTCCCCCTCTCAATTTATGTCTTAGAGATTTCCCTGTGGGTTCCGTAGCTATTAGTACTCATGTTAGGACCTACATGGATGGAGAAGCCAGTGAAGCTGTGACCATTGACATTGGTTGATGCCCATGTCACTATTAGAGCCAATATTATATCATTTAACTGCTTTTTTTTTTTTAATTTTTTTTTTCCACGTTTATTTATTTTTGGGACAGAGAGAGACAGAGCATGAACGGGGGAGGGGCAGAGAGAGAGGGAGACACAGAATCGGAAACAGGCTCCAGGCTCTGAGCCATCAGCCCAGAGCCCGACGCGGGGCTCGAACTCAGGACCGTGAGATCGTGACCTGGCTGAAGTCGGACGCTTAACCGACTGCGCCACCCAGGCGCCCCTAACTGCTTTTTAATATTTCATGTTATTAATAAATCACATTTTATATAATTTTTAAATTTATTTATGGGCTACTAGGTTGTTTACAGTTTTATACTTTTACTAGGAATATTATAATAAAATAATTGTCCCTGATACACACATATGAAAGTACATACCTGAATATCAGGTATGTACTAAGTACATATCTAAATAGAATCTCTGGGCCATATACTATATACTTAAAACATTTTTCAAGACGGTGGTCTTATTCCTTATTATTTACATTCTTTTTGGTCTAGGTTACTTTCCTATATTTCCACACGGCTGAAACCAAGATCTGCTCCCAATCATTTTTGTATTCCCTATAGTATAGCGGCTGGCACAGAAAAGTTTCATTCAGTTTTCTTTTTAACTTCTTAGGTGTCAGTGAAAAGAATTCAAGGGGCAAATGTGTTGCACAGAAAAATTCTATCTATGCTTTTTCTGATCTCTAATAAAATTGATAATTTATTAGAATCATAAATATAGGTCAAAAAATTGCACAAACAACCAAGTAGTATTAGTAGGCCTTGTGTTTTTTTTCACCGACGGAAGGCAAAGATATTTCCATATCACATTATAGCTATTGCTGATGTGTCAAAATGTCTTATATTGACGACTACTTTAAAATTAGGGTAGTTAGTAGATCCATCCTGATATCTTATTATTTAATGCCTTTTTAAAGAAGCATGCATATTAGAACATCAAAACTTAAAAATAGTTTTGATTACTATATTTCAATATATTTGAATTCTTTTATAATCTTCTGTGTTTTTATGCATTATCCTGATAAGGAGATTGTAGGATACATGGGAGGTTCATGGCACAAGAAAGGTTAAGAACTCCATTAAATGTTCGTTCTTAAACCTCCTCTTTGCTCTTTTCACTCCCTGACAGGCCTTACTGGAACCTCTTAATGTAATGAGAAATGTCAAGTCCTGAGAGACAATTTGTTAATTGAAAACGAAGCAATGCCACTTAGTTGTTAGCCTGATGTTCAACTGTGTGTTTTTGGTGACGCCCCGACCTCCCTGGGGATCACACTTCTTCATGTGTGAATAGCACTGTTGTAGAATTCAAAGAATCACACTATGGCTCTCAACTAGAAGTAGAAATAGAAGGAAAACTCAAAAGGATTTCGAAAGATGTATTGTTCAGTTTCCTTGGAAACAGCCCACTTAGGAAAATGGTTTCTCATCTTAATCTCTATTTCCCCACTTAATGTCCTTAACCTCTATTTCTGCTTATTCTGGGTGGATAAATCAAACAGCATCTGTGTTTCTAATCATAGTGATTCCATTTTACTTTTTTTAATTTATTTTTTACTGAATGCATTTTTCATGTGACATTGTGTAAGTTTAAGGTGTACAGAGTGTTCTTTTGATACCTTTATAAGACTGTAATACATTTACCATTGTAGCGACATCGATGGCATTACACGTAGTCACAGCACAGTGTCATTCTCTATATTCATTATGCTGTGTCTTAAATCTCTATGGCTTATTTACTACTCATTATAAGCAGCAATTCCATTTTAAAGAATACATTTCTCTCCCATTGACCTCAGGAGATATGTGGCTTTCTCACCCCAGGCTACTATGACTTCCACTGTTGATGTTTAAGACAGCCAAGACTGTCAGGTAACTTTGCTAGGAGACAGCATGTAGGAAACCGGCTCATCCTTTCAGCAATTCTGAAGCAGAAGGCTTAGTACTTTCCCTTTGAAAGTACTAAGGTTTAAACTTTGATAACTTGGCAAAGATTACACTTTGATAGTTTAGAAGACCTTATTCTGCAGTGGAGAACTTGTGGTTTGTGAGTTTGGAAACAGCAGAAAGCCGTTCCCATTATGCCCCTCATTTTGGGGTACTCATGTTCATTACTGTACTACTTTCTCCAATGTCTGTTTCACTGTTCATTCCATTGACAACCTTTCCCCATATGTATTGGGCCTGGGTTCTCCAGAGGAACAGAAGCAATAGGAAATTATATATATACCTTATATATATATATATATATGTATATATATATATATATGGTATATATATAATGTATATATATGATTGTATATATAGAATGTATATATAGAATGTATATATATATATTATGTGTGTACATATATATGCCGATTCTTTCTGATTAATCATATTGTAAGTAATAACAAATCATATTACAACATAATATGATTATTTTATATAAGAAATAATTATAAGAAATTATGTTATATATGATTATGACATATCTTATTATATACAATAAATAAATCACCTTATAATAATATCATGCTTTATTATAAGGAATCAGCTCACGTTGTTATAGAGGCTGAGAAGTACCATGATATGCACTTGTAAGCTGGAAATCTAGGACAGCTGAAGGTGTAGTTCCAATCCAAGTCTGAATCCAAAGGCAGGAGATGACTGATGTCCCAGCTGAAAATGGTCAGAGAGAGGGAATTCTGCTTTACTGAGCCTTTGGTCCTATCAAGCCCTCAATAGAGTAGAGGAGGTGTATATTAGGAAGGGAAATCTGCTTTATTCTAATCCAATTCAAATGTTAATCTCATTTAAAACTACCCTCATAAATACATCTAGAATGTCTACTCACATATCTGAGCCTTCCACTCCTCTCCCGCTGGCCCGGCCAAGTTAACACATAAAATTAACCTTCACACCATTGATGATTATTATTCTTTTTATGTTACGTTCACTGTTAGCAAATAGTTCTGGGTCTTCAGTTTCTGGGAATGCTCAATAGTCCCTCCCCCACCCACTCTTTTTCTACTTTAAAGCCTAGAGATCATCTGATTTCCAGGACTTTAGCTCGAAGCCCACGCAAGTCAGGGGTGTTGAAACTTCATACAACAAAGGGGAAATATGGGTATTCTTCTAGCTCTCCATTAAGAATTCTGATACGTATTTTTCCACTCTTCCTTCCTTCAGGCTCTTATCACTAAATATTACACTTCTAGCCCAACTCGGCCATCATTTACCAACTTCACTGTCCCCATTCATTTTTGGTTTCTAGCATATGTTCTTTTCCTTTCTCATAAGATTCACATCCATTTCAGTGACTTTAATGTATTTGTGTATGAGTTATTGTACTTCCAAATTTACTGTGCTTTTTGAGTCTAAGGGGCACCTGGGTGGCTCGGTTGGTTGAGGGTTCAAGTCCGGCTCAGGTCATGATCTTGTGGTTCATGAGTTTGAGCCCCACATCAGGTTCTGTGCTGACAATTCAGAGCCTGGAACTTGCTTCAGATTCTGTGTCTCCCTCTCTCTCTGCTCTTCCGTGGCTCATGTTCTGTCTGTCAAAGATGAATAAACATTAAAAAAATAAATAAATAAATAAAATTTTGTGCATAGTCAATCTTAACCCATACTTGTAGTAGATCCTGAAACTTGTTGATAGTTCAACTGATAATTTGTGAAGTTTTAAACTCTCATACATCAATCTTTCATAGTATTCTACTGTCATTCCAGATCTCCTGCCTTTACTCCTTTGACACCTGTTCTTTCTTTCCTATTTCCCTGGACCTTTCTCCACTCTCTCCCCTATCTTCAGTCCACTTTTCTCCACTATTGTCAGTAGGCTTCCTTTCATGACCCTTTGATTCAGCTGATACAGTCTAAATCATTGATTCAATCTCTTTAATTGTCAACATCTCTAATTCTTTTACTCTCTAGATTTCCAGAACATTTTTTTCTTAAAACTCTTAAACTTGAATCAGTCCAACCACTTGCCATCTTCACCTTTATATGTGGCATGTTGAGTGATGTTTAAGAAAATCATATTTTAATGTAGACTGTGTCTTTACAAAAATAGAATCTTAATTGCTAAAGAATAAAGTTTAACCTCTTAGGAAAGCATACGAGGAATCTGTGATATGACCCCTCTTTACCTCCTTTTCTAAGCATATTGTTCAGTATATCCCTCTTCACTTTCCTGTCAAGAACTGTGTAAGATCATAGAGTTTTCCCTAATTGCACACTAACAGGTTAGCCTACCACAATTTAATGGATGTTGGCAGAAAACACAAGACCTCTGGGGGTAGAGTGTGTAGTAAAGAATTTAACCTTGGGGCGCCTGGGTGGCTCGGTCGGTTAAGCGTCCGACTTCGGCTCAGGTCATGATCTCGTGGTCCGTGAGTTCAAGCCCCGCATCGGGCTCTGTGCTGACAGCTCAGAGCCTGGAGCCTGTTTCAGATTCTGTGTCTCCCTCTCTCTGACCATCCCCCGTTCATGCTCTGTCTCTCTCTGTCTCAAAAATAAATAAACGTTGAAAAAAAAAAAAAAGAATTTAACCTTGCCCAAAGAGAGATCTAGTTTCCCCCTCAGTTCCTGGGGGTAATCTCTAAGCCCTTGGAATGTATTACTTGAAAAAAGTGTTTTTTTGTTTGTTTGTTTGTTTGTTTGTTTACCAGGGAGACTTGAGCTATGCTAGATAGTGTGGCAGCATGATTTATAATGGGGATTTCTGGTCTTGTTGCATAGCTAGATCTCTGAAAAGGCTGGAGTCTAAGGTTGATCACATGAGCAGTCAACCCTATCTATAAGACAGAGCTCCTTTAAAGACTCTGGATATCAAGGCCCAGGTAAGTTTCCATAGTTGGGACTAGTCAGTGTGTATTATCATGCATCATTATTGGGAGGGGTGGATAGTCACATGATTCCACAGGGGAAGGCAACTGAAGGCTCTATGTTTGGGACTCTTTTGAACTCTGCCTCATGTATCTTTTCCCTTGGGTGATTTTAATCTGTATCCTTTTGTTGTAGTAAGCCACAGTTGTGAGTATAATAGCTTTCAGTGAGTTCTGTGAGTACTTTTAGCAAATTATCAAAACTGAGAGTGGTCTTAGGGACTCTTAAATTTTGTAGTGGGTATTAGAAGTGATGATGCTCATGTGGTCTGTCCCCTAACTCTACAGTGATACAAATGGCTTTATCAGAACTCATGACATAGTAAATAGTATTAGTTTCAAGTATGCATAGATTTCCCTTCTCCTCCTAATTTCTGTGGGGACACTTGGAGTGGTCCAAGTGAATTCTACACATTGAGTAGGATTGAAGCATGGCTGAGGAATGCTGAACTTGGGGAATTTGAATCTTTTATACTGAATATAAACATGCTTACCAAGGAGACATTATCTTTTTATCTTCTAAGGTTATTCATAAACCCACCCTTTGCTCTTTAAGCAGTCATTATCTCTAGATATTAGACATTATCTCTAGCTTCCAAGTTTATTTGTTATAAAAGGATCCTTAAAAAGGTAGTTTGGAACAAAAGAGCAGTTGATGGGGTGTTTTTGCATGATTCACAGAAATATTTGAGACTTATGGAGAATTGTCCTCCAACAATTCCATGCTTCAATCACACCAAACTACCTAACAGCTGTCCTAAAGTATTTTCCTAGATGTGTTTTGTTCATATTTCCATTCCATCTGAAATACACAGATCACTGTGACAAATATTATTCCTCTCTCAAAGTTCTTTTCAAGGATATCATATCCAAAAACCACTTTTAAATACTCCTTTCACCTGCCCCTAATCATTAACCACCCCGTTTAGAGATCTAATTTACCTTCCTCAAACTTCTAGCACAATGATGACATTGCTCTGTCATCCTTGCTTGTTTAAATGACTTTTTTTCTCTGCTGAAAACATATAGGGACTACTTCTGATTTTCCTTTTATCTCCTGAATAGCATTGTTCTGCTACAATAATTCCTGAATAGCATCGTTCTGCTATATGGTATCTACTGGAAAATTTGTTGAAATGGAGAAACACCCCATGTTCTGATTAAAAAAAAATAATTTCTATTTTTTTTTTTCAGAAATTTTAACAGTTAAGATCAGGACAGAGCGCAAATAAACTTGGTTCTGATTTTTCCAAGTACATTCACGCTATTGAAGAGGGAAATAGAATTATTTGGTAACTAGACTTCAGTTTGTGTCTGTGAGGGTCCTTTTTATGGCACCAAGCAAGAAAATTCATACAGTTTTTTTCTGTGACTGCTTATTTCCTGGAATCTAGCCACTTCTCACCCTCTCCATTTCTACCACCCGATTTTAAGACATTACTTTTTATCTATTTTACTTAATAGCTTCCAGTTTGTCATCCTCTACCTTTGCCCTCTAGAGTAACATTACAGCAGCCGGAGTTATAATTTTAAAATAGAAATCCTGTCCCTCCCCTACTTAAAACCCTGCAACAGTTTCTTCTTATCCTCATAGTAAAAGCCACGTTCTGTACAATGATCTCCTTAAGACTATTATACTATTTTCCCTGCCTAAAATGCTCTTCCACCATTAATTCATGTGAATAACCATTAACCTTAAGTGTTACCTACTTAATGACTGCCTGCTTCAAGATGATTGTCCTAAACTCACCACTGGAATTACAAACGTGTCCACACCCCAAGAACTCTTAATTTTAGTCTTGACTACTTTTACTCTTTTTTTTTTTTTTCAGTAACATAACTTTCTAACGTACTCTATAATTTGCTCCTTTTCTTTGTTTATTGTTTATTGTAGACTTTTTCCGGAATGTAAGTTCCATGAGAGCAGACATCTTTGTTTTTTCCACTGATGAGTAAAATGCATATAGAGTAGTATCTGGCACAGAGTAGGTGGTCAACAGATTTGTTTTGTTGTTTTTTTTTTTTTTACTGTGAATCAATTAATGAATGACTTAGGCAAATTTATGCAATTGTTATTACTATTTATCTTGTTTCAAACTGTAAGAGGGGACACTCGGGGATGAAGTGACAATAACGCTAAGAATACATGAGAAAGACTGAATTTAAGGCATGTTCTGGACAATGGGAGTTTATACACACCCAGAATCGACCCACCCACTCCTCCCTTGAGGCCCACTTGATGGCGGTGTATGTGAACACGGCACCACCTATGTGAATCTACATGGACTGTTCCTATTGTATTTGGCTGTCTTTTTCCAGAGTAGAAGGAAGGGGGATGGAAGAACAGAGAAGGGGCAGAGACAGAGAGAGCAAGACAGAGAATCCAAAGCAGGCTCTGTGTTGTCAGTGCAAAGTCCCACGTGGAGCTCAAATTCATGACCTGTGAGATCAGATCTGAGCGAGAGTCTGACACCCAACGGACTGGACCACCCAGGTGCCTCTAATTTAATATTATAATATTACCAGTATTCCTATCCTTTAGTTACTTATGTAGTATATTAATTTGAATTGTATTTTATTATTTAAATAATAATTTATCATTTTATTTAATTTTACATTTATTTTCCTATAAGGTAGGTCTTCTATTTCCCATAAGATACAAACCTGTCACTTTCCTTTCCTTAGAAATTATGTAATATTGTGTTAATTTTTTTTTTTTCTCTGACAACAGTAGGAGAAATCAGAGTGGAAATATGTCTCAAGTGAACAGTACAGCACATAAACAGGGTGTGGTTTCTTCTCTATTAGATAATCATGCCTTTGGGTATTATAAAGCAGGAAGCATAATTCTGAGTTCTTGATTTTTGAGGTATGTGGTTTTCCATTGGTAACACACTGGAAAGATGTGGATGTGTGGTTGTGAGGATGAGGGATATTGTTGACTCTTAGAAATTGACTTTTACTGTAATAGATAACTAATTGTGAATCATTTAGCTAGAGTATAGGTATTTTGTCTCATTTTACAGTAGTGAGATTTCTAAATATTTCCTCTGTAAGTTTGACTCAATTCATTTTTTTCAGTTTTTATTTTCTTACTTTTTCTTCAAACAAGAAATCTGATCCAGCCATTTTTTAAAAATAAGTTATCCTTTCCTCCTCTTTCATAAAATGAAATTTTAATATAATATTTTAATGTTTTTTTTGAGTTTCATCAAGACTTTTATTTATTTTTCCACAACTAAATAAAAGTTTGAAATTAAATAAATTGTTTAGATTTTTCTGCCTATGGTTTTCCTGGGTCCTATTCTTAGAAGTCAAGTTACCAAGCTTCATCGCACTGTGCATGTCCGCCCATTGAGCTAATATCTATCAGGGATAAAGCTGAAAGACCATATTTTAAGCAATCCTTGATGTAAGACCAGACAGAAACAATGTTCAGCAGTGTTAGGAACAAGCTGTTGCTTGAACATGTTCTGCAAACAACTTGGTATTTAGATCTAATGAATATTTCCTACTTGGAAAGTAAATTGCTGATGTGCTTCCTGGCACTGTCTTCCTAGTGCCAGAACACATCATGTTTTTCTTTTGAAAGATCTTTCATAAAGAGACCGTACCTTCAAGTCAATTTGAGCTAATCCTTATATGCTGTGTTCCGTTATTGCACACTAGAGAAAAATAAACACTGAGTTTCATATTATGAAAAAGAATCCATGTTCTCTCTGTTGTTAAATGCTTCCCTCTCCCTCTCCTTCCCCCGCTCCCTGCCCCCGTCTGCCCCCCTCCCTTCCCTCTCCCTCCTCTTCTACCTGGCTTCTCCCTCCTCTCCTCCCTCCTGGCCCTCCTCCTTCCCTCTCTTTTTCCCTCTCCCTCCCCACTCCTTTCTTCATCCCTGCCCTTCCCTATCTTCCTCCCTCTCTGTCTTTTTCCCTCTCTTTTTCTTCCTTATTTCTGTATTTAAAAGAGTCAGAAATCCCCTTTCTTGTTCTGTTCTGCCTATAAATATCACCCTAAAGGACAGGGTGATATTTATATACAATTAGAAGTTCCTACCCCTTCAACAAAGTAGAGTGCCATGTATAATAGTACCCATTTGTGCTTGTGGCTGTACCTACACTAACTCAAAATAACTCAATGCAGTAAAACTTTATGATAAACATTCTGTCATCTCATTGTTTTCCACAAGTTGTGCAGGAGAACCCATTGATTTAGATCCAGGCAATGGGAATTAGACTCCTAGGGGTTGAAGTAGAATCTCTCAATCTGTGTCCTAGAAATTCATTTCCAAGAAAAACATGAGGGATGCTTTTGCTCTTATTCTTATTGTTGCTTACAAATATTCTTGTTATTTTTAATAGCGGCCCCTAAAGTCAAAATGTTCTAAGTTCAGGGCCATTTATTTTGAAATAATTATATTTTTGATAGACTTATGGGTGAATGATAGTAAAAATTGCAAGTTGTGAAGTGGAATACGAATATCCTTGTGATTTTACATGTACAACCTCAGATGATCATCATAACAGTCTGGTGAGGACAGATCAGTGATTTTCCCCACATCAAAGAATTCCCGAATGGCAATATGGAACTCTACCCTGGGTCATCTGAACAAGAAGTGGGAGGTGTCATGTCTAGACTTTAGAGGGTTTTAGGAGAGTCTTTAGTCCAATGAAATGATCACTTCCAAGCCACCTCAGTCCCCATAATTTGTTATAATCAGGAATATAGCAAATATACAGGAAGTCAGCACCATGTAAAACAATTATACCATTGTTAGAAAGCACTAGCTTTTAGTTATTTGTAAAGCTGAGCTGAAAATGCCTTCTCGAAACATTCATACGTTTGAGTTCATTTTGCTTGCTGAAGAAACCTTTAATTACATTAAACTCCCAACTAAATACTCCACTGCACTTGGAACTAATCGCAGTGTGAGATATTGTTCATAGTTTTCACCTTCATTGCCTTTGAAACCAAGTAGATTTGAGTCACTTAATGCCCGCCATTTTGAATTTCTGAAACTGAATTCTCGGAAAAAATGGGGTAATTAGACCAGATCGATGTTTCCCAGCCCAAACTGTACTGCAAAGTAATCACCAATGATAAGTCAGAGGGTGGAGGGAGAGACAGCTGAGAAGGAAGTGAAGGAAGATTTGGTACAGGTGATAATATTTGACCTCGGGTGGCCTTAGACCAGAGAGAGGATCACTTCTAGTTCTAAACATTGGTGATTTCATAAACTCTACCTTGAGATCTTTTGAAACTCTCTCTTGGTGGTTTATATGGCATCAAGATATTTGTACGGTAAATAAACTTCTCAGTATTTCAATGATACAAAAGGCAGGTAAAGCTAAGGATTCATTTGTCTTTAGAGCGGGCAGATGTTAAAATACACACCCCTATTTTGAATTTTCTCTTGCCTTTTAGAAACTCCCACTACTTCAAAAATAGCTACTTGAGGCAATGATGAGTTTGTACCAAAAGCTTAGAAGATTATTTGACGTTAGATAACTCATACTCAAGAAATGCCCCTGAGTACAGTGACTGTTCTTTATTAAATTACCATTTTCTTTTATAAAATTGACATCTCAGAGGAAACTCAAGGAAATCAGTGTGTCAAAATTTCCGAAAGTGCTCATTCCTGGCCTTGCATGATAGACTTCATGCTAAAAGAAATCCTCAGCTCAACTATCATCTCTGAAACTTTTTCTGAATAGGACTGGTCACTGTCTTTTTTGTGTGCCTACAGTATTCTGTTCCTATTTCTCATATATGGCATATATGTTTGCATTGGGATTATTTGTTTGTCATTTCTACCAGACAATTTGTAGAAACAAAGGCCTATTTCTTTTTTATCTACATTCCTGTCATATTAACAATTTCCCCCAGTATGTTCCTCTTCCCTCAGATCAGAGAAAGGAGGTATTTTTAATGATGCAGTACATTTGGAGAAATGCTGTATGGATTTTATAAGAAATATAATGAAAATATTAGAAAATGCACCAGAGACTCTAAAAGCAGCAGGATGTGACTTGTTTAAGAAAATTTGAAATGAATACTCCCTTTGTAGAAAGAAAACAAAGCAAAGCAAAACTTTTTAAATCCCCAAATTTAAAGGGAGAGGAAGTGAACAGAACAATCTCAATGAGTTTTTGGAAATTGTAGAAAATGTCTAAATTTGCTCATTGTAGTACATATTTGTTCAATTTTGTTGTTATTTAATTGTGTTTCCCTGTCTCTGGATTCCCTTACGGTGCCTAGGGAATATTTTTCTGTGTTAACCTTGCTGGGACAGGTCTCACCTCTGTCTACAGAAGCTGAAAATCCCAGACATGATGCCCCCAATCTTGCAACCTGTTGAGACACTGGACTTCTTCTTAGCCAATCGCATGTTCCCATTTGAATCCAGAGGACAGGATCCTGGGGAGAGGGCAGAGTCAGTGACATCAATGTTTGGTTTCCAAAGGCAGAGCAGAATTGGGGTGGCAATTGAATCCACGTCACGTGCCAACAGAAGCAGTTACCAGCAGTGCACCAAGGGAGCAGCAGTCCCAGCAAAGTGGTCTCACTTAGGCTCTTCACGTGGGCAGATTTTGTCTGTAAGGGTTTCTGCCTGGTGTTTGAACCTGAGTTTTTTGGTTGTTTGTTTTCTTTTTTAGTCTTCCTAGTGATTCAGTAAGCCATCCAATTTCCTTTCAAAATGTTTCTTTCAATTAACAGAGTCTGTTTCTGTAGAATGTAAATAAGAACCATGATTCAGTCACTATCAAAGAAAGTCTAGGTAAATTTAAGTATTATTTTATTGTTCCTAAAATACTAGCATGTATATATATATATATATGTCTAATATATATATATACGGTTGCATTAAACCTCCTGTATCAACAATCTGTGGCTGGCATTGCTAATTGACATGTAAATAAAAGAATGATAGATTTCTAAATTATTGGGATTCTCTGAAATATTTTTTCTCAGTTAAAATAATTTTAGCATCTCATACAAAATCATATTGCAAAACAAAGAGATGTTTGTGAAATCATAGGCTAGACTATTTTATTTACTCAATGAACAGTCAATCACCTATACTTTAAGACATTGCTAGCAATAGGGATGCCAGGATGAATAACAAGTGGCTCTTAGGTGAATAAAATAGAGAGATTTATTGACTGCAATATTGGAAAGCAATGTGGTGGTAGGTATTGGATCATAATATGCATGTTCTCGATCCAGTAATCCCACTACTGGGAATTTGTACTAACGAAGTAAGAACAGAAAAAAAGCGCGTATGAAAATACTCATTGTAGCACTCCCTAAAATTGTAAGAAGATTGAAAACAAATTCAGTGTCTTAAAATAGGTGGGATAGTTATTAGCACTGTACAAAAAACATGTTTTTTCTTTTTTCTTCTTTTTTTTCCCGGCACATGGTGCAATTATATTTCTTTCTGTTCTTGAAGTTAGGAAGGGATAAGTAAATGTGGATGCCAGTATTATAGCTTACTTTCAGGCAGAAGCTTTAAACCTGTGTGCGAATTCTCTTCCCCTGGATCATTTCTCAGCCTGCCTGTCCAAGTAACAAATCCTGCAGAGGTACCCCGTGGAACCTACAAGGGGGGTCACAGAATAAGAGAGAAGTAAACTTCTGTGATTATAACCTGTTAACATTTGGGGGCTGAATGTTATCATAGCATAATCTAGTCTATTCAGAGTGACTAAATTTGTTAAATAAATTGTGATCTTTAATGATATAAGTAAAAGAAGCAAAATACCAGCCAATTGTATGCACCTATGGACAAAGACCTAATAATATGAAAAAAATGAAAATTTGGGGTTGATAGATGGGAAGGTGAATTTTTTTTTTTGTACTGATAAATTTTACATGATAACTGATAAAGTTTGTAAGTTTTCCAGTGTCTTTGCAAAATATTTCACATGTAGGGGCATTTAGGTGGCTCAGTCAGTTGAGCGTCTGACTTCAGCTCAGGTCCTGATAAAGCGGGTGATGAATTTGAGCCCCATATCGGGCTCCATGCTGTCAGTCTGCCAGTGCAGAGGCCCCTTAGGATCCTCTGTCCCCTTCTCTCTCTGTCCTTCCCGCACTTATACTCTCTCTCTCTCTCTCTCTCTCTCTCTCAAAAAATCAATAATATGGGGCACCTGGGTGGCTTCGTCGGTTGCGCTTCCGACTTCGGCTCAGGTCATGATCTCACCGTCGGTGAGTTCGACCCCCGCGTCGGGCTCTGTGCTGACAGCTCAGAGCCTGGAGCCTGTTTCCGATTCTGTATCTCCCTCTCTCTTTGCCCTTCCCCCGTTCGTGCTCTGTCTCTCTCTGTCTCAAAAATAAATAAACGTTAAAAAAATTTTTTAAAAAAATCAATAATACATTAAAAATAATTAAAAAAATATTTCACATGTAAATTTAAATTCCCCTAAATAGGTTGAATTGATATTACAATTCAGTAAGTAATTAAAAAAAACCAAAATGTTAAATATCCTTTAAAGTTGGCTTATTGTGATTTTATTTTTTTTTCAACGTTTATTTATTTTTGGGACAGAGACAGAACATGAACGGGGGAGGGGCAGAGAGAGAGGGAGACACAGAATCGGAAACAGGCTCCAGGCTCTGGGCTGATGGCTCAGAGCCTGGAG
>NW_024412376.1:33431744-33826847 GCF_014898765.1 Herpailurus yagouaroundi
GCTCTGTCTCTCTCTGTCTCAAAAATAAATAAACGTTAAAAAAATTTTTTAAAAAAATCAATAATACATTAAAAATAATTAAAAAAATATTTCACATGTAAATTTAAATTCCCCTAAATAGGTTGAATTGATATTACAATTCAGTAAGTAATTAAAAAAAAACAAAATGTTAAATATCCTTTAAAGTTGGCTTATTGTGATTTTATTTTTTTTTCAACGTTTATTTATTTTTGGGACAGAGACAGAACATGAACGGGGGAGGGGCAGAGAGAGAGGGAGACACAGAATCGGAAACAGGCTCCAGGCTCTGAGCCATCAGCCCAGAGCCTGACGCGGGGCTCGAACTCACGGACCGCGAGATCGTGACCTGGCTGAAGTCGGACGCTTAACCGACTGCGCCACCCAGGCGCCCCGGCTTATTGTGATTTTAATTCACACCTTGATAATTCTACTTTTCACCTGATTCTATGCAGACACCCACTACAAGTAAAAGAAGCAAGACTTCTTTTAGAAGAAAAATACCTCCTTTCTGTGATCTGAGGGAAGAGGAACATACTGGGGGAAATTCTATCAGTCACTGACCTTATAAATGTTAGACTATGTCTTCACCCATTGAAGATATAGATTATTGTCAATCCCAATTTGTCAGTTTTGCCTTTTAATGGTAAAATGGATTTTTTGGGTCTCTTTTGAGACTGAGAACCCACGAAAATGAGAGCCAGCCATGGCAGTATTATAGAGGATGTGCGAGACTGGCCTGCAGGTCTGAAAGAGAGATGCCAAACCAGTTTTGTGAAATTTGCCTAACATGTATTTTCAAGTTATACAAGCGAAGACTAAAAAAATCAGCCATAAAATTGAAGAATGGATTTTTTTTTTTTTTTTTAAGGGAGAACTGTCAGTGTGCCAGATACAGAGCAGTTGGAAAGTTTGGGATAAAATAAGGACATATGGTTTCACAGAAGACAAAGAAGGCAGTGTATCCAGGAGATGGGAATGGACGACACCAATGCTCTTGAAACTGAATATAATAGGGGCGCCTGGGTGGCTCAGTCGGTTAAGCATCCGACTTCGGCTCAGGTCACGATCTCACGGTCTGTGAGTTCGAGCCCCACGTCTGGCTCTGGGCTGATGGCTCAGAGCCTGGAGCCTGCTTCCGAGTCTGTGTCTCCTCTCTCTGCCCCTCACCCATTCATGCTCTGTCTCTCTCTGTCTCAAAAATAAATAAAAACATTAAAAAAAATTAAAAAAAAAAGAAATTGAATATAATAACTTCTGGAAAGTATCTTTCAGATTTAGAAACATGGAGGGCTTACCAAGAACAAGGTTGGTGTAGTAATGAGATAGGAATGAAACTGAAAAGAGAGGAAAGAGAAGAACAAAGAGGCAATTTATGTCATGAAATGCAGTTGTGATCATGAGAATGTTCCCTCTTGCATCAAGATAACACTTAGGTCGGCCACACTGTGGTTATTTACCTATGGACTCTCTCCAGTTGGTCATTACCCTCCTTAAATTGTAGATTCCCAGACAGAAGTCACTATTCCACTTATGAGCTGCAAGGTATAAAACAGAGAGGGATATTCATCTCATTTGTTCCAGGTGTTCTAGAGATAGTGGATTTTCATGGTAACATTTTTGACTACTGTTCTACACGACTCACTCATTTTTAACTTAAAGTCAACTGAATCCGATACATTTCTTTTTCTTTTCCCCATCCTTTTTTTTTAAGGTAAGTATTGTTCTTATGCTGAATCATCCTAATATTTAAGTTGTACAATTGTCCTTTTTTCTTATTTATGTGCACTTCTTGAAGTTCATACCTATTCTTGATTTGTTTGTTAACTATAGCCCGCATTCAGCTGAGCCAAGTAGTTTTTTTTTTTTTTTTTTTTTAACATTTATTTTTTGAGACAGAGACAGAGCATGAACAGGGGAGGGTCAGAGAAAGAGGGAGACACAGAATATGAAACAGGCTCCAGGCTCTGAGCTGTCAGCACAGGGCCCGACGCGGGGCTTGAACCCACAGACCGCGAGATCATGACCTGAGCCGAAGTCAGACACTTAACCGACTGAGCCACCCAGGCACCCCTGAGCCAAGTAGTTTTTATGCCTCGGTAGTATCTACAGCATGCGGCTGTAGCACATACAGTATGCTCATCTACAGCATATAGTTACACGCCACCCACATAATTGATACCTGTGTTGATGATGTCTTTTTTTCCCCCCTGAGATATAATTGATAAATAACATTGTATAAATTTCAAGTATGCAACATAATGATTCTATATTTGTATATATGATGAAATGATCACCACAATAAATATAGGTAACACCTGTCACCGCATAGAGCTACACATTTCTTGAAGAGTGACGCAAATCTTAAAGAGGCGGAACAGGATGAGATTTGAGGACAGGCCCTGGTATAGCTCAAAGTAACCCCCTTCCATCAAATGTTAAAGAGAATGGACCAATACAAAATAAAGGAGGCTCGTATTTATACCTCTCCTGGGTAACTACTTTGAACACTTTATATTATATTCTTCCATATGTAGTCAATCATATAAAAAGCATATGCCTTTACCCTTATAAGCTACAGATAATAACTACATTTTGAATTCTTGCTAGACACTATATCTTCAAATCGTCCAATATACATCTTTTATCAAAAAAGTGGTTGTAAAGATGGACAGTCAGGCTATTCACCCTATTCACTTTGTTGTTATTATTTCGGCAATAGTGAACTGCGTAGCTGAGCCACATTTTATGTCTCCCCCTGAATTTCTGTGACGTACACTTGCATTCTTGATGAAGTGTATAAGTTACTTCTGTACAAACTGTTAGGTTGCTTTACTTGTCCAAAGATTTTTGAAGAAGCCCATCCACTATAATAACCATAAACAAAGTCATAAAAACAAGGGGAAGAAAATATTTACTTATTTCATGCGTTTGTTTCATTTTTTATTATGCAAGCTGTGCATTAAAAAAAAATTAACGTTTATTTATTTTTGAGACAGAGACAGAGACAGAGAGTGAGCAGGGGAGGAGCAGAGATTAGAGGGAGATATAGAAAGTGAAGCAGGCTCCAGGCTCTGAGCTGTCAGCACAGAAGCTGACGTGGGGCTTGAACCCAAGGACCACAAGATCATGACCTGAGCAGAAGTTGGACGCTCAACTGACTGAGACACCCAGGAGCCCCCAAGGTGTGAATTTTATAACTAATTGAGTTTTCATTAGTTTTCTGACCAAGACGCTTAGTGTAATTTAGTATTAACATTTCATAATTGTATAGCATCCTTTTGTCTATGTTTCTAGATGTTTACTTCTGGGAATATTGCTTTCATCTAGCTAAATTTTCATGGTTCTGATATTTTCTGTTTTATCATAACCCACCTCAAATCTTTTGTGGATAACAGCAGGATAAAGTTCAATAAAATAGTTGGGTGAGAACATTTAATAGTGTAAAACTGGTAACTCAAGTTCACTGAGTGATTATTCATTAAGAAAGTTATACATCTCATTCTGTCTCCTTTTTAGTGAGACCTGAGTTTGTTTGAATCCCAGCTCTACTCAGATTCATAAGTCTGATATTTTACAGACACCTTTGTTACTCATTACTTTTAGTGGTAAGAGTGTTTAGCATAGTAAGTGCTCAGGAAATGTTGGTTTTCATGTCTCTTGTCTTACAGCAAAGACCACATTATCCTCCTCTTTAGACTTCTTTCTTATGAACTTATTATGAAGACTATCACACCATCTATGACGTCTCTGAATTTGTGGCAATTTACCTCCATTTCCCTAGAGATTTTGAAGATATTCTTTAAATCTGACGTCATCTCCTACAACATTAAGAAATGCTATTTAACATTTCCTCTACATTTTTTCCCCCTAGCAACAATTGCTGTTGACAATGGAAAACATTCTGGAGGAGAAAAGAAAAATAAATTGATATTTCAAGCTGTCCTAAGATGTGCTATTCAAATTCCTTATGCCGCTAAGGACACGACATTTACTGCCTAACTTGAAGTTTGGAGAGCTTAATTGCATTTCATCATAGAATATTATAAAGTAGTAGCTCAAGGAATAGTCCTAGAAATTCTTACAGATAAAAGAATAGAGAGAAGGAGAGATAGAAGGCAAGAGGAAGGAACAAAAGATGACTGGAGGGTTCTGGTGTATAATGTCATCAGTGAAAACTGTACCTGATGATTTTTGGGAGAACAGCAACTGAGTTTGAGATTTCAAGTGGTTTATATTGTTGCAGTCTAACTTGCCCCTCTTTAATTTTTTTAAATGTTTATTTATATATTTTGGGGGGGGGGTAGGGTAGAAGCAGAGAGAGAGGGACAGAGAATTCCAAGCAGGCTCTTCACCCAGCGCAGAGCCAATGTGGTCCCAATCCCCAACCCTGAGATCATGACCTGAGGGGCAATCAAGAATTGGAGACTTAACCAACTGAGCCAAGCAGGCAACCTTCCCCTTTAAATTTTAATAAGGTCTTTTATTCATGGATAACCTTTGTCCATTTACGTATCTGTGAATCAAGTAAAGAACTTAAATTCTATATTGGAGTTTCCATGGTACATCAAAAGGAAAGTTTTCAGGAGATCTAAGTAATCCAAATCACAGCCTATCTGAGACACAAGTTCTGGAATGTCCTTATCACACTGTGAGTCTCTAGGGGCTGGGCTTCTTGCAGACTATGCCCTGCAGTTTCAATCCATTGTTTCAGTGGTATCTTGTTTTTTAATGAGACGTGTGAACCAGCTGACATTCGGCTGGCACTAGGAAGTCATTTCACTTGTTCAAAAATAAGTATATTCCAGCAATCATCTGTCACTCAGAAGGCACTTAGTAAATAACCATTAGCTTCCTGATACTGTGGTTGAATCCTCAGAGGTCCTAAGGCTCCTTGCCTTCGAGGCCCAGAAAATAGTTCAGGCAATATTAACGACTCACAAGAAGCAATTAGAGGATAAGTAAGTGGCCAACTGAGTTTATGTTACTGCAAGTGTAAGGCAAGACAACAGTAATTTGTTCACAATGGCTCACATAAAGTTTGAATCTATTATCTATTCTATATTTTATCTCCAATATCTGGCCAAAGGTTTTGACTTGATGGCCAGATGGGGACACTTTCCATGAGGATGTGTTTACAGCATCTCTTGCATTTCAAAAAGTCTAATAGGTGTTGAACTGAACAAGGGAAAGGCAGAACAGCAGAAAAGAAGAACCCGTTGAGAACGCAAACACAAGTTGAATATGAGATGTTTTTTTGAATTTGAAATGCTGGCTGACTTAAAATCTTATATTAGTAGTTTTAAAAAGAATCAGAGATAATCCGTTTATGATGCCAGAAGCCTCTTAGTTTTATAACTGACAATATCCAACCTCACAGCAGCACTTGGGAATGAAAGGAACTGAAATGTGTGGGTGACGAGGAAGACAATATTTTTTTTAAATAGCTCCAACAGAAGGTAACTAGTAGTCTTTGAAGAGATGGCCAGGAAAAACATTACTGGGTCAGTCTAGGTCAGCCAGATGTATATGGTTTTGGAATCAAAACACAGTAGAATCATTTTTGGATCATTCGTTGCGGGTTCCTGCAAAGGTTTCATCCAGTTTGTGGCAGTAAATTTGGCTCTATGAATTGCTTTCTTAAATCTGTAAAAAAAAATATTTGTGGATTTCTGAATTTCAGTGGTATTCAAGAAATAAAATTTAACAAGTGTGACAATGATTTGGAAAGTCTGTTCAGGATGATATCACATAAAGGATATACTTACCTGGGGATGACCGGAACATTCCAGCGGGCTCGGACATCAGAGCACAACTGCTTCCCACCAGCTCCAGCAACAAACGCAGCTTTCCCCTGTGCCGACTATCTTTTTTATTTCTTTCTTTATCGCAGCTGTTATTTGTATCACCTTCTCTCATGCCTGTTTGTCCTCTTTGTTTCTTTCTCCTTGGTCCCATATGTATATTAGCAAACTGGAGGGTAGGTGACAACTTGTTAAGCTTAAAATGGTAGAAAAGAAGAATGGTGCCATTTCTGTAGGCTTGTCTATTCTCTTCTTGTTCTTTATTTCTTGTACTCGGAGAATGGAGTTAGAAACAGCTCGTGGTAGAATTATTCAAGATTTCTAAGTAAAAATGTCTGAAGTAACATCTTCTCCTAACTAACAATTTCCAATTTCTATTTCACTGCCAAATTTTTATAAAGTAGAAGTATGCATCTGCCACGCAGTTTCAAGAAAGCTATCCACAACTTGGGATAACAATGTTAATGCATTTCAAAAATTAAAATGATGTTAGAAATTTCTGAAGTAATATGGATTTCATGCTGTTTGTGCTAACGGACAGGGTTGGAATTAATGTGGAAGTTTTGGTTTTCTTGACGAAACAAGAAAGTGTGTAGCGTTTTCACAGGAAGAGGCTTCAGAGCAAATTACACGTTTTATTTTATTTTGTTTTGTTTTGTTTTAAACTTGTTTCCTAACATGACAAGGTGGAATTGCAAAAGACAGTGAACAAAGCTGGGCAGGACTCTACTTTAAAAACCTCAGTCTTTTGGGAAGCCTGGGTGGCTCAGTCAGTTAAGCAACTGACTCTTGATTTCTGCTCAGGTCATGATCTCACGGTTCATGAGTTCAAGCCTCACCTCAGGCAACCTGCTGGCAGTGCAGGCCCGATTGGGATTCTCTCTCTCTCTCCCTCTCTTTCTCTACCCCTCCTGTGTTCTTTCTCTCTCCAAATCAATAAAACAAACTTTTAAAAAAATTATAAAAAAAAAAAACCAACCTCTCCATCTTTCTCCTTTGTTCAGAGGTTAGTTGATTAGAAAACGGTAAGCACCATTTCCAATAAATGCCTTTTGTTTTAGAGGCAGAGTTGTGGAACTCGAGAAAGATGACAAGTTAGATCTTCTAGCACATATCCTTTAGCATCTGTGAATAGAAAGCATGTGTCCTATGTCATTTCGTACAGGATGAAATGCTTCATATTCAAAAGGGGTACGCCTGCTAACATCTTTGCTGCCGTGTTTAAAAACATTAATCTCGGGGGCGCCTGGGTGGCTCAGTCGGTTAAGCGTCCAACTTTGGCTCAGGTCACGATCTCACGGTCTGTGAGTTCAAGCCCCGTGTCGGGCTCTGTGCTGACAGCTCAGAGCCTGGAGCCTGCTTCAGATTCTGCGTCTCCCTCTCTCTCTGCCCCTCCCCTGTCCATACTTTGTCTCTCTCTGTCTCAAAAATAAATAAACGTTAAAAAAAATTAAAAAAAAAACATTAATCTCAACTTTCAAGTTACTGAAATTGCTGGTGCTGACCTCCAACATTTAACACGGATGGGGCAGAAAAGATAGAAAAAATAAAATAGTTGGAACAGGAGAAATGCCCAGCCTTTGTTGCTGGAGTTACTGGAAGCAGTGTAGTTCTGGTACCTGAGCCCAGTGGAATGTTCTGGTCATCCCCAGGTAAGTATATTCCTAATGTAATATCATCGTGAAAAAAAAAAAAAAAAAAAAAAAAAACGAAAAATTTTCCCATCATTGCCACGCTTCTTAAATTCCCAAATCTCTGTTCAGAACTAGGCACAGCCATCCAAATTCTCTGATTGCCTATCAAATTCTTGCTACTACACAAATTTTAAGGGACCGTCGTTTGGTAGCCAGTGGAGATTTGGAAATTGTAGCCTTAAACACTAAAATCAATGGTACCGCATTCTCAGACTTACAGGTATTTACCATTTCTTTAATGCATGTTTACATTGTGTGAGTAAATAGCAGATGGGTAGCAAGTCATTGGTGGCATTTAAGAAATGAAATCATACACATTGGTTATGTCATCAAAGGAAGTGATCTACAAATGAAGCTCATAGGGGAAATTATCAGAGTTGAAAAGCATTTCAAAGTTGCCTTTGCAGAGAAAAACCAATTAAGAATACTGTGTTTCAGACTGTATGGAAGTGGAAAATGTTGCTCAAAGATACTGTTTAATGACAGTCCCAGGGCACACAGTGGCTAGAAGAGAAAACATCATTTTAAAAGAGTAATTCAATAGTGTTGAAGTTATAAAATTGTACTAAAAAGTCATCTGCCTGCCAAAAACACAAAATACTAACTGGTTTGCAAAATTCTCCTGGGAAACACAGTGGTTTATTTATAAGGAAAAACTAGGTTAATTCATTTCCAAGTTTTGTACTGAGTATCTGCATTAACTAGCTAACAAAAGAAAATTGATTTTTCCCCCCTGGTGGCATTTGATACTTTTTCAATGTATTTATTGATTATATTATAGCACCTTTTAGACCTATGAATCTGTTTAGATTTTTTTTTACTTTATTTAATTTAAAATTTCCAGAAGAGGGGCACCTGGGTGGCGCAGTCGGTTGGGCGTCCGACTTCAGCCAGGTCACGATCTCGCGGTCCGTGAGTTCGAGCCCCGCGTCAGGCTCTGGGCTGATGGCTCGGAGCCTGGAGCCTGTTTCCGATTCTGTGTCTCCCTCTCTCTCTGCCCCTCCCCCGTTCATGCTCTGTCTCTCTCTGTCCCAAAAATAAATAAACGTTGAAAAAAAAATTAAAAAAAAAATAAATAAAATAAAAATAAAATTTCCAGAAGAAAAAGCAAAAATTGGTAGTGAGAATGTGTTTAAGAAAATTGTACCTCCGAACTTTGTGAGGGCCAGATGTTCTGAAACGTTGTATTGATCAGAGAATTTGAAGGATAAAGATATTTAATCTAGCTCATTTTCTTTTCATTTTAATTTTATTTATTTAAAACATTTAATATTTATTTATTTTTGAGAGAGAGAGAAAGAGAGAGAAAGGGAGAGAGAGCATGAGCAGCAGAGGGGCAGAGACAGGGGGAGACACAGAATCTGAAGCAGGCTCCAGAGTCTGAGCTGTCAGCACAGAGCCCGATGTGGGGCTTGAACTCACAGACGGCAAGATCATGACCTAAGCGCAAGTCAGACGCTTAACCTACTGACCTACCCAGGCTCCCCAATCTAGTTTATTTTCTGATAATAGATTTTAGTAAAATAAATCACAAGTGCCTGTGAGCACATGTGTTTGCACAAACACACATCCCTCTTTCCTGACAGCACACTATGTATTAGCAACTTCTTTGAAAATAGGGACAGTTTTTTTTTCAAGTTTTTATTTAAAGTCCATTTAATGTACAGTGTCAAAATAGTTTCGGATATAGAAGTCAGCGATTCATCATTTACACACAACACCCAATGCTTATCATAGCAAGTGCCCTCCTTAATGTCCCTCATCCATTTAGCCCAACCCCTGCCCGCTCAGCAACCAGCTCACCTGCCCTCCAGCAACCCTCAGTTTGTTCTCTACAGTTAAGAATCTGTTTTCTGGTTTGCCTTTCTCTCTCTCTGTCTTTCCCCCCTGCTATGCTCATCTGTTTTGTTTCTTAAATTCCACATATGAGTGAAATCATATGATATTTGTCTTTTCCTGATTGACTTATTTTGCTTAGCATAATACTCTCTAGCTCCATCCATGTCATTGCAAATGACAAGATTTCATTCTAATTTTATGGCTGAGTAATATTCCATTGTATATACATACCACATCTTCCATCAGTTGATGGACATTTAGGCTCTTTCCATAATTTGGCTATTATTGGTAGCATTGCTATAAACATTGGGGTGCATGTGCCCCTTCGAATCAGTATTTTTGTATCCTTTGGGTAAATACCTAGTAGTGCAATTGCTAGATTGTAGGGTAGTTCTATTTTTGACTTTTTGAGGAACCTCCATACTGTTTTCCAGAGCGGCGGCACCATTTTGCATTCCTACCAATAATGTTAAGAGAGTTCAAAAATAAGGATAGTTTTATACATCACTAATTTCTCCCACCATCTATCACAGGGACAGGTTCTTAATAATCATTTGCGTAATGAATGAATCAGTTATTTATCATAAGATGGGGCTGTAAAAGTCAAGTGTGACAACAAATCACATGGTAATTTTCTTTCATTTTGATTTTACTATTACGAGGATTTAGAAGACCTCAGTTACACTAATTTATTTACTTGTACAAAAGTAGATTAACTTTTTAAGGCCTCAGCTTCAGTACAATTAGAAATTTTTGAAGAGATATGATATACTGCATGCTTGAAACTGCAAAAGAACAAAGAAATAAGTTAATGACACTTATTTTTCTCAAATTTAGAATAATTTGAAAAATGTAGGACTACTTTTGTGAATGATCCATGAATGGAAAAAATTAACTTCATAAGTTTTATTGCATTAAGTTCTGAGTACTTTAAGTGAACTTATAGTGCTCTTTAACAAGGAGACAATTTCATGAGTATTGGTGTCTATTTTTATCTGAGCTTGGAATTATATGGCATTTGGGAAGCCATCACTTCTTGCCAGGTGAGAGTTAGACAATTCACAGTTTCTACACTGAGTCAGAATTCCCCTGAAATGAGCTGAGAAAACATTTGGCTGAAGAATGAGTGTTTGTCTCTTCAGTAGTTGAGCCATGGAAGCCTTGTACAAGTTTGCTTCCAACAATTCAAAAGTCAAACATTCATCTAAAGAATAACATTCAGTGTGGGACATAATGTATCCTTGTAGCCTTGAGAGATCAGAGGTGGGACTGAGTCTCACAACATTGCATAACCCGGGCAAGGATGGAAAAAAATAACTGTTTCACAGGTCATTGAAAAATTCATTCGGTGAAGATTGCTTTTGTTCCACACTCCGGTGGGTGTCTGCTGTGGAGGGTTTTTGAGTTTATGTGCTCAAAAAACATGAAATAAAGACTACTTGGAATTAAGGGTTTGCAGGATTGCATCTGGAAACTAATTTAATCTAGTTTATCTTATTTCACTTTATTTTGGAGACAGAGGACATGCACGCAGTTGGGAGGGGGGAGGGGCAGAGGGAGAAGGAGAGAATCTTAATCAGGCCCCACATTCAGTGGAGAGCCCAATGCAGAGCTTGATCCCACGAGCTTGGGATCATGACCTTTGCTGAAATCAAGAGTCAGGTGCTTAACTGACTGAACCATCCAGGAGCCCCATATTTAATCTATTTTAAAAGTTCAATGTGAATAAGCATTTCTGTATATCTTTCCTAGTCATATATGCAATTTCCATTTAACATTTTAGAGAGACATTTGCTTTTAATCTCTACCAGTTAGTTCTGAGGGTCATTTCAAAGGAAATTTGTACATTTTGCTAACTGGGGGAGCATCTTGATGATGTTCGATAACTGTAGACAACTAAATGCTGATGACTGTAGATAACTAAATGCTACTGAGGAGAGATTTTTCCTAGTATAATTTACTTAAATTCTCTTTAACATCGAGGATACCATTCTAAAGAATTTCTGACTGTCTTGTTCCTATATTCGATATTATTATCGTATATTGCACGGCCTTCACTGTCAATAGTCTGATATGTACAAAATGCAGATTTAATTACATCATCATTTTCTTAAATCAGTCAGTGGATTTCTCAGAGTGCGAAATCCAAAACGCCTTGGGATGTCGCATTAAAACCTTCTTCATCTGGTCACTGAGGACTCTGCCTTTCCTTTGTGGTCACTCTCCCACACGGCAGTGTCTCCACCTTCTCGCTCTATTAGAGCATTCTAATAGAGTGTACCCTAGCACTTTATTAAATATGAAAGCCCATGCATTTATTAATAGCAAACATAGAAATAAAATTGTACTTTGTTATTATTATCTTCCCAGTATACTGAAACTGCTTTTTCTGGTTGTGTTTTGTGGGGCTGAAAAAAAACTAAATAAATAAATAAACCCACTACCACTTGTCGAGTGCTTACTATTTTCTGAATGTACAATAATTCAATTAATCCCTGTAATAACTCAATGACGTTAGTGGCTCTTCGATTATTCTCATTTTACAGATGAGGAAACTAAAGCTGTGAGTCTTTTAAGTGACTTGCCAAATGATATAGAGTAAGAAAGTGATTACATTATAGTTCAAGGCACCTGGGTGGCTCAGTTGGTTAAGTGTCTGACTTCAGCTCAGGTCATGATCTCACAGTTCATGGGTTTGAGCCCCATGTTGGGCTCTGTGCTGACAGCTCGGAGCCTGGAGCCTGCTTTGGATTCTGTGTTTATCTCTCTCTCTCTGCCCCTCCCCTGATTGTGCTCTGTCTCTCTCTCTCCAAAGTAAATAAACAAATAAACATTTAAAAAAATTATAGTTCAAGCATCCGACTTCAACCAGGTCACGATCTCGCGGTCCATGAGTTCGAGCCCCGCGTCGGGCTCTGGGCTGATGGCTCAGAGCCTGGAGCCTGTTTCCGATTCTGTGTCTCCCTCTCTCTCTGTCCCTCCCCCGTTCATTCTCTGTCTCTCTCTGTCCCAAAAATAAATAAACGTTGAAAAAAAAATTAAAAAAATAAAAATAAAAATAAATAAATAAATAAATTATAGTTCAAAACCAGTCTAATTTGTGAATCTTTTTTTTTTTCATTGCAAAAGAATATTTCTATATACTTCTTAGGAAAATTTTGCCTAGAGAACAATCTTTTTAAATAATAATATTAAAACTTGCCTTTCAAAGGCTATTTTGTTTTGTTTTATTTTATTATTTTATTTTTTTAGTGTTTATTTATTTTTAAGAGAGAAGGGGGGGGAAGGGCAGAGAGAGGGAGACACAGAATCAGAAGCAGGCTCCAGGCCCTGAGCTGCCAGCCCAGAGGCTCGAACTCAAGAACCGCTAAGATCATGACCTAAGTCAGACGCTTAACTGACTGAGCCACGCAGGCGCCTCAAAGGCTATGTTGTTTTAAATAAAGAAAATTAAGAAGCAAAATTTGAGTAGTGAGATATCTTAATAGCTAAGCTACTCAGTTGGATTTCAATACCATTGGACAGTACCAGATGCTAATAATGAACTTTTAAAATGTCTTATCCATTCTTTCAAAACTCCCTTATTTCCAAAAGGATTAGAGAAAATTTATAGTAAAAAAGACATAAAAATAAGAGATCCATTACATCAATGGTAGAGAAAAGTAAGGAATTTGGATTAGGATAATTCAAGATAAAGTAAGCCATTTTACATGAAAATCTTAAGAGTGCGTAGAAGGCAAAGTAGAAGGAATGAAAACCACTCAGCATGTAGACAAGGGGGATCCACTACTCCTGGCTGCACTGGGCATTCTTAACGTGCTAAGTGCTGGGTCTCATTCATCTTTTTGTGCTGTTATCATCAGCATGAGTTTGGGGTTATGACTGTGGCCATGAGAGATGTGCAGAATCCAACCTGATGGCATGCCGTGTCTATAAAACTTGTGGCCTGCCAGACAGGGAAAATATGAAAAGAATACAAAATACAGAATTCTGCTTACCTCAATCAGGCAATAAATTTAAAAGTGGCTATTAAAGTATGACATGAACTTATGAAGGATCCAGTGGAATGGCCTTAAAAGTGTTTTTTAGAGCCAGACAAGAAAGCACTCACATGTATTAAGGGAGCCAAAGAGTTGCGATCGTGCGCCAAACATAAAGCCCTCTGTTAACATCTCTGGCTACAGAATTCTTTAGTAGAAGAAAGGATGAGGTAGAGAAGGTAAGAATAATATTAAGGCAATGGCTATTTTGAACCATCTGAAGGTCAGAGTCCTTGTTATACACTGCAAAGGGGTTCTATCTGTTGGTGGGGGTTCTCAACTGAGTCAAATCTCATGTACTAAGCAAACATCTCTAGTGGAGAAGCAAATAAGCATACTTATTGCTTTGATGGGTCTTTCAATGCCATGAAAAGTAAGAATTATATTTTTTCAAAGGGGGAAGTAAATTAAACATTAAAAACCCTTTTGCATGAATTTTGGGAATGACAAGCCTATCTGGTATTTGGTATGATGAATTGTTTAAAATAATTTAGAATATTAGTATAGCTAACTCTAAATTTAAACTATGTTATTGGACATTTGAATATTAGACCTGAGAAATTACATTAAAAAATTACATAAAGGCGCCTGGATGCCTCAGTCGGGTAGACATTCGACTTTGGCTCAGGTCATATCGCGGTTCATGGGTTTGAGTCCCACATTTGTCTCTGTGCTGACAGCTCAGAGCCTGGAGCCTGCTTCGGATTCTGTGTGTGTGTCTCTCTCTCTGTCCCTTCCCTGCTCATGCTCTGTCTCACTCTCTCTCTCAAAAATAAACATTAAAAACATTAAAACAACAAAAAATTATAGAAAAAAATTATACACAAACCAATTTTACAAAAAGCATTAAAATATGGAAAATACATACATGTTCGTTAGACTAATAGAAATGGCTTACGTGTTTGAAAAGGTTTTGTTTGTTTTGTACGAACTATAAGAAATAAATAGACTTAAAGAGTTGATTAATCATTAATTAAAGGCCCTGTTGAATGTGATTACTTATTCATTGGAGTCATAAAATGTAAAGAAAAAAGATTTAGAAAGTATAAAAAACCTTTAGGGTTGGATTTAATGATTTAGAAAAACTATAGTCTTGAATTTAATTTATATTTTTAATGAATTGAATATTAATTCTAAAGAGTCCCTAAGTTCATCAAAATCACATGACACATGTACATGGCACATATTCTATGACTGCTCACTGATCAAAACAGGGAGGAGAAGGGAGAGTGACAGCAAAAGCATGAGATTCTTCCCGGCAATACTTTTCTTTTGAAAGGAGTAGAAAACAGCCACTTTGGAAGCGTTTGGCGCTTACCTAGAAAACTAAACTTACTCTCACTGGTACCATCCCGCAAATCTGTGGTATTTACCCGAAGGAGTTGAAAACTGACGTCCGCACAAAAACCTGCAAACAGATGTTAAGGCAGCTTTACTCATTTAGATTCTCTGCCAAAACTTGGAAGCAACGAAGATGTCCTTCAGGAGGTGACGGGATAGATACACTGGTATTCCCAGACAATGGAACATTATCCAGCATTAAAAAGAATTGAGCTCTCAAGCCATGAAAAGACAGGGCGGAACTTTGAATGCTTACTACTGAGTGAGAGAAGTGAATCTTAAAAGGCTACACATTGCATGATTCCATAGTATTATGGAAAAGGCAAAACCGTGGAGACAGTAAAAAGGTCTGTGGTTTCCAGAAGTGTGGTGTGGGAAGGATGAACAGGCACAGCATAGAGGATTTTGGGGGCAATGAAATATTCTGTATGATACTATCACCATGGACAACATGTCATTATATATTTGTCTGAACCCACTGAATGTACAACACAAAGAGTGAACTGTAGACTTAGAATCATTAAGATGTGCGACTGTAGGTTTCTCTTTTGTAACAATTGTACCACTCTGGTGGGAGATGTCAATAAATGGGGGAGGCTGTGCATGTGTGGAGACAGAAGGTATATGGAAATCTCTGTACTTGCCTCTTAATTTTGCTATGAACTTAAAATTTATCGGGGTCCTTGAGTGGCTCAGCCGGTTAAACATCCAATTCTTGATTTTGTCTCAGGTTGTTGATGATCTCACATTTTGTGAGATCGAGCCCCATGTTGGGCTCCATGCTAAGCATCAAGCCTGCTTAAGATTCTCTCTCTCCGTCTCCCTCTGCCCCATCCCTTTCCTGCACACGTGTTCTCTCTCTCTCTCTCTCTCTCAAGAAAAAACGTTTAAAAAATATATATTTCACTAATGGTTCACAGAGAATCTGAAAAAATAAAAAGTTAAAATACTTCATATCTATACTCTAGCTGAACTTTTGAAAGGTACTTGACAGTAAGAACTTATTATTGAAATCTCTGGCTATCATTCAAAGTGTGGAACGTCTGTAATTGAGGAAGTCAAGCTTATATTTTGTTGAAAAGATACTAAAGAATATTATCTTCTCATTTGAATACTATATACCTTTTATGAAAAGGGGATGTGGTTTTTGTGTGGATAGTTTCAGATATTTTGGTTAAAGTCATTTTGCATCTCTTCAAATTATCAAATAAGTGTTTGATTTAAACCATATATATATATATATATATATATATATATATATGTTTTGATTTAAACCGCATATGATTTAAACCACATATATACATGTGTGTGTATAAATGTATAAATGTTGGGGCGCCTGGGTGGCTCAGTCGGTTAAGCGGCCGACTTCGGCTCAGGTCATGATCTCGCGGTCCGTGGGTTCGAGCCCCTGCGTCGGGCTCTGTGCTGACAGCTCGGAGCCTGGAGCCTGCTTCCGATTCTGTGTCTACCTCTCTCTGACCCTCCCCCGTTCATTCTCTGTCTCTCTCTGTCTCAAAAATAAATGTTAAAAAAAAAAATTAAAAAAAAAATAAATGTATAAATGTTTATATATATAAATGTTTTTATTTATCAGTTTTGAAAGAGAGAGACAGAGAACAAGTGGAGGAAGGGGAGACAGAGAGGGAGACACAGAATCAGAAGCTGGCTCCAGGCTCTGAGCTGTCAGCACAGAGCCCGACACGGGGCTTGAACCCACAGGCCGCGAGATCATGACCTGAGCCGAAGTCAAACGCTTAACCGACTGAACAATCCAGGTGCCCCTTGAGTCCAATATTTTTATGTTAATATATTAAAAAATGTTTGGAATAGCCTGGAGGATTTTGACAGTAGGGACATTCAATTGTCTTTATGTATTACAAAATACCTTACTAATGTTTGTATAAAAGTTTTTATTTAGATAAGATTTGGCCTGCCAAGAAAAGTCAAAAGTATTTCCTTAGATAAATAAACTCCTTAACAGGTTGTGCTTAGTTTTTTTTTTTTTTTTTTTTTTTTTTTGGTATGTTTCATCTGAACATCAAAAACAATCTTCCAAAATTTATAGTATTTTTTGTTTGTTAGTTTTGGCATAGCTGGTAATGAGTAATTTTTACTTCTGACAGTAAATGAACAGTGTCTTCTGTACTTTCCTTAAGACTATCAGTGGGACGTGATATTGAAACTATGACATCAACACAGAAGAAAATGATCGTCCTACTCTCTCCCCCAGGCGTCTTCTGCTATGACACTCAGTGAAAATGCAGATACAGTAGAAACAGTGTTAGTCTAGGAAAGAATGAAATCTCGTCCCTCTTTCCTCGCCTCCGGTGAACTGTTGAGAAAAGAGAAAGCAAAGATAACATGTCTTCCCTAGTTGTAAGCCCCAGGAAAGAGGAGTGTATTGAGGTGTGGGAAAGAATAAAGGAGATTTCAGACCAACATTATGTATGGAATTCCAGGAGCAGACCACCTTCCAAACTGCCTTCTATTAACTAAATGAAGCCACAGCAAAATAAACAGTGGAATTTTATTGCTAAGCTGACAGAAGTTTTGCTTCCTATATAATGACAATGGAACAAGAATTCTCTTGCTTCTGAAAGGCATAGGAATGTTGAGTCTGACTGATGGTTCTTGTCAGAAAGAATTGTTGAGTCAGGACAATGTTTTCTCAAAATTGTATCCTTAAAACTGGGGAACCTGACGTAGGCCACTGGTGGGGAAATCATCTGGCATTGAGGAACATAGACCTAGCTGGTGTTCTCAGGAACACTAACTGCCAAGGTGGGATACGCCATTGGAGAGAACCAGGCAACATTATCCCATTGACAGACCAGTGGCCATAAAAAACACAGACAGTAAGTCATACAAGAGCTGTTAGCAGCAGATTCCTCAAGAATCTTTTGGGACAAGACCACTCATCTCTCAGCTCAATGGTCACCAGTCTAGGGACCACCCTCAGCAGCTATTGCATGGCAGATACCAGGAGGATCCAAAACATCTCACATGGTTCCAAGGAAAACATCTCTTCTGCAACCCTAAGTTCCCACAAAACAACCACAACCTTATACGCTAAGAGGCCATTTCTTGCTATCATGAGAGACTGAGGGTTTTTATCTGAATTCTCCAAACAATGATACCTAAGGACACAGTTTCAATGGTTGGGTTGATGTCAAATTATCTATTAGACACAATACAGGTTTATTTATTTCCTCTGCAACTCAGAAGGAAGGTCAGATAGGTTTATAGGAATTCTCTGTTCTTTTGAATATAGTATGAGTAGTAAGTTTCCGTGTCACATTTAGGAACATTGCTTGGCATACCTAAGGATCTCTGTGAATGCTGTACCCAAAGCTGACAACAAATCTGTAGTCTATTTTTTTTTTAATTTTTTAAATGTTTTTATTTATTTTTGAGACAGAGAGAGACAGAGCATGAGCAGGGGAGGGGTACAGAGAGAGGGAGACACAGAATCTGAAGCAGGCTCCAGGCTCCAAGCTGTCAGCACAGAGCCTGATGCGGGGCTCGAACTCACAGGCCGCAAGATCATGACCTGAGCTGAAGTTGGACGCTCAACCGACTGAGGCACCCAGGTGCCCCACAAATCTGTAGTCTAAATCAGAGAGGCAAGATACCTTGAAGTCACCGGTGAAATCCTGAGACAGATAAAGGATGACAGACTGGTATATAAGATAATTAAGAAAGAAAAGAAAGAAAGGTGGAGTCTTAAAAACTTTTTATTAATGTCCCTTCTGACATTTTTATATAGGGAATCCTAGATTCAGCAATAGCAACTCAAGCCATATACACAGTGGCCAGGAATGTATTTAGAAAGCGCATACTCTGAAGATGGGTAGACTCCAGAATCAAGCTTAAAAAATAACTTAAAAGAACTTACAGCTGGTAATGCATACGTCAGGGGCAGGTTCAGAGGTCCAAGGATGCACAAGAGTGTGACCATGCTGTTCTCATGAGGACTGATACACATGTCCCTCTCGAGTCACGTATCTGAGGCCAGATACTGGTCAGTGATTTAGGGACTGAATCATGGATAGAGGAAAGAATAGGATGAAATCTCTTCTGTGGGGCATCAGCATACACTTCTGGCCGCCTTTCATAGAGCCAAATGTTCTCCCTGAGGCTTAAATACACTCGGTGTTTGCCTGTGATCACATTTGAGATCTAAATGGGGATAGGGCCAATGCAAGGGGAGCTGGGCCTCCAGAAGGACCTAGTAGTCACTTATTAGGGGTTGTGAAACTTCCACTTGGTCTAATAGGCAGAACTGCCTATTAGGTCAATTGGTAAACAGGGAAAAATCATTTTGGATAAAGACCTAGCTGTCAACTTTTTGGAAGGAGATCAACTCCAGGATCATAGCACATGATTATTATAGGACCACATTGATTTATTTACTAAAGGGAGCATATAATTGTGGAGGAATGTTCTAAAACATTCTATATTAGTGTGTTTCTCATTTGCATTTGTGTGCACTTTATCTTACCTCCCTCCCCCACAAAAGAAAGAGATATCCGTTCACCTCAGCAAGAATTTTCATTGTTACAACAGGAATGTAAAGAGCATGAGCTAATATTAATCGTTACAAAAATTGGAGTGATTCAGAAAGTTTAAGTGTATGCCTTTAGAACATAACTTCAATATTAACAAATGCTCTAAATCCCATATGCTATGTCAAAAGAACACGCATCATGATTATTTAAAATCCTGTATCTGATTATTTTAATAGAGAAGAGGAGAAAAGCTGTGACATAGTCCTGTATTCGACCATTCTTTGTCAAAGAATTTGCTTTGTCAAAGACCCGATTTCCAGCATTCTGGCTCTGAAATAGTGCTGTGATAAGATTTTTGAATATACATTAGAATTAATCCTTTCATCAAGATTATATACTGCTGATCCTGGAGACAGCTATTGTCTACATGGAAGTCATTGAAGAGGGATCGAAAATGTTTGGCAAATCTTAAATCACAAGCATTTTTCTCAGTTGAGTGAAGCATTGTAGCAATGACTAAACATGGAATAGTTATTTCTAAATTTGTTTTGTTCGTTACGGATGGTAATAGAATGGTATTATTATTCAATTTATTAAAAAGAAAGTTTGTTTCGAGATTTGAAGGAAATAGCTGGTCTTTCATTTTGGGGAGCTAGATGGAAACACACAGAAGGAACTACACTGAGGCATTAGAAAGTGTACATAACTATGCAGTGATTGGGGTCTTACAGTATCTCAAATGGGATTTCAACAGTTTGGGTGGTAAATGTTAATGCTTTACAATCTTTTATAATTTCAGACTTTAAGTGGTATGACTGTATTCTAGAAAGACTTTTCTAAGATTTCTAAAAAATGGCAATAAAGTTTGGGGAAAAAAATCTCATACATATACCACTGAAATTTATATATTTCCAACCCCAGTAACTTAGCCACACCATGATTTTCAATCTTGAGTATTATGTAGTCAATAAATGTTAATGAAGGGCTTATAATAATATGGAGGTCTCATGTTATAATATTAAGTGAACAAAACATCCAAGATAGATTATATTCTGTGTAATATTACCACAGGTGTGCAGACAGACCAAAGAGAACTTTACAGAAACTAAAAAAAAAAAAAAAAAAAAGAAAGAAAGAAAGAAAGAAAAAAAACAAACAATTAAATGACTATAGAAATGTGGCTTTGTCTTTGGGACATGAAAATATTCTTGGTTTGATTTTCAGTTTTCTGTATCTTCCACGTTATCTATAAACTCAAAGTTTAATAGTGACCAAATAATTTCCTGTATTGAAATTAGAAATGTCTGTTTTGAGAAGCAAATGTATCAGAATTTTTTTTTCTCTTTCTGAAGTTCCTGATGGCCAAAGCCATATCTAATAGTTAAGAATCTTTTGGAGCAAATTATTGACATTCTTCACTGATCTCTGAATTCACAACCACATCTCTCCTTTCATGTCTGTTTGTCCTTGGTGATAGTGTTTATGCTTTAAAATAAATACTTTTTTTCTGCTACACATTAAGGACCCTCACATCATGAGTGTTCTTTTCAGTTGTCTTGATGATAATGTTTACTTTCCAATGTTATAACTGAAACAACAAATACATTATGTCTTAGGTATGTTCTTATGTTAAAACATTGTCAGGCAAAGCCAATTTTGAGTATGGCATTTTTTTTTCTCCCCTGATCTTTTTTTTTTTTTTTTTAACTGTATGTGTTGTGTGCTTTATTTCAGCGTAGTTCATACATTTGGATGAAATTCTGAGAACTGTGAAGCCTCTTGACCCTTCTCCCAGGAAGTTGCCCCAGAGACCTGCCAATCCATTGAAAGTGACATTCATTGACCTAGTTGTTGACCAGATAAAACAAGAATTTCTAAGTACTTTTAGAATGCATGCTATTGAAAATAGTCTTGTCAAGGTTTAAAAGCAAAAGATGAATGTGTTAAAAGAAAACAGAAGGTCATTACATTCTAAACACTAGAAACTTGAAGGCCTCAGTTCTTAAAATTTCTATCGATTTAAGAGAATGCAAGAAATATATGTTCATAGTGTAGGAGATAAAGGGCTGATGGGGAAAGATAAGATATGACTGGATCATTGTTATTAAGGGTTCCTGAGAAGGGATCTGAAGCCAAATGCCAAAGTGGGAAGTGGTAGCAATCTTCAGATCCAAGAACTGAGAAGCTTTGTGTCCTAATTCCTTTCTGGAACCCTGGGATAAACAGCTTCATAGACTTACCACACAATGATATGGGAGCATCAAATTTTAAATAGATACTTGGTTTGTCTGTTCATGAGATGGCCTAAGCAAGTATCCTCCTTCCTGTGACTCTGAGTTTCCTTTGGTTTTCTGTGTCTACTACTCTATGCCTTATTTCCACACATGGGAGCAGTCTGCAGATCTAAGAGCTTGGCAGCCAATACTGGTCAGTCCAAGATGATGGCAGATCTCAGACATCAACTGAAGCTTCCGCACACACACAAAAGTGCCAAGATCAAATTTCAGGTGGAATTTTTCCATCTCAGCAGGTGCCGGGCAGAATTGTGAAGGATAAGGTGCCTTCCCCCATGCTGTGATAGCATGTAAGCCCATACTCTTACACATTACCAGAATTGAAATGGCATCCTGGAGACAAGTGACAGGAGGGAGGAATCCATGAACTTGACTAAGTCTAAACCAGAATGATTGTCAACATACTGACTTTGTCTGCATTTACTTGGAAGTATCTAGATTACTTATTCTGTTATGAAGGAGAAATGGGAGCTCAAGATTATTTCATGTAGCAATTCGATAGATGTTTTTCATCATCTACTGTGAATCGGTTAATTGTCTAGGCACTGGGATACAGTAATGGAAAACAGAAAATGCCAGAACCAGCACTCATGGAGCTTTGATTCTAGAGTGGGAAGAGAAACATAGAAACTATACAAGTAAAAATAGGGGCGCCTGGGTGGTGCAGTCGGTTAAGCGTCCGACTTCAGCCAGGTCGCGATCTCGCGGTCCGTGGGTTCGAGCCCCGCGTCGGGCTCTGGGCTGATGGCTCAGAGCCTGGAGCCTGTTTCCGATTCTGTGTCTCCCTCTCTCTCTGCCCCTCCCCCGTTCATGCTCTGTCTCTCTCTGTCCCAAAAATAAATAAACGTTGAAAAAAAATAAAAAAAAAGAAACTATACAAGTAAAAATAGAACATGTCGGGTAGTAAGTGCTAGGAGAAGTAATTCAAGATAAGGGATAAATAGTTATGTGGGGGCTCTTTTAGACAAGCTAGGCAAGGAAGACTTTCTGTTCAGTCAGTAGCAGAGACTAGAAGAAGTGAGGGGGAACACCTTGTGGAGTTCTGAGAGAAGAGCATTGCAGGTAAAGGAACAATAACTGAATAGGCTCAAATAGTTACATATTTGTTTCTGACTTGAAAAATCATTAGAACCTACATACTGTTTCAAAGAAATTTTTTTGAATAAGGGTGATTTTATTTTATTTTTTTAATTTTTTTTAATGTTTATTTATTTTTGACAGAGACAGAGACAGACTGCAAGTGGGTTAGGGGCAGAAAGAGAGAGAGACACAGAAGCAGAAGCAGGCTCCAGGCTCTGAGCTGTCAGCACAGAGCCCGATGTGGGGCTCAAACTCACGAGCCGTGAGATCATGACCTCAGCCGAAGTCAGACGCTCAACTGACTGAGCCACCCAGGCGCCCCTGAATAAGGGTGATTTTAAATAAAATTTTGTTGCATAATAAAAAACAGTATTTTAGGAGTTTGGTTACCTAAAGAATTTTGCTTCATTATATATGGGTTAATTGGTAAACAACAACAACATCAACAAAACCCATGGCCCCTGAATTAGGAGTGGACATGACAACCAGAAAGATTAGGGGCGGGGTGGGGGATGGCGGGAATATAGAAGAAGCCTCTACTCAGATTGCTTTAAAAATATCCTAAGTTCTTATTCTAATATAAAGAAAATAAAACTAGAAATTGCTGGTTATTCAATCAGAAACTTGTACCTGAATAAAACCGTGACATATCGACAAAAAATTTGGAATGAATTGACTTTGGTGTTTTAAGATACAATACAGTATTAAAAGCATATGCATACTGTATCTTTTTTGTGTCTGCATTGCCAGATAATTTTTTTTTTTACAAATTAACAGAAATAGTGGTCCTATATATTGAGAACCTAATCCAAGCAGACTTGTTTGCTCAATAAAGGCTAAAATATAATTTTTCTCTACTTGGCCATTCTGCTTTGATGTAAAATTTCTCTGTGCATTGATTTTAGGTGCGTAACCTAAGCCATTAGGTGAATGGAATTACTGGAGATAAGAAATAACGACAAAACATGCTACACTATTCTTTAAAATATTTTCAAATAAAGTCTTTCAAATATAACAAGAAGAGAAAAGATGAAAACAACAAGGAAAAGAAAGTAAATGGTGTCCAAAATCTGTGGAAGTGCTAGAGTTAAAACTTCAAATTCCTAAATTCTTTTTGAGACTATTTGCCTATTATGTGTATGTATGTGGGAGTCAGATAGACTTGTAAATATGAACAACGCATTGTACAGTTCACAGATTTTTCTGTTAAACTTACATCTAAAGGAGAAGAAAGAAGTTGTAACACAAAAAAGAATGAGATCAGCATTCTCAAAGCTAATTAGATAGGAATGAAGAATTACATTGGGTCAAACACAGACTATTAAGCCTACATTTTCTAGACAAAAGAAACTTTACAGGGCATGTTCCTGAAGGCCTGATTCTCCTGTCTGAAATCAGTTTTCAAGCTTAACTATGTTCTAGTATATTTCAGAAGTTATTGAAGACTTCATTATTCCAAAGTCTGCTCAAGTCAATTTTACTCCTCCTTCATATTTTTTATTAGTAGCAACCTTTTGCGAAGAGTCAGTTCCTTCTTAAAACCACCTTTTATATTGCTTATCTTAAGTATATTGTTTAACTTAACAGGAATTTCATTTTTTATGCAACACATCTCTGTTTATGTTGACTATTTTTGCTTCTACAGATTTTTGTCATTATTTCCTGACTTTTACCTTTTCAGCTGTAAATAAACTTATTAAACCTCTTTTTATATTAATCTTCCCCATCCCTCTGTGTTTCATTTCCCTTTTTGCAGTGTGGTTTAGGATGTGTGTGTGTATGTGGAGGGTGTATTTATATTAGAAAAAAAAAACATGAAATTTACATAGAGCAGGCTGGAATGCTAAACAAATAGAGGATAGTTGCCCTGGAGAATTATACACATCCACGGTAGATTGCACATGAATTAGCAATAAGCATTCCCACTGAAATTTTAGGAATTATTTGTTACACAGCATGGTCTAATATTATCTGACTGATACAGACACATTGCCCTTTAAATTAGATAGTACTATGCTAGATGAAAAAATTAATAACTTAAACTGTACATAATAATCACTTATATCAGCTTAAGGACCATGGGTAAATTATACACACAAAGTGTAATTCTGAATATTATTGACAGCTGAGATAAAAAAATAAATTAGCTAAAATCACAGCCTTTGGAGCAAGTTAAATTCTGTAAGCCTCTTTTTCTTTATGTGTATAATGAAGATGTGTCTTATAAACTCATTGCAAGAATTAATATGGGTTATCATAGTGTTTATTACATAAGAAATCAATTAATATTATTCAAAAATGTACCAACTCATTAGCCAAATAAATATCTTAGAAATCATTCATTTTTTTTAATGGAAACACATTCTTAAGTGGAAAAAAGAACATTCGCACCAATCTGCAGTTCTTGAAATCTAGTAAAATTAATTACAATCTAAAGAAAGAGATTGCTGTTAAAAAATAGCTTTTTTCTTCCTTTTAATTCCAGAGCTCCAAGGTATATGATATTATAAACATTGAATTGTTTGGTTCAAATACAATAGGCCTGGGAACCAAATGTGTTATGCTTAAAAATGTATCCAACCCAACATTAAAGGCAAACTCAACAGCAGCTGGACCATTTTAAAGACTAATCCACTAGAACTTTTCAGATATATTTTTTTATAACTCCCTATAATTATGGCTCTTTGTAACATGTCATTTTTCTGTTTTATTAGGAACACAACAGTATAGTTAGGTTACATATAATTTTTTCCTCTGAAACTGTTTTTAAAGCATGTTACTGTAAATGAATACAAAACAAAAGAAAAGATCCAACAATTTCCTAAAATAGAATATTCAGGGGTAAATGTCTTTGTATGTCAGAAACTAAAGACACTTTTTTCAAAATAGAGTATTTTAATATTTTCCCTTCTTAATTTTCAAAAAATCTTGTATATGTTCAAACCAAATAAATTTTGTTCTGTATGCATTCATCTATAGAAACGTAATATGATATACATATATTGTTAAATATATGGTACCTATTCTGGAAATACAATCCAAATTTTACAACATTTCAAAATATTGAGTAGTGAAAATCAAAAATGAAAAAGTGCATCTTCAACACAAAATTTATTTGTTTGCCGAATTTCAGTTGATATATGATGGGAAAGCATACAGCATTAGGGATGTTTTTTTGGGGACAATTCTATTCGTATCCATGGTTACCTTTAAATAGGCAAAACTGCAGTGGTTAAAAATATAAGTAATAAAATGAATAATATGAAGATTTCATTTTATCTTGTTTTGTTTATATTTAATGAAATGTATTGATATTCAAGAAACCTGCAAAAATGTTCTGAAAAATATTCTATTAGGTTTCTGCTGCTGCTATAACGAATGACCATAAATCTAGTGGCTGAAAACAATGCACATTTATAACCTTACAGTTCTGCAGGTCAGAAACAAAAATAAGTCTTATGAGCTAAAACCAAGGTGTCTTCTGGAGGCTCTAGAAAAGAACTATTTCCTGGGCACCTGGGTGGCTCAGTCTGTTAAGCCTCTGACTGTGGCTCAGGTCATGATCTTGCGGTTCATGGGTTCCAGCCCTGCATTGGCTCTGTGCTGGGCTCTGTGTGGACAGCTCAGGGCCTGGAGCCTGTTTCGGCTTCTGTGTCTCCCTCTCTCCCCTTCCCCCATTCACACTCTGTCTCCCTCTCTCTCTCAAAAATAAATAAACTTTTAAAAAGAGAGAGAGAGAATTATTTCCTTGCTATTTCTAGGTTCTAGTGACTGCTTGCATTCCTTGGCTATGACCTTACCCTCCAGCTTCAAAGCCAAGCGCACAGAATCATCTAATCTCTCTAACTTTGCTTCCATTATCGCATTACCTTCTCTGATTCTAATTCCACAGCCTCCCTCTTATGGGTATCCTTGTGAGTGCATTGAGACCATCTGGATAGTCCAGGATAATTTTCTCATCTCAAGATCTTTTACCTAACCACGTTTGCAAAGTCCCTTTTGCATGTATGACAACACATCCACAGGTTTTAAAGAGTAGGGATGGAAATCTTTAGGGGACATTATTCAGTCTACCACAGCATGCATAATATTTCTGAAATACCGAGATAGGTGAAGCAGTAGGGCCTTTATCAATCAAACATGATTATATTTAAAACACAGAAGCTCAAAATAAATACAATTGATATTTAAAAACTATTCTCATAGATTTATCAAAAAACTCCAAATGGGAGGGTGTAATTTTGTAACTTGACCATCATGGGGCCTATAACTTTTCCATTTCTTTCTGAGAGAAACTCCTCATTTGATTTGTGGGAGTGATCCCTCAGCTTCAGAGCCGTCATAGACAACTCACAGAAAGACAATCAATCCTTTAGAAGGTCTACAGCTTATAAATTAACCTTACAGAAGTTCTTTGCCCAAATTTAGATGGTCTAGGATAATATTATTCTTCATCTTTAGAATTTGCATGGACAAATATAGAGCAAAGTAGGCAGCTTATAATGACAAGTGAAATTGAAATGTAGATAAGGTTGCCAGAAAAAAAAAATGTCATGTGGTCAATTAAATCTGAATTTCAGATAAATAATATATCATTTCCCAGTATTGTATGTCCTGAATATCGCATGGAATGTTCTTGTACTAAAAACTGTGTGTTGCTTGTCTGACATTCAAATTTAATTATGTGCCCTATAATTTTATCTGCTAAACTGTCAGTCTTGCAGAGAGATTATAATGTGTCCTAAGTGGCCACGAACTAGCTGAACTTGTAAGGAGATTGACAATTTTGAAGGAACAAAAGCTGTGAGATAGATAAAGTTTGAAGGTAAGCAGGGGTCCTTAATTTGTCCGTGTCAAACAAACAGGAAGATTGATTGCAAAATACGGAAAGACTAGAGTTCTTACAAATCTTTCAGAAAAGACAAACACTGCAGTATCACTGGACAAATGACACAAATGGGAAATTCACAGAAATAGCCCATAACCATGTGAAAAACATGTTCAGTTGCCTTGGTAATTGGAGAAATGTCAGCACAATGAGATTTTTTTAACTAAGTTTTGTAAGCAAAGATAAGAAACATTGACAGTGCTCAAAATCATCAAGAATGTGGTGACATTGGGACTTCCATACACTTTTTGTGAAAGTGTAAATTGGTTTAATAATTTTTGGAGGAGTGTGTGGTGACATATACCTAAACATGTGCATGGGTCATTAAAAATATGGGATGGTAATGTCCGGAAATCTCTGTTCATGTTCCTTAGGGTGTTGATTGAAGGGTTTAGGCCCTTGAGTCACGTTCTTTTATAGGATGGTGTCTCACCAGCCATTGAGAAGATGAAATAAAAGATCTGTCTCAGTGTGGAATCTCTACAGAGAAAAGGGGTTTCTTCCCGTATGGCTCAAGTCCATCCTTTTATTTCAGTTTTTAACTTTTATTTTTTCTAAGTTCCCAACATCTACCTCCGAACTATTCTCCCTAGAATCACTTTTGCATAATCTTTCTCAAGGTGCAGATCTGATCCTGAAACAGTCACCTCTTTCCGCTCCCCTATGCTCACTCTTGCTTAGAAACATCCACTGGCTTCCTTGCTTTTAGGACGAAGACCGGAGATGAAAGAGCAAATCCTTGACATGACTTACTGACTACCACCTCGGCCTTCTTGGACTACATTTGTCACACAGCCCATGTGCAGGGACTTGACCCTGCTCCATTCCTGGAGCTCACCATGCTGTCTTCCTGGAGCTCACCATGCTGTCTTCCTGGCAGGCCTTCTGACCGGACCTTCCATTTGACTGGTAACTATTACTCATTGATCACACTCTAGCTCTGCCTGGCTTACTCAGCTCTATGAGCTGAGTGACTGAGCTCTATGACTAGGTAAAATCCCCAATTACATGAGCATTTGTGGCCCTGCGGTGCACTCCCCCTTCTTAGCTCTAACCACGTTGTAAAGTTATGCCTTGTGTGGTTATTTGATTCATGTCTCACCCACTAAAGACTAACAGAACGAGTGCAAGGATCATGTCTAGTTTTCTCTCCATTATGGCAAGTTATCTCAAAAAAAAAAAAAAAAAAAAACCCAAACAAACCTGCTGAATGAGTGAAGAAAACTTTGGTCTGTTTTCTACACCTAGTAATCAGTTGGGGAAGCAATCCAAGTAAGCAGGAAGGAGTTTTCATCTCAACTGACCAGAGAAGGGAGATTCAAAGTACCAGGCTAATAATCCGAACCCTCATCTGTCACCGTTTTATTTTATTAACCCTAATCTGTCACTGTTTTAATGATTACAGGGGTCTTTCTAGCCATTTTTACCCTGCTTCCATAGGATGGTTAAAGCTACCCTTTTTCGGATGAATGAATTGCATCAAATAAAGGAGAAGATAATGTAGACCACTAGGCCAGGTTTAACCTGATTTGGGAAAGACAGTACTTTCATAATCTGTGTTAACTCTGGGCTGAAAAAGTTTACAGATTCAGTACAAAACCAGCTACATTAACCATACCCGGATTTGATTTGAATTAGGAACTGGTGCAACAAAGTCTAGAGTTTGATAAAACCAATGGGGAAAAAAAAATTTAAAGGAAATCATGCCTTTATAAACATCATTCTTAGCTTTCTTGCTCTTCCTTATAACTCTCTCTGAATGTAAGAGTACAATTGCTGTTGTCTATGCCTCTCACTCTATTCCGAAGGCAAGCAATGACTAATTCACCAAGGTTGAGTCAATTCCAGAAATTTGAGTTTGAGGTCCTCACGTTCTAGTCTATAGATCAAATAATTTGAGATAAATAAATAATAATAAAGAAAAAGTAGATCTAGGAAAATATCTAATGTTGTACTTTTCTGAGCATAACAACTAAGTACTGAATCTGGGCAAGAGTTGGGAATTCTCACCATTTATTCAATATACTGAATATGCTTTGCTGTTTGGTGTCTACGGCCAGAGGATTGCTTCTAGACAGGCTAATCTGTACTCCTAGAATGACACCCTGTGGTTGGACATATCAATAGCAGAAGACTCGCTTGTCATTCTTTTCTTTTTCTTTTTGAAAACTTGGTCATTATGAAATGCAGTGGATGCACACAACTAACAGACCAAATAACTTTACCGCTTGAAATAGACTGAGTAGTGTTAGCGAGAACAAAGAAAATATTTCAGTATTTATATAACTTAATTGTTGTACATCACAACATGTAGCAACAATTCCCTGACCAAGTAGGCAGAAATATTTCTGTTAAAAATAAGTCATAACAGGGGCGCCTGGGTGGCTCAGTCGGTTGAGCATCCGACTTCGGCTCAGGTCATGATCTCAGGGTTCATGAGTTCGAGCCCCGTGTCGGGCTCTGTGCTGACAGCTCGGAGCCTGGAGCCTGCCTCGGATTCTGTGTCTCCCTCTCTCTCTGCTCCTAACCCACTCATACTCTATCTCTTTCTCTCTCTTTCAAAAATAAGTAAACATTAAAAAAAAAAGTTAAAAAAAAAAGTCGTAACATTTCATTGTGTTTACAATGCAAGTGCACATTCATCTCTGACATTTCACTGGAGACCCAAGACAGCTTTAGGTCACCTCGGGTAGTTGTGCTAGTATCTCTATTTTGCAATCATAGAAACTGAAGGTCAGTAAAGGTTAAAAGAATTTTTTTAAGTCATCTCGCTAGTAAAATGCTAGTAATAAGCTCTGCATCGAGGTCTTTTGTGTTTAAAATTATTACTTTTCTCAGGGAGCCCCGGTGTAATGAAATCAACTAGTCATTACAAATTCCGGCTTTGAAAATTTGATCATCTGCAGTGTCTTTTCGGTTTAAAACAGAGCAAAACATTCTGCTGCCAGAGTGGGATATCAGATCACCAGCATTTTCTCCCTCTCCTATCTGTCTATGTAAATCTTCATGGTCTTTAAGGCTGGTCAACACCTACTCTCCCCGCCCCCCAACCATGCTTTCATTCATTGTAAACTCTTATGAGCCTCTGATATTCTGAACATTTATTGAATTACTCTCTGGAAGCTTATTTGTCACTGAGTCATTGTGATGTCAAGCAATATCATGTTTATCTTGAACACACTTAAATATTTCCTGTCATTTAACTTTCCACCTGTTCATCTTCCAAGTGAATACCTTGAGAATGAGACCGCATTCTTGCTGTTCCTTGCCTGTACAGGACTCAAAACAATACTTTGATCCTAAATTATCTAGAAAGGAGAGCTGAAATAATTATAACCTAGCTGCTCACATATGCTGTCATCTTTAATATTTATATGTTTCAGATACAACTTGCCTTTTGGTTCTGAATACATAATTTCCTTACACCTGAAATGTACATTTATTTATAGTTCAATATGATTTCGATTTCAGTAGGGTAAAATTTTTGTTTCCAGCCTAATATGAATATATTCAATATATTTTACCCACAGTTTATGTATGTTATAGAAAGAACATGTATGGGATTTAAGGCATTTTAATGTATTAAACTAGAAAGCGAAAAATACCCTCTGTTAGAAATCATTCCTTTCTGTCCCATGCTTTCCATCACTGCATTCTTTTAAATTTGGCTGTAAGAACGCCCGTATTTACTTCCAGTTCTCATGGCTCCTGAGTGCTTACCTCGGGTCGGTGTGAATGAGCCCCTTAAAGAAGTAAGTCTATGTAACTTCTACTGCCCTGCTGTGCTCGAATTTGCTACTGCCTGGGAGTGGTGTGGAGGCTGAGGGGGGGATGGACGTGACAGGCGGAGGAACAGAGGAGATCTAAGGGGTGAGGGAGTGATATGCCTCTCAAACTTCAAACTGCAAGCAATCTCTGTCTTCTTAATTATCTTGAGTTCCTTATGCACACAAAGCTAGAACTTCACCCTTTCTCCTCTAAAGCAAACAGTTTTAATCCAATCACGGGGTTATATTATCCAGATGTTTGAGACCTTGAGAAGTTATTCATGTATTTGCTTTAAAATTAAACATATTTCTCTCAAATCGCACTTTGAACACAGACTGAGTGCCCGTCTAAAGGGCTCCCATAACCAGACAAACTTCATACTTGGTTAAATGTTTAATTTTTACAACCGATACGCCTTGTCCACAGTACTGATAAGGCTTTTGGGAAAAAAAAAAAAAAATGATAGAACTACCATCACCACCGCCAACAAAAAAATCATTGTAAAGAAAGAAGGTAACAAGATAAGTAAGGTATGTAGCTGCCCAATTAGCTATTATATTCTCATTGGACATTCGCTCCCTCATTCTAGTTTACAAAGTGAAGAATGTAGTAGGGTGGTCCCTACTGAAACTGGAAAAATAGATTCAGCCACATTAAATGATTCAGACTTTAGGGTGTCAGCCTGCATGTCAAGCTCTTCAATGACAGCTAAATTTTACAGAAAATAACCTAACATCCGAGGTAGTCTCACAATCAGCTTTGAAAAGGTTTCCAAATAAAAATCCTAGCAACAGAAAGCGTGACCTCCAGAAGTCTTAAGTTTGAAACCGAAGGCTGCCAAGAGATGAGCAAACCTATGAGGCTACGTATATGTACATGACTAACTCTTGCCAACTGGAGGAGCCAGAAAAGATAGCACTGTTAGGCCGAAGAGAGGATTTTATTTTATTTATTTATTTTTTTTCAACGTTTATTTATTTTTGGGACAGAGAGAGACAGAGCATGAACGGGGGAGGGGCAGAGAGAGAGGGAGACACAGAATCGGAAACAGGCTCCAGGCTCTGAGCCATCAGCCCAGAGCCTGACGCGGGGCTCGAACTCCCGGACCGCGAGATCGTGACCTGGCTGAAGTCGGACGCTCAACCGACTGCGCCACCCAGGCGCCCCAAGGATTTTAAACCTGATCCTGGAAGCTGAACCACTGGAGTTCCCTTTGGTTTGGAATACCACGGGGGAATGACTAAAGTTTAAATTGCCAACCACCCTCGACTCATGCTTATGCTAATTATATAAATCCCCACTGTCGCCCAATTGCTGCAGTGGTGAAAGCCACGCAAAATAAGGTAAAATGAGGTATGAAATATGTTTCCTAACCATGGGGAAAATAATCTTGTCAACTACAAGATTTAATTCACTGTAGCCTCATCATCTGTAATACATGATGACATCCTGGCTCAGCGGCCAGCTACTGATATTAATTATTCGGACTTGATTGGGGTTAACTGCTTTTGCTTAAGGTTTCAGAATTCTCTAATTTCAGCTGTCTCCATGATTCAGGGCTCTAACTACTTATTAGAAATGACGGGATGTGCTAAATAGGACTCTAGAAAAACTCAAGGTGTTTTATTAGAGAGAATTATCCTTTCCAGTATATCGACAAATGGAATGCCCCTAAATTTATATTTGAAGGACTTCCTCTCATTTGGTTCCAACCTATATCTGTGCTAATGTAAAGGCAATAGATTTCCGGTATTTTTGAAACTATATTATCAGCTGTGAATGTAATGTAATGGCTCCCCCTGCGTTTTGATGGGTAGCCCAGATAAGATGGCATTATTGTTATTTTAAAAAACACCCTATCACAAGGTTTTGTGGGGGTTTTTTATTTTTTATTTATTTTCAATGTATTTTTTAATGTTTATTTATTTTTGAGAGAGACAGAGACAGAATGCGAGTAGGTTAGGGGCAGAGAGAGAAGGAGACACAGAATCCGAAGCAGGCTCCAGGCTCTGAGCTGGCAGCACAGAGCCAGACGCGGGGCTCGAACTCACGAGCTGTGAGATCATGACCTGAGCCGAAGTTATACACTCAACGGACTAAGCCACCCAGGCGCCCCCTATCACAAGGTTTTAATACAGCTCTTTAATGTCTGAAATATGTCTGAAATATCATATTTAATAAATGTCTCAAATATTCGTAAGTTCAGTACAAATCACTACAATTATTTTTTTCACCATTACAACACGTAATAAAATTTATTTCTAGAAACAAATGGATATGATTAATTGAGTTGAGCTGAGTTCAGAGAATAGCAGACAAGTAAATACAAGTAAAAGTAAAAAGCTACTTACTGAAAATTATCTCATTACATAAAAAAGACAGTCTATTTTTAAAGTGTTTGGTTGCTCTTTGAGTGTAAACTTATATATGTATCGAATCATATATTAAAACTCACAGGTGTTTTGATTTTGTTTTTTTTTTTCCATTTATTTATTTTTGAGAGAGAGAGAACAGGTGTTTTGATTTTGTGACAGACTAATCTTATGTACAGTATTATGAAGAGACACTGAAGAGCGAATTAATTTCAACCTCACTTTTCCGGTGAAAATCAAAACTTCAACACAAATCATAAATTTGTTCATTTCCACAGTCCACAGATTTGTCTTCTGAAAATTTTTCAGAAATCTCAAAATGATAATAAACAATGTTTGGCTTCAATATAATCAAGCACATAAAACAAACCCAAGGCCGTGAAGATAGACCACTCACATTATCATAAACAGGAAGTATTTCTTTCCGTCACAAAAATATTTTTGTTTCCCAAAGTTGACTAACATATTTTCTCTCCTTGAAAATACCATGGCTTCATTTAAAAACATTTGACAGGAACACTTATTTTCCTAAGATGCTGAATCCCTTTAATTGTTTTATATTCCTGATCTCTATTGTTAAGTGAGCATGCTTTGTGACATATCTGGTATATGGATGGACTGAAGACGACCCTTTATGTAGTGTTCTATATTGTTTGCTTCTTCACAGCAGGCTGGGAGCCATTGGCTCAAAGTTCCTTAGCATCAAACTCAAAATTTTACACATCCAGTTGGTTTAAATATGGCCCAAATACAGAGATTTTAAGTCATTTAGAGCCTGTCTGTTCCACCTCAAGAAACTATATCAAACATTTGCTAGCCATTGGGAAGGTAAACCTGAGCTATAAAAGGCCCCATTGCCTTTGGAGCTCTCTGACCCACAGTTGCCCCATCTTGTACAGCAGTGACTTGATAATTATACGCATTATAAAATGTTCACCACGATAAGTGCAGTTACCATCTGTGATCATATAAAGTTATTACATTATTATTGACTATATTCCCTTTACTGTGCCCTTCATCCTCGTGTCTTATTTATTTTATAATAGGAACTTTATACCTCTTACTCCTCTTTACCTATTTCACCTGTTACCCCCCGCCACCTCCCCTCTAGCAAGCACCATTTTGTACTCTGTGAGTCTGTTTTTGCTTTTGCTTGCTTATTTGTTTGTTCATTTCTTTTTTTAGATACTAAACATAAGTGAAATCATATGGTATTTATCTTTCTCTGTATGACTTATTTCATTTAGCATAATGCCCGGTAGGTGTATCTATTTGGTTGTGAATGGCAAAATTCCATTTTTTATGGCTGATTAATAGTCTATTATATATCAGAATATATTGCATATGGGTATATGTTATATATATATATGTATATGTGTATATATAAATGTATATGTATATGTATAAGTATATGTATATGTATATATGTAACGCATACACATACCACATCTTTTTTATCCATTCATCTATCGATGAACACTTAGGTTGTTTCCATATCTTGGCTATTATAAATAATGCTGCAATAAAATAGGGGTGAAAAAATTTTTAATTAGCATTTTTATTTTCTTCAGGGAAATACTCAGAAATGGAATTGTTGGGTCATATGGCATTTCTATTTGTAATTATTTGAGGAATTTTCCTACTATTTTCCATAGTGATTTCACCAATTTGTATTCCTACCAACAGTGCACAAATTTCCTTTCTGCCACATCCCCGCTAACACTTGTCATTTCTTGTCTTTTTGATTCTAGCCATTCTGATTTGATTCTAGCCATTCCCTGATGATTAGTGATGTTGAGCATCTTTTAACATGTCTGTTGTTCATCTGTATGTCTTATTTGGAACAATGTCTATTCAAGTTCTCTGCCCAGATTATGTGATTATTATCTGAATCAGATTATTTGGAGTTTTGGGGGCTGAGTTTGAGTTTTTTATATATTTTGGTTATTAGCCTTTTATTGGATTTATCATTTGCAAATATTTTTTGCCCAATAAGTAGGTTGCCTTTTCATTTCGTTAATGGTTTTCTTCACTGTGCAAAGTTTTTCGGTTTGATGTAGTCCCAGTAGTTGATCTTGCTTTTGTTTTCTTTACCTACTGAGACATATCTTGAAAAATATTGCCCAGTCTTTCCAACATCATTTCTTGAAAAGGCTGTCTTTTCCCCCATTGTATATTCTTGCCTTTTTCTTTCCCTTCTGAGTAGTAACCTTCAGATGGTCTCATGCTATGAGGGACATCTCCCATAAGCAAACCTGTCCAAGTATGGCCCAAATAGAGCTTGTTGTATCCTAGTGCCACATTATGGTCATATATTTTTCCTTCATTGGATGAGGAACCTCTTGAACTCACTAAATACTTTCAGACAAACAAAAAAATCAACAACTAAAATGCTGAACATAAATTGAAATTCTGAGGCCCTATATGATCAGTTTGATTATTTATATTTAAACATTTTTCTGTTTGTCCTTCTGGTATGATCTGGAAAAGATAAATGGTCAGATAGACCCCAGTGATCTGAAAGAATACAGACATAGCTTATGTTATTTCAGTTTTCCTTATTGCACTTCACAGATGCTGCATTTTCTACAAATGGAAGGTTTGTGGCAACCCCTGTGGAGCAAGTGTAGCACCGCCATTTTTCTAACAGCATTTACTCACCTTTTATCTCTGCGTCACATTTTGGTAATTCTATATTTGAAACTTTTTCATTATTAGAATATTTGTTATGGTGATCTGTGATCAGTGAGAGTTGGTGTCACTAATGCAATTGTTTGGCGGCACCATGAAAGCACCCACATGAGATGGCAAAGTGTTCTGACTGCTCAGCTGACTGGCTGTTCCACCATCTCTCTCTTTGTCCTTAGGCCTCACCGTTCCCTGAGATAAAACAATGTTTAAATTAGGCAAATTAACAACCCTACACTGTCTTTTCAGTGTTTGAGTGAAAGGAAGAGCCACAGGTCTCTCACTTCTAATCAAAAGCTAAAAATGATTAAGCTAAGTGCGGAAGGCGTGAAAGCCAAGATAGGCCATAGGGTAGGCCTCTCGCATCAAATAGCCAAGCTGTGAATGCAAAGGAGAAGTTCTTAAAGGAAATGAAAAGTGCTACGGCACTGAACTCACAAATGAGAAGAAAAATGAAACAGCCTTATTGCTGATATGGAGAAAGTTTGAGTGGTTTGAATAGAAGATTAAACCAGCCACAACATTCCCTTAAGCAAAATCCTAATCCAGAGCATGGCCCTAATTCTCTCCATTTCTATGAAGGCTGAGATAAGAAGCTGCAGAAGAAAAGTTTGAAGCTAGGAAAGTTTGGTTCATGAGGTTTAAGGAAAGAAGCTGTCTCCATCACATCAAAGTTTAAGATGAAGCAGCAAGTGCTGATGGAGAAGCTGCAGCAAGTTCTCCAGAAGGTCCAGCTGAGATAATTCATGAAGGTGGCTACACCAACCAACAGATTTCCAGTGTAGATGAAACAGCCTTCTACAGGAAGAAGATATTATCTAGGACTTTCATAGCTAGAGAGGAGACGTCAATGCTTGGGTCCCAAACGTCAAAGGACCAGCTGATTTTATTGTGACAGGCTAATACAGCTGGTAACTTTAAGTTGCAGCCAATGCACATTGGCCATTCTGAAAATGCTAGGGCCTTTATGAATCTACTCTACCTGCACTGAATCAATGGAACAACCTTTATTTACAATAGGATTTACTGAATTTTAAGCCCACTGTTGCAATCTACTGCTCAGGAGAGAAGATTCCATTCAAAATATGACTGATCATTGGCACTGGTCACCCAAGAGCTGTGGTGAAGATGTACAATGAAATTAATGTGTCTTCATGCCTGCTAACACAACATCCACCCTGTGGTCCAGTGGATCAAGGCGTAATTTTGAGTTTCAGGTATTATTATTTAAGAAATACATTTTGTAATGCTGTACAGGCCACAGGTAGTGATCCCTTTGATTAACAAATAAATTGACAAAATAAACTGAAAAGCTTCTGGAAAGGATTCACCATGAGATGCCATTAAAAACACCTGTGACTCATGGGAAGAGGTGAAATATCAACATTAGCAGAAGTTTGCAAGAAGTTGATTCCCAAACTCACGGATGACTTTGAAGGGTTCAAGACTTCAGTATAGGAAGCAACTGCAGCTGCAGTGGAAATAAGAAGAGAAACTAGAAGTGGAGCCTGAACATGTGAATGAATTGCTGCAATCTCATGATAAAACTTAAACAGATGAGGAGTTGCTTCTCATGAATGAGTAAAGAAAGTGGTTTCCTGGGAAAGAATATGCTCCTGGTAATTGTTGAAATGATAACAAAGGATTTAGAATGTCACATAAACTTAGTTGATAAAGCATGGGTAGGTTTTGAGAGGACCGACTTCAATTTTGAAGGAAGTTCTACTGTGGGTTAAATGCTACCAAACATCATTACATGCTGCAGAGAAATTGTTCATGAAAGAAAGAGTCAATAGATATGGCAAAATTCATTGTTGTCTTATTTTAAGAAATTGCTGCAGGGGTGCCTGGGTGGCTCAGTCGGTTAAGTGTCTGACTCCTGATTTCAGCTCAGGTCATGATGTTATGGTTCCTGAGATCAAACACTACATTGGGTTCCGTGCTTATGGTGCGGAGCCTGCTTGGGATTCTCTCTCTCTCGCACTCTCTCTGCTCCTTCCCCTCTCAATATCTCTTTCTGAAAATAAATAAATAAACTTTAAAAAAATTGCTACAGTCACCTCAGCCTTTAGTAACTACCACCTATCAACATTGAGGCAAGACCCTCCACAAGCAAAAAGATTACAATTTGCTGAAAGCTGAGATGATGGTTAACATTTTTTAGCAATAATTTTTAGACAGAAAGTGGTTTTTTAGACATAATGCTATTACACACTTAATAGACTGCAGTATAGTGTAAACATACTTTCATATGCACTGGGAAACTAAAAATCTCAAGTGACCCTCTTTATTGTGACATTCACTTTATTGTGGTGATCTGGAAATGAACCCACAATATCTCTGAAGGTATGCCTGTATACTAATACATATCTTTTTCCTCCATGGGCCCTGCTTTTTTTTTCCCTAACCAACTTTCCCCCACAGTTTTGAAGAAAAAGGCAAACATTTATTTTTCTCCATATAATTCTTCCCCATTGACTTTCAATAATATTGCAGGAAATATTATGTACTTGAATGACAGGCTGAAGTAAAACATTCATGTGCATTATTTTGCATTTTTTGCTATAGCTAAAACATTTCAGGGACTCCTGGGTGGCTCAGTCAGTTAAGGTCCACCTTCAGCTCAGGTCCTGATCTCACGGTATGTGGGTTCGAGCCCCACATAGGTTTCTGTGCTGACAGCTCAGAGCCTGGAGCCTGCTTCAGATTCTGCATCTCCCTCTCTATTTGCCCCTCCCCTGTTTGCATTCTGTCTCTTTCTGTCCAAAATAAATAAGTATTAAATTTAAAGCATTTCATACAGAATTTCACTTTTTGTTCCAGAACACAATTTTAGAACATTTTTTTTTACAGTGATAAAAGCATATAACATAAAACTGACTGTCTTAGGGGTTCCCAGGTGGCTCAGTTAGTTAAGCATCCAATTCTTGCTTTCAGCTCAAGTCATGATCTCATGGTTTGGGATTGTGAGATTGAGCCCTGTGTCAGGCTCTGAGCTGACAGTACAGAGCCTGTTGGGAGTCTCTCCCTCCCTCTCTCTCTGTGTCTCTCTTTCTCTCTCTCAAAATAAATAAATAAACACTTAAAAAAACTAACCATCTTAACCGTTTTTTAAGATAACAGTACAATAGTGTTAACTATATGCGTGTTGATGGGCAAGCTATCTCTGGACTTTTTTCATCTTTCAAAACAGAAACTGTACACTCACCAAACAAAATCTCCAAGTCTTTTATTCAAGTCTTATTCAAGTCTTTTGTTATGTCTTAATTAGGTTACTTGTTTTATTGCTATTGATTTGTAGGAGTTCTGTATATATTCTGACTATTAACCCCTTATCAGATATATCATTTGCAAATATTTCCTCCCATTCTGTAGGTTATCTTTTCACTCTGTTGCAAGTTTCCTTGGGGCTCCTTGGTGGCTCAGTTGGTTAAGCGTCTGACTCGGCTCAGGTATCAATCTCCCGGTTCATGGGATAGGGCCACGCATCAGGCTATGTGCTGACAGCTCAGAGCCTGGAGATTGCTTCAGATTCTGTGTCTCCCCCTCTCTCTGCCCCTCCCCTCTCTCATGCACTCTCTCTATCTTTCTAAAAATAAATAAACATTAAAACATTTAAAAGTAAGTTTCCTTTACTGTGCAGAAGCATTTTAGTTTGATGGAGTCCCATTTACCTATTTTTGCTTTCATTGCTTGTGCATTTGGTATCATGTTCAAGAAAGTATTGACAAATCTAATATAGTGAAGATTTTCTCCTACGTCTTCTAGGAGTTTTGTAATTTGAGGTCTTAATGTTTAGGTCTTTAATCCATTTTGACTTATTTTTTTTGTGTGTATAGTGTAATGTAAAGGTCCAGCTTCAATGCTTTTACATGTGGGTATCCAGTTTTCCCAGCACCATTTATTGAAGGCTGTCCTTTTCTCCATTATGTAGCCTTGGCACACTTGTGAAAGGTCAGTTGACCAGATGTCTAAGGGTTTATTTCTGGGCTTTGTATTCTGTTTCATTGGTCTATATGCTTGACTTTATGCCAGTAGCATATTGTTTTTATTACTGTGGCTTTATAATATGTTTTAAAATCAGGGAGCATGAGGCCTCCAACTTTTTCTTTCACAAGAAGACCATAAGTCTTTTATGATCCTATGTGAATTTTGGAATGTTTCTTCTGTTTGTTCAAAAAATGCTGTAGGGATTTTGAGAAGGCTTGCATTGTATCAATAGCTTGCTTTGAGTATTATGGGCACTTTTAACACTAAGTATTCCTGTCCATGAACACAGGATGCCTTTTCCTTTATTTGTATCGTCAATATCTTTCAGCAATGTTTTATAGTACTCAGTGCACAAGCGTTTCACCTTCTTGGTTAAGTTTATTCTTAAGTATTCTATCCTTTTTGATGCTATTGTAAATGGGAATGTTTTCTTAATTTCTTTTCAGGTTGTTCATTGTTAATGTGCAGAAACACAATTGATCTTTGGGTGTCAATTTTTGTATTCTATAACTCTGATGAACTTGCTTTTTAGACCTAAGTTTTTTGTGGAATCTTCAGGGTTTTCTACATATAAAATTATGTTATCTGTCGAGATAACTTTACTTCTTTCTAATTTGGATGTCTTCTATTTCGTTTCTTGTCTAATTGGTCAAGCTAGGACTTCCAGTGCAAGCTCAGAACTCTTTTGTTAACAAGTTTAGAACTTTTAAGAGCAGATAATGTTCTTTTTTTATAGTGTGATGATACCACTCTTACCTGCCAGTGGGTGTGAGCTTTGAGTTACTTTTCCGCTTTAAGGGATTCATAGTTACTGATCAGTGACAAACTAACCAAGTCCCTTTGAGACTAATGATAATAATATTATTAATTCACTGTTTTTATTTTATAGATTGACACTTCTTACATAATTTCATTTTTCTCAGTGACCTGACTTTTCAAAATTGGGGTATTACTGTTTGTGTTTCTGTAACTGACTAAAACTAATTGTACCAATGCAATTAATAAGACTTCTGCTACTGTTAAAAATGAACAATAAAATGTAAAATAGAAATATTACTTATCATATGCAATTGTAAGAACAAAAAGCTTGAAATTCACTGTAATTTTTTCTTGAGAAATTTTTATAAGCAAAGTCCTTGAATATCCCACAGCCCTCATGTTCAATATGCAACTATCATATACTAATTAATCTCAGAATAACTTTGTTTGAGTGATAGAGTGACCTTGTTAGACAGGCCAGCAAAGAGAAATATAGCTTTAGTTACTGGAATTTTTTTTTTTTTTTTTTTTTTACTTTTTCATCGTAGTTCATCAGATTTGACTTGACATGAAATGAAATTCCTTGTAGGTTTGGATTTTTGTCTCTCTCCTCCATATACACCTGTCCATTTAAGATGATTTAAAAATTGCTGATGTGCAGTAATTTATTTGACATTGGCCAGAGAAACATTTTTCTGGGTAAGTCCCCTGAGGCAAGGGAAATAAAAGCAAAATAAACAACTGGGACCAAAACAAAATAAAAAGCTTTTGCGAAGCAAAAGAAATCACCCACAAAACAAAAAGGCAACCTACTGATTGGAAGAAGATATTTGCAAATGATACATCCAATAAAGTCTTAATATTCAAAATATATACAGACCTTATACAACTCGATACAAAAACCTTAAATAATCTGACTAAAAAATGGACAGAGGACCTAAATAGACATTTTTCCAAAGAAGACATACAGATGGTCAATAGACACATGAAAAGATGTTCAACACCATTAATCATCAGGGAAATTCAAATTAAAACCACAATGAGATATCACTCTACACCTACCAGAATGGCTAAAATAGGGGCGCCTGGGTGGCTCAGTTGGTTAAGCATCTGACTTCGGCTCAGGTCACGATCTCACTGTCCATGAGTTCAAGCCCCACGTCGGGCTCTGTGCTGACAGCTCAGAGCCTGGAGCCTGTTTCAGATTCTGTGTCTCCCTCTCTCTCTCTGACCCTCCCCCGTTCATGCTCTGTCTCTCTCTGTCTCAAAAATAAGTAAACACTAAAAAAAAAATTTTTTTTAAAAAGAATGGCTAAAATAAAATTAAAAAAAAAAAAAAAACCCAAGACATAACAATGTTATTCTGTAGAGAAAGAATGTAGAGAAAAAGGAAGCCTTGTATTCTCTTGGTGGGAATGCAAATCGGTGTAGGCATTGTGGAAAACAGTATGGAGATTCCTCAAAAAAATTAAAAATAGGGGCTTCTGGGTGGCTCAGTTGGTTAAGTGTCCAACTTTGGCTCAGGTCATGATCTCATCGTTCATGAGATTGGGACCCATATCAGGTTCTGTGCTGACAGCTCAGAGCCTGGAGCCTGCTTCGGATTCTGTGTCTCCCTCTCTCTCTGCCCCTCCCCTGCTCATTCACTGTCTCTCTCAGTCTCTCAAAAATAAATAAACATTAATTTTTTTTAATTAAAAAATTAATTCCATGATTCAGTAATTCCACTATTGGATATTTGCACAAAGAAAATGAAAGCACTGTTTCTAAAAGATAAATGCACTCCTATGCTTACTGAAACATTATTGCAATAGTCACTATATGGAAGCAACCAAAGTGTACATTACCTACTTAGATGAATGGAAGAGAAGAAGTGGTATACAATGGAATATTACTCAGCCATAAAAAAGAATGAAATTTGGCCGTTTGTAACAAGGGTGGGGTAGATGGTATAATGATAAGTGAAATAAATCAGACAGAGGCATAAAAATACCATATATCTTACTAATATGTGGATGCCATATATCCACTAATATGTGGAATATATCTTACTAATATGTGGAAACAAACCAAATAAAAAAGGAGACAAACAACAACCAAAAACAACCACAAAAATAGACTCTTAAATACAGACAACAAATTGGTGGTGGCCAGAGGGGAGGTAAGTGGGGTGAAATAGATAAGGGGGATTAAAATATAAAACTTCCAGTTATAAAATCAGGCATAAAGATGAAAAGTAGAGCATAGAGAATATAGTCAATAAGATTATAATGATGTTGGTTTGTGACAAATGGTCTACCTTTATCGTGATGAGCACTGAGTAATATATAGTTAATTGAATCATTATGTTGTACACCTGCAACTAATATAGCATTGCATATTAATTATACTTCACTTAAAAAATAAATAAAAAATGAAAATGCCTAATTTGTACATAATACCATATGAGCTAAATTAACTCATCCCTTTTTAAGTAAATCTCTTTTTAGTAAATATATTGAAATGTCTCATTTTCAATCATTTTTGCAGTTACTGCTGCTGCTATTGATTTATTTTTTTCAAACAAAATTGGTTGAAGATTTCTTGGATGGAGAAAATTGTGCTGAGTACTGAGATAAAAAAAAAAAACGTGAATGCAAAGACCTCATAACCAAATCTGGTAACAGAACATCAACCTTGAGTTAAATACATTGTCAAAACACGTATAATAAGAGGCTTGATGTCTTAATTTTCTCTCGCTGTCTTTCAGTTCACAGAGCCTCTTTCCGCTCTATGAAATGCTCTTTGCCATCATTCATTATTATATTTACTACAACTCATCCTTTGAATTTCTGCTCAGATGAAATTTCCATTAGGCAGCTTTTATCCCTCTTTCCAAAGTAAAGGGAGAGTACTCCTACAGCGACTTGTTGTTACATATCATAGCACTACTCAAATTAGTTTTATTGTGTGTTTGTCTTACCACTAGACTAAATTTTTTTAATGTGGCTCATAACGTTTCTTTGTGTATCCTCAGCCTAGCCCGACCATAGAAAGTGCTTAAGGATGGTTCAGTGTGCCCGTGGAACAAGAAGCCCGACAGCGTTAATGGGAACACAAAAACAGTTAATTATTCTGTTGGAGGTGGCATGGAGATTAGTCAGGACAGCTTCCTGGTAGTGATGACATTGGAGCCAGACCTTTTAGAGAAGGAAGTAGAAGGAAAAGGGTATGTCTGGAAAAAAATAACTTTTGGATCAGTTACACGGATTAGAAATTACAGAGTTCTAGAAATCTGTCTACACTGTTTTAAATAATGGCGTTCTTTTACTCTGTCTTCTCTTTAAAATCTTTCTTGTACTCTTTGGATGTATTTACATACTGTGTTTTTATAATCCACTATATAATTTGACTCAAAATACTTCTCTCTTTTCTCTTCTACTCACTGTATGATTTTCAGTGAAAGGGAATTTGTAATACGCTGGACAAAGTAATTTACTGCCATTTAAAATGACCTAGAAAATGGTTCCTAGCTAGAGATAGATACTAGGAGAGTTTCACTGTGGAACTCTTGGTGTCGTCCGTTACTGAGCCTGAATGCTGGTGTCCTCTCCATGTTCCTCCACACTGGGCTGTCATTGGCATAGATTTTTAACTTGCTACTTCAAAGAAAAGCTATTTAGATTTAGATTGTACAGTGCTCTAGAAGCTCACGTATATATGGCATTCTTACCATCAAGAGCTAAAACTGTAACTCCCCCCACCTCCCACCCACCACCCTCCTTAAGTGCAACAGGTGTCATTCCAGGAGAAAAGGTCTCATAACAGATCTGTGCGTGGGAATTTAATCAGATATGTCTGCAAAGTGGAAGGAGCTTTGATGTCCTCAATATAATTACAGTGGTGATGGGCTCCAAGCACTATCCTTGTCACATTAATCCAGAATTTTTCCTAGTAGATTTTTGAATGGAAACATGATCATAAATGGGGCTGCTGTGATTTGCATGTATGCCTATTGGACAGGAGATATGAGGGAGTTGGGAGGAGGGTGAGTGAAAGGACAACTAAGTCAGAAAAATATTGAAATATACAAATGTCAGGAAATTTTGGTTCCTCACTGCCAAAGGGAGGGGCTGTCCCTGACCTCATGAGACTGGAGCCCTTTCATTCTCTGTATTCTTTTCCTTCTTTTATTTTACTAGACTACACTGTGACTTTTAATTTATTCATATCTTATGAGGATTTAATGGGTTTATCATTGAACTTAATATAATAATCCATCTGACATATTATTGGTATATTTAGTATTGGCCAGGATGAGAAAAGGAAAAAATATTTTCATCTGGAATTTTCAGATACATTAAAAAAAACTTAATGCTAAGGTATATTGGCTTATAGCTTTTACATATTGAACAGGTTAATTTCCTCTTGCCATAATTTTTGCTACTGTGTATCACTTGGAAATTACTTGAGGGTTCTGCTTAATAGCTTTTTTTTTCTTATAATTTCACTGGGAAGTACTTTTATTTGTTGGCAGTATGTTAACAGGATTACCTTACAGATTGTGTGAGATAATCAATGTGAAAAGAACTTTACAAATTGTAACTTTCAGGAAGATGGCACCAAAAACGAAGAAGGAAGCCCCTGCCCCTCCCAAAGCCGAAGTCAAAGCAAAGGCTTTGAAGGCCAAAAAAGCAGTGCTGAAAGGCATCCACAGTCATAAAAAAAAAAATAAAAAAATAAAAAAATCTACATTCTGATGACCCAAGACACTGCGTCTCCTAAGGTAGCCCAAATATCCTCAAAAGAGCACCCCCAGGAGAAACAAGCTTTACCCCTATGCCATCATAGTGAAACAATTTTTTATCCTTTTATATCACAAGCTTGGCATGTCTTATTAGCATCTTCCTACACGTAGCTAAGAGAAGAAACAGACTGTGATAAGAATGTATTTGAATGTAGAGGTGCCTGGGTGGCTCTGTCGGCTAAGCGTCCGACTTCAGCTCAGGTCATGATCTCTCAGTTCATGAGTTTGAGCCCCAGATCGGGCTCTGCTGACAGCTCGGAGCCTGGAGCCTGCTTTGGGTTCTGTGTCTCCCTCTCTCTCTGCCCCTCCCCTGATTGTGCTCTGTCTCTCTCTCTCTCTCAAAAATAAATAAAAATTAAAAAAAAGAATGTATTTGAATGTGTTTGTGTCTGATATTATCTTATTGTACATAAAGAAATTAAGATATTTATTACACCTTATGTATAATTTATTCAGTGGAAGTCAGTGAAAAGTCTTCTGAGAAAACAAGGAGCCGTTAAAATGCCAGGATAAGAACAGTGGTGTGATAGCGCCTTAGACTGGTGTCAGACCATGGCTTTGAGTCCTGAGTCTACTATTTATTAGCTTCATGACCTTGAGTATATGAGCTACATCATGATTTGATTTGCATGTGTTTGGAATAGAACAGTGCAAGCTTACTTCTTCACATTGATATAAGGATATGAGGATGCTTTTGGTACCTTTTTTTTTTTTTTTTTTTTTTTACATTTTTGTGTGTTCTGCCTTGTTTTCTTTAAAAAATCTTGTTTTGCTGTGTGATTCCCACCTATCTGATAGGAAGATTTACTGAGGACTCCAGAGGCAATCTGCACATGAAATATCAGTAAGGTTTATTATTTTCATGGTAGGTATCTCAGAGTGTTGGAGAAAGTGCCTTAAAAATGGCACTATTATTACTTTAATCCACAGAACTCCCCTTATACAGTCCTTATCTCCTTACACAACAGTATGGTAAAAGGTGTTTCAGAAAGTTGTTTATTTCACCACGAGATCTTGTCAAATATTTCTACATGTAAAAGGCTTTCTGTTATTTTCTTTTTTAAGTTTTTATTTATCTAAGTAATCTCTACACCCTACATGGGGTTGAACTCACAACCCTGAGATCAAGAGTCACATGCTCCCCCGACTACTGAGTCAGCCATGAAGAAAATAGAAGACAACACACTCGTGTTTATTATGGTTGCCAAGGCCAACAGGCGCCAAATTAAACAGATTGTGAAGAAGCTCTATGACATTGATGTGGCCAAGGTCAACACTCTGAGGAGGCCTGATGGAGAAAAGAAGGCATATGTTCATCTGGTTCCTGACTATGATGCTTTAGATGTTGCCAATAAAATTGGGATCATCTAAACTGAGTCCCGCTGGCTAAATCTAAATATAAATTTTTTCACCATAAAAAAAAAAAAGATTATAATGTTGGGGCACTTCAGTGGCTCAGTTGGTTAAATGACCCATTCTTGATTTCTGCTCAGGTCATGATCTCATGGTTTGTTAGATTGAGCCCTGAGTGGAGCTCTGCACTGACAGCATGGAGACTGTTTGGGATTCTCTCTCTCCCTCTCTCTTGAAAATGATTAATCAATTTTGTTTTCCTTTTGTTTTCAGTCTCACCAAAAATCTCAGCTAACAAAGAAAAAGATATGCTGTAAAATAATATTTAGTTGGACTTTTGATTGGAGTTGTATGTTACCTTGGTTTGAGGAGAATTGATGCATTTGAAAAATCAATTTATCTTCAGGAACAAGATATGTGATTTTAATTATTCATGTCTCATTTTATATTCTACAATAAACTTCAAGAGAGTGTTTGTTACATGCTGAATCTTTTCCCCCTGAAATTCACATGTTGAATCTTCAGCCCCCAATGTGATGATATTTGGATATAGGACCTTTAAGGAGAAAATTAAGGTTAAATGAGGTCAGAAATGTGGGGCCCTAATCTAATAGAATTGGTATGCTTATAAGAAGAGGAAGTATTCTCTTTGTTCTTTTTCTCTCTCTTTGCATAGATGAGACATGGAAAGACCATATGAAGAAATAGGTGAACCACCTAGAAGCCGGGAAGAGAGTTCTTACCAGAAACGGATTCAGCTGGAACTTTGCTCTTGGATCTCTAGCCTCCAGAATTATGAGAAAATAAATTTCTATTGTTTGAGTCACCCAGTCTATGTTTTATTTTGTTATGGCAAACCAAACAGACTACGGCAATGTTTTTAAATTGGTTGTATTTCTTATAAAATTCTGCTTCATTCTTGAAAATAATGATAATGCAAATAATGATAAATCTAAATTATTTTTTTTTAATTTTTACTCTCCTTATTTGAAGTTAGCTATTATCACTGCAGTTTATTAAACAATGATAGAAAATAGTGGTAATGTTTCTTCTCATAGGAATACAGTAAGTATTATTTCATCAGTGAGCCTAATATTGTCTATAATGATTTGAAGTGTTCTTTATTATATTAGTGAAGTGATAATTATCCAATATGTATAAAAACCCTATTGTTTTGCCCATAATTTATAGCCTGATATATCAAGATCTCAAATTTAGACTCCTCTCCACCTTCAGACACACTTTAATAAAATTGGTTGTTGATATTTCCACTTGGATATCTTACAAATATTCCAAATTCACTATGTGTCAGGCATCTCGAAATCAGCATGTCTAGAACTTAATGTGTCCTCTCCCTCTTCCCACCCCCTACTTGTAGTCTATGACTTATCTCAGCCAAATGATTTACCTAGTAGCCCAGATCATCTGGACACCATATTTGATTCTTCTTTCTCCTTCAAACCCCATTATTTATATCCATGTCCCCTTGAATCTTTTCCCAGGCTTATCTGGAAGGGTGATATAGATTAGGAGTGATTAAAAGTAATCTGAAGAATGAGTAAGTGTTCTCTGGGCGTATTAGAAACATTAGGGGAGAAAAACCCAACAACAAGCATGGCTTTCTTACAAATCATCTGGTTCAAACATGAGTTTGTCTTTGAAGACAAGGTTGAGCACAGGAGACCTTGTCCAGTTCAGGATACACATGACTATTGTCTCAGTCCACATCACTGAGCCTCATCTACCTTCTGACTCGGTCTCTGCATTTTTCATTGCCAGCTGCCACAGCAACGCAGCGGTCCAGCAAGTCTGAAGGAAGGAGAGGCACAATGTCCATCAGTTACTTGTCTCAGCAAGGAATACCTTTCTTGCACCCTCCTCTGAGGCTTTCGTGATTTTCAAATGTGTTTCTATGTGCTTAACTAATACCTTCAGCTATAAGGTTGATATCCCTAGTAGATCTCAACTTGGTTGGTCATCGTGAATCACCAAACACGTTGTGTCATCTACTTACTTTTCCCCTCTAGCCTTCTTATTTTCCCTCTTTCTATCAATTTTTGACAGTTACCACAAAAAGGTTTTTCTCTACAGCTCCCTCCTTCTTTTCTTCCCTCCCTTCCTGCCACTGCCTTTATTCTGTTCCCTCTTTTTTCTCATATTCTGTTTTCTCCATGTCATTATTTATTCTAGTAACTGAAAATGACAATCTAGTTAATAATTGTAATGCTATTAATCACTTAATTTCACCCACAATGGAAGCAGCACACTTTGCAATGAAATTTGGACATTTACAAGAGCACACTTATTAGGTCTTAGCACTTAGCACTTAGCACACTTACCATAGCACTTACCTCTAACTGGACAGAATCCACGAACAATGACGTGTTCTTTGACCTAAAAGATAACACCTTCATGCTTAGCTGTTGTTCATGGTCAGCTTTGTCTTTTATCCCTTGAATTTGATAAATTTTGGTGCACTTGGTAAGTAATCACCATCATATTATCACTGTTTTCAAGCCTCTTACTCTCATTCCTTATTATATTTCCTGTCAGACAGTTTAATTTCTACTTCGGATTAGCATAGATACTCTTTGCTCATCATCTGTTACTTAGCTCTCTTGTCCTCTCTAGAAATCTCTAAACTCTTCATTTCTACCTAGTCCCCACATTGGTTTAGGTGCCCCTTTTCTGAATCCATGCAAATATATTTCTTAAAATGCATTATAATGACCAATTTATGTGTCTTTTTCCCAGCCTTCACCATGAGAAAACTGAGGGGCAGGGATATTATCTCACTCTTATATTGGGATTCTCAGCCCTTTGAATAAACCCTAGTATGTTATATTAATAATAGTTTACAATCATCCAGTACTAACTCGGGGCCGGCCCCTGTTAAATCACTTTATATACTCACAAAATCACCATGAGATAAGTATTATTACTCAACAGTTTTACAAATGACCCAGAAAACTTGTATAACCTTCCTAAAGTCACACAGCTTGTAAGCTGCAGAACCAGGATTTAAATCCTGGTGATCTGGATCCAGAGCCTATGCTCTTAACAACCACATTACATTATGTCAGTGTAGATGTGGGGCCCTTCTACTTGAGGGTACGCCTTCAGTGTTATTAGACTTGTGGCTAATAACCTACGGTAATGGTTACTTTTAGTACTATAGTAATATAGGTGAATTATTATGGGTTGAAATATTTTCGTGGAGGTGTGGAAATTCAGCCATCTTTTCTAATACTGCTTGCTGTTACGAAAAACTGTTGAATTTAACACAAGTAATTTTTCTCATGGAGCTTATTTTATTCCTATGGCTCCCAAATCAGGAAATTGTAATGACACGAGTGTAATAATACATGTAATGTAAATAGAAATAAATTCTGTAGTTTGGAATAAGCTGATATACAAGGATGCAAGCTGCATAGCATTAAACATTCTCAAGGGATGGATATTTGTAGGTTAAGAAATTGGTAAAAGGAATATTTTTACCCAGGACCGATATTTAATAATAATAGCAAATAGAATTTATTGAGTGCTTACCAAATCCATTATTGTTCTAAGCACTTTATAAATATTGTATCATTTAATTCACACAGCTGACCTGCCATGTTATAAATATCATTTTTCCTATTTTACATGTAAGGTAACTGAGGCTCAGGGGAGTTTAAATAACTTTCCCAAAATCATTGAACAAAATGAAATAACTGTTAAAGGAATAAATCATTGGAGAGTTGACAGGCTAAAAAAAAAACTCAAATTTTTTAAATTTTTTTAAACTCTAAAATTTAAGATTAATTTTTAGATTCCATCATGCATTGATAATTATTGCATTTGTGACTGTATGTGATCTTTTTGAATAGCTTCTCTATATTTGAAAAAAATTGACACTTTCCATGAATGAAGCTTCCTCAATATAAAAGGCATACCCAATTTTTCATACCTCATTCCAGTTCTCCACCAATTTTGTCTATATGCGATTTGGATTCTGGAATAAGCAATGGAAGGAAAAAAACGTTGATGGTGCTTCCTTTTTTTGTTGGCATGGGGAGCTGCATATCTTGCAGATTCCAGGGGTGCCAGGGTGATTTCTAAGTCTAGCAATGATAATGGTCCTGGTGGTTGGAACGAAGTCCAGATCTCAGCATGAAGTATTCAGTGGCACCAGAGTCAGTCGCATCATCAGATCTGTCCCTGGCATGGTTTGGATGCTGCTCCTGAAAGCTAAACCTTAAGTCCATCCAGAGATGTCTGCATCCTTTCCTAAGATTCCGGAGTTTCCCACCGTGTTCTGAAAAGTCTTTGTCCTGTTTAAAGTGGTCAGAAAGGCTTCTATTGTTTCCAGCTGAAAATCTGCCTGCTACAGGTGCTTTAAAAAATAAACTCAGTCCCTCTGAGCTAAAAAGAATGCGTTAGGATTTTTACATGTTGGAGGTGTTTTTGTTTGTTCGTTTTCATGGATACAAGGATAAGATTTTTCTTAACGTTTTAGATTCAACTACAGTTGTTTAAATCATTGCCATCCCATCCCACTGATGATTTTCACTTTCTTTCTTGGGAAAAATTCTGATCCATATTATCTATTTTGTAGATGTAGATGTGCGTGCCTAGTGCAGGAACAATGTCTGTTGGTACTTGCTTCTAGTTCCAAATATATTTCCAAATGCATATTTATTTCTATACTTTTCTCATAAAAATGACTACACATTTCTTCCAATTCCATCGAGAATAATTGACATCACTGACTGAGACATTCCACGAGAAAAGACTCTTATGATGCCACTTCATTGCAGAATAGGAAACCGTTGGAAAGAAATGTACTCCCACCAAATTGACTACAGAAGCAGGTAGCAACTCATCTCCTCCAACCACTCAATTGGACCACTAGATAGGGCTCTTCATCATGAAAAAAATACTATGAAAATACTGAAATGAATTCAAATGTTAGGAGCTATTGCTAGAGATAGGTCTATGATCGACTGTTAGGGATAGAAAAAAGCCTGCAGGAAAGAAAATAATAATATCCATAAAGTTCTTTCTGAATTTTGGGGGGGAAGACTTTTATAATGACAATGGGTTCCCTGGTAATTTTTCAGATAGTTTTATAAAAAAGTAAAATTATTTTTTCTAGGCAAAAATAAATAGGAAAGCGTAAGAAGTGAAACAATAACTATCATAATTTCGTTTGCTTTTGGAAAAATATGTACCTTTTATTATAAGAAGAATGCCTAATAAAATTTAATATTTACCACATTTTTGTTTTATTTGGCAACATTTAGAACTAATGGGAATTTATCATTTTTAGTAGGTCCGTTGGAATGTTAGAAATAAAGTCTTGAGAGAGAACAAATATTTTGTAAAAATTATATCTACAAATGATTTTACAAATAAATATTGAAAGTAAGGTAGTGATGTGCCTAGGCTATCACTTATGTCTTAACCAGTAAGTAAAAGGAAATACTGTCACATGTATTTCTTACATATTATTGAAAAGATTCAAAAAAGCATGTTAGGAATTTCTCACCACATGAATTGCAAATAAGAATCCTGGAACGTATCTTTAAATATTTTTTGTGTGTTTGAAAAACATCATTTTAATCTTTTCTAGAAACAATACAGAGAAAACCATAAAATGTGTCCGTGACAATGAGATATATATATATGTAATGCCAGGTAGTTTGCAAAATATTTGGAAACTATATAAGGTGCCTTCATCTTTAAATCAATGAACTAGGACCCATTAGTGGAAGGACCCAATGGGTACCTGCAGCTTCATGACCCTTGCTTAGTGTCCTAAGGCTGCCCTAAGTACCACAAACTAAGTGGCTTAAACAACAGAGATGTATTCTCTCATAGTTCTGGAGGCCAGAAATCCAAAATCAAGATGCCAGCAGGACCATGATCTCTATGAGACTCTCGGTGCAATTCTTCCTTGCCTATTCTGAGCATCTGGTGGTGGCAATGGATCTTTGACCTCCCTTGACTTGTAGCTTTATCACTTCAATCTCTGCCTCTGTCATCACATTACACTTTCACTGTGTGTTTCTGTCCATGTATGGTGTTTCCCTCTTCTTATAAAGACACCAATCATAGGGAATTAGGATCCATCCCAATGGCGTCATCTTAATTTTATTACATCTGCAAAGAGCCTATGTCCAAATAAGGTCACATTCACATGTACTAAGGGTTAAGACTTTCACATATCTTTGGGGGTATACAGTTCAATCCAAAAAGAAACTTAGAGAAGCAGTGTCATGTCATAAAATTATGATATTGTTGGAATATTAGCATATTAGAGTTTGAAAAGACGTTATGAATTATCTGTCCTTATCTCCAGAATTGACAGAAATTCTGTGCCAGAGAGGGGAAATGACAAGACCGATACAACATGGTGAATTCATGCAGAATGAAACTCATGCTCATGTTTATATTTATTTAATCAGCTAATTCCTACCTTACAATACAGGTATTATGATATTATTACACTTAGTAGTTTATTTAGGAGAAAGTAAGTGCATGCTAGTAGTAATTTAGAAATGCTCTCCTAAAAAGCAATGTTAAGTACATGCTTCATGTGCTAAGTGTTTATATGTATTTTTCTCAATTCTGACAATAACCTCCTAAGACAGTTTCACTCTCGTTTCAAGAATGAGGAAGTAGAAAGTGAAAATATATATATTTGCATGACTTGCTTGAGGTTACACAGCTAGTAAATGACTAAACTGGCCCCATGTACCTGTTGCCAAAGTTCATGCTATTTTCAAAAACATTTGGGTAATTTCACCCTGTCAGCTTTAACTAAAGCCAATGAACTGATAATGGACAATTTCTTTTCTCAGCAATGTTGCTATTGGACGCCAGACAAATTTGTTAAACATTCTTGGAGTAGTTTCTGATTGCATCAATAAACATAGAAGGTTGAAAGACACAATTTCTGAGATTTTTTTTTGTATAATTCTAAAAATATATTACACATAGTTCTCAAGGACATTTACTCAACCAGAATATTCTATTTTCTAGCTGTGTTAAGTAGCAAAGTATTTTATTTTTCCTTTAAGTAGATTACTGGAAATTTTATAAAAACATTATCATACTCAGGAACTTCTTTAATGAGAGTAGTCAAAACTTTTTCTCACATGTGTGTGTGTACATGCACACACACACACACACACAAAGGAATAAATAAGAAAAATAAATTCTTGATTGCGAAATTAAATCTATTATTAGCTTTCATGTTAATATTTATAAAGTTGAAATTACCTTAGAAGCTTATGAAATATTTTCTTTGCTTTTTAATTGAATAGTTAATATTATTGGGTATTCAGCCATGGATACAGGGCTTTATTAGATCCACTAGTAAATTTAGGTTGGTTTACATTGGTTCACTGAGCAAAGAAACTGTTTAATTATCTTTGAATTACTAAAACCCAGTGATGTTCTGAGACAAAAGTACTTGCTTAACAAATATTTGTTGAATGAATGAATAAATTAAAGAAAAGAAGAAATCCCCTAAAGTAACAAGCTATATGTAGGTATAACTTAAAAAAAATAAATAACCAAAAACAAAACAAAAAAACAAACAAAAAAAAACAAGACAAAGTGACACGAAACACTAATATTCTATTTTGGTTGCTAGTTATTTTTTTTCATTCATTCCCGGCACTGGATTACACAGGTGTATCTCATTTTATGGCACTTTGCTTTATTGTGTTTCACACATACTAGATTTTTTACAAATTAAAAGCTTGTGGCAACCTCTGTTGAGCAAGTCTGTTGGTACCTTTTTTCCTTTTTTTTTTGGTGGGGGGGTACCTTTTTTCCAATGCATTTGCTAACCTCATGTTTTGTGTCACATTTTGGTAATTCTTGCAGTATTTCAAATCTTTTCACTATTATTATATTTTTATTGTAATCTGTGATCCGTGATCATTGCTCTTACTAGTGTTAACTGTTTTAGGGCACCGTGAACCATGCCCATATAAGAGAGCAAACTTCATGAATAAATGCTGTGTGTGTTTGACTACTCCACTCACTGGCTATTCTCCAATCTCTAGCCCTCTCCTCAATCCTCTTTATTCCCTGAGACACAACAATATTAAAATTAGTCCAATTAATAAGCCTACAATGGCCACTAAGTATCCAGATGAAAGAGTCACACATGTTTCATTTTCAATCAAAATCTAGAAATGATTAAGCTTGGTGAGGAAGGCATGTTGAAAGCCAAGATGGGCCACAAGCTGGGCCTCTTGTGCCAAACAGCCAAGCTGTGAATGCAAAGGAAAAGTTCATGAATAAAGTGAAAAGTGCTATTCCAGGGAACACATATGAATGATAAGAAAAGCAAAACAGCCTCATTGCTGATACAGAGAAAGTTTGAGTGGTCTGACTAGAAGGCCAAACAACATCACATGAAGCCAAAGCCTAATCCAGAGCAAGGTGCTAACTGTCTTCAATTCTATGAAGGCTGGGAGAGGTGAGGAGGCTACAGGAGAAAAGTTTGAAGCTCGCAGAGGTTGGTTCATGATGTTTAAGGAAAGAAGCCATTTCCACACTTCAAAGTACAAAGTGAAGCAGCAAGTGCTGCTCTAGAAGCTGCTGCAAGTTCTCCAGAAGGTCCAGCTAAGATCATTAAGAAGGTGACTGTGTGAAGCAACATTTTTCTAGTGTGGACAAAGGAAACTTTTACTGGAAGAAAATGCCATTAATAACTTTTATACTTAGACAGGAGAAGTCAATGCCTGGTTTCAACCTTCAAGGAACAGGTTGACTCATTTGTTAGGAGCTAATGGAGCTGGTGAGTTTAAGTTGAAGCCAATGCTCATTTACCATTTTAAAAATCCTAGGGCCCTTAAGAATTACACTATGTCTACTCTGCCTATGCTCTATAAATGGAACAATAAAGCATGGATGATAATATATCTGTTTACAATCTGGCTGATTATTTTAAGCCCACTCTTGAGAACTATTTCTCAAAAAAAAAAGATGTCTCTCAAAATATGAGACAGTGCACCTGGTCATCCAAGAGTTCTGATGGAGATGGACAGTGAGACTGTTTTCATATCTGCTGACACAGCATCCACTCTGCAGCCCATGGATTAAGGAGTCATGCCAAGAGCTATTATTAAGAAATACAGTTTTCAAGGCTATAGCTTCCATAGAGAGTGATTCTTACGATGGATCTGAGCAAAATAAATGGAAAAGCTTCTGGAAAGGATTCACCATTCTAGATGCCATTAAGAATGTTTGTGACTCAAGGGAAGACGTCAAAGATCGACATTAACAGAAGTTTGGAAGAAGCTGATTTCAACCCTCATGGAGGACTTTGAGGGCTCAAGACTTCAGTGGAGGAAGTACCTGCAGATGTGGTGGAAATAGCAAGAGAAGTAGAATTAGGGGTAGGGTCTGAAGACGGGACTGACTTGCTGCAACCTCATGATTCAACTAAGAGATGAAGAGTTGCTTCTTATGGATAAGCAAAGAAAGTTGTCTCTTAAGGTGAAGTCTACTGAATCTGTGAAGATCCTGTGAAGATTGTTGAAATGATAACAAGAAATTTAGAATATTATGTAAACTTAGTCAGTGAAGCAGCAGCAGTGTTTGAGAGGATTGCCTCTAAGTTTGAAAGAAGTCCTCCTGTAGGTAAACTGCTCTCGAACAACATCGCGTGCTATAGAGAAATTGTTTGTGAAAGGAAGAGTCTAGGGATGTGGCAAAATTCATCATCTTACTTTAAGAAATTGCTGCAGTTACCCCAGACTTCAGCAACCACCACTTATCAACATGGATGCAAGAGTGTCCACCAACAAAAAGATGACAACTCACTGAAAGCTGAGATGATAGTTAGCATTCTTTAGCAATAAAGTCATTTTTAGACACAAAGTGTCTTTTTGGACATAATTCTACTCCACACTTAATAGACTGTATAGTATTAGCATAGCGTTTACATGCACGGGAAAACCAGAAGTTTCATGTGATTCTCTTGTTATGATAGTCACTTATTCGTTGTGGTCTGGAAATGAGCCCACGATGTCTCCGAGGTATGCCTGTAAGAATGAACAAAACAAATAAGATACTTGACTCTCAATGTTCTATGTAATTGGTAGAGTCAAGTGGTGAGAAACAAACAAACACCAAAACAATGAAAGAAAGATGATATTGGACCCCGAGGAATGCAGTGAAGAAAATAAGCCCGGGTAAAGTGATAGAATAGGGATGGGAAAGACCATGCTTATTGGGAAGAACAGCGAGGGTGTGTTGAATGAGTGACAGCTGAGATGACACTTGGTTGAAGAGGACTCAAACATTTGAAAATCAGGCTGGGGAGTCATCCATGCTGCAACGGGAGAATGTATTTGTATGATGGGTTTGCAATTGATGTGAAGAAATATGAAGAGATTTGCACGCCATTCAGGAGATATAGTTATGGAGATTTGTTGCTGGATCAGATGCTGGGGAACTTAGAGAAAAGGAGACATCATCCGACTCCGCTGTTGGGAGTCTTATTGCCAACTATTAAGACAGGTAACACAGCGGGAGGATCAGGCATTGAAATTGAGTAGAATCATGCATAGTATTTTGGATATACTAGATTTGGGAGGTCTGTTTGTTATCCAAATATAGATATGAAATAATAATAGCCATCATCATAACAATGGTTATCATTATTGAGCACTTACTACAGTGCAAACAGTTTTAGATCTTTTCCTTAGATGAATTTTTTTTCTCAATATAATCCAGTGAAGTAGATATTATTTATACCTCCATCATATAGATGAGGAAACAGGAACAGGGTTCAATAACTTGGCTAGATTCACACAGTTAGCATGTGTTAGAGACAGGATGGTCACTTGGTCAGTCTAGCTCTAAAGGTCTTGTTTCTGTACCACTAAGCTATTCCTTTGGGTATCATATGTATGAGATGAATCACTGGGTTCTACTCCTGAAGCCAGGACTACACTGTATGTTGACTATCTTGAATTTAAATTTTAAAAAAAGTATCAAAAAATAAAATTTGGCAAATTTGAAGTAAGCATGGAACTCAGAAAAGAGCTAGGAAATTAATGTGGAGTTATTAGAATGTAGACAAAGTAAATAGTAAAGAGAAGATGTTCTATGACTGAATCCAGAACACCAAATACATATAAGTCAGTTAGTTATAGAATGAGGAACAAGTCAGGGGTGCCTGGGTGACTCTTGATTTCGGCTCAGGTAATGATCTCATGGTTCTGTGAGTTCAAGTCCCACATTGGGGCTCCATTAGTGCAGAGCCTGCTTGGGATTCTCTCTCTCTCTCTCTATCTCTCTGCCTCTCTCTCAAAATAAATAAATAACCTTTTAAAAAAGAAGGAGTAACAAGTAAGGGAGAGACAGTTGGAGGACCAGTGAGGTGGGGGAAACCAGAGACTACGTGATTCCAGAAGTTCAAGGAGTCAGCTTTATTGAATGCTGCGAGATACTGAGGCAGGTGGTAAGAGACAGTGACTATGGATTTGGCAAAATGGAAGTTAATGGAAACCTTTACTAGGAAAGTTTTAGGTTGGCAACAAGAGCTCAGTTGAAATGAGATGAAGAAAAATATGAGGTATAAGGAGTTCAGACAGTGATGGCGGAAGTCTTGCAGAGTTTTGTTCCCTGGGAGGGAAGTAGAGCTATGGAGTTTCTTGGGGTTGGGCAATTGGATCTGTATTAATTTCCTAGGGCTGCCGTATTAAATTACCACAAACTTTGTGGCTGAAGAAAAAGAAGAAATTTATTTCCTCACACTTCCAGAGGCCAAAAGTCTAAAATCAAGGTGCCTGCTGTGCTCTTTCCAAATGTTCTATGCTGGAATCTTTCCTTGTTTCTTCCAACTTCTGGTGACTTCAGGCATTTTTTGACTTGTGGTTGTATAAGTTCAAACTCCACTTCTGACTCTATGTGGATTTCTCAGTTTCTCTCCTCAGTTTCTCTCTTAGAAGTATGTTTGTCATTGCATTTAAGGCCTGCCTGGATACTTGGATAGTTGGGATCATTAACTTAGTCTCAATTGCAAAGACTTTTTTTTTTGTTGTTGTTATAAAGTCACAATCACAGTTCCCAAAGATTAGGAGATGAACATATCTTTCTGGAGAATACCATTCAACCCACCACAGAGTGTATCAAATCAAAAAAGGGCCTTTGTAAACGAGCTAGGAAAGTATTCCCCTATGCTAGCATAAATTTTCCATTAGGTAGGGAGAAATTTATGATATGGTAGAGAGAGGAGATATTACATGTGTGAGTCGATGACCAGGTGAGAAATTATAGGATACAAAGCCCAGAAGGAACATATATATATATATATATATATATATATATATATACACACACACACACACACATACACACACACATTCTATGGTATAATATATATATACCATTTAGTATAATATATATACTATTTTAGCAGGGATTTAGCAGGGATTTAGTATAAGTATATTTAGTATAATATATGTATGTATATATATATATCTCTCCCTGCTATATATATATATACTATTTTAGCAGGGATTTATTAAACATGGGTTAAGTAAGTGAGGAGATTTGGTAAGAGGGATGAAGGAATATCTGTGTGTTTGCATCTATTTTTTTCCATGAAATATGAAACAAGTTTATAAATTAAAGTTATCAGAAATAGAAATGTTCAAAGTTTGGGGCACTTGGGTGGTTCAGTCTCACTCTTGATTTCAGCTCCAGTCATGATCTTATGGTTTGTGGGTTCGAGCCCCATGTCAAGTTCTGTGCTAACAGTGTGGAGCCTGCTTGGGATTCTCTGCCTTCCTCTTTCTCTGCCCCTCCCCTGATTGTGCTCTTTCTCTCTAAAAATAAATACATATTTTTTAAAAAAGAAATGATCAAAGTTTGAAGACTGAGTGGACTTTCTGAAATATTTTTTCACAGAGAACCAAAACGAGATGTTACTAGGTATATACATTGGTCTTGTCAAACCCCCTAGAGAACTGTGATCATAACTCATTAAGAAGACTAGTTAACCTGGTTTGTTATATTTTTGTAGCAATATTTAGCTGGTCAAGTGCAAAGGGACATATGGAGAATATTTGGGTAAACCAAGATCATGGATTTCCCAATCCTATTGGAGGGTGAAAAGGGTAAGGCATAAATAGTGTTGGCTTGTGAGAGCTCACAGTGATTGATCATGGAAGTCTTACTGGTTAAGGAAGAGAAGTTGTGAAGTGGGTGTTGGATATTGAAAACACTGTAAGGGCACTAGTTTGGAGTTCTCAATTTGGTTGAAGAATTGTTGGTGTGGGGGCGATAGAATAATTAAACTGAAAAACTAAAGTGATGGTTGATGAGAAGTACGCTTGACATTGAGACTTCTGAGGTATCATGGTTTTGACAATGTCATGTGTCTGACCGAGAGAATAGATGGTAGAGGCGGGTAATGGATTATCCAGTAGTTCAAAAACATGCTTACCATGTGTACGTGTATACACACACACACACACACACACACACACACACACTCATTCGCCCAAAGGCAAGAGCATATAAACTAACAAACAAATAAATTTGAAATAGTTTTGTGTTTTAAATATTAATTTCAAAAGACTAGTAAAAATCCTGTCTTGGAACGTTTTGTGTGTTTTATGATTGTTTTCGTTTTAAATTACCTAGTCTTTTCTGGCTAAGGAACATTTAAATCTAGCCCCAAATAAGATGAGATGGCGGGTGACGATTGGAAGTTAGTGGTCAAAGAACTGAAATAACTGCGCTTTTGATGCATCATCTATAAGATGAATCGATATCACTTATAGAAAATGCTATGAAGAATTTCCAAGAGAAATTATGTGGATCAATGAACTGATGCATTGATGAAATGATTAAGCAAAGTATTTATTAGAACTAGATCCTGAAGTGTGGGTAGCATATTTAAAAGTTCATATTATTATTTTCTATGTGTATAAAGTCACAAATGTACAGAATAAAAATTATGACAAATACCAAAAGAGCAATGAAAATAACATGTTATTTGCCTATATATTTGATGAACTGAAAAACACTATCCCTGTCCGTGTACTTTTGTTCTTTTGCAATATTGAATCATTAAGAAAATCATATCCAATCATTTATACTGTTTAATAACCTTTTTTTTTTTAATTTTAATGTTTATTTTTGAGGGAGAGACACACACAGAGTGTGAGCTGGGGAGGGGCAGTGAAAGAGGGAGACACAGAATCCGAAGCGGGCTCCAGACTCCGAGCTGTCAGCACATAGCCTCACGCGGGGCTCGAACCCACGAACCATGAGATCATGACCTGAGCCAAAATCAGATGCTTAACCGACTGAGCCACCCAGGCACCCCTGTTTAATAACTGTTTTAACTTGACAGTGTACCATGTGCCTTTTCCCACGCCAATGCATATCATTCAAAAACAAGAATCATAATTTATTTAAAATGCATGGGCACAGAGGAAGGGAGTGCAGAGCAAGGTTCATTCAAGAAACGGAGGGTGAGCAAAGGAGCTGAGAGAGGACTTTTATTCTGTGTGGAAGGAAAGAGAAGGGACGTTCGGGTTTGAACAGATAGTCTGTGCTGTAAAATATTCCACCTGAGATAGTGAAAGAGATACCTGTCTTTAGAATTCTCTGAATACCCAGTTGAGGAATTTGAAATGCTTCTTTTGGCATGGGAATTTGTTGAGAGGGACTTGTAGGGAAATAAATATGATTATACATTGCAGCAAGTATGGTATGTTGAAAGGATCTACCGGACATTGGGAAATGCGCACGCACTGCAAGGGGCTTACAGCCCGAACTGGAATTGTGGCTACCACAATTAAAGGTAGAAACTGGTGCCAGAAACAATTGGGAAGAAGCATCAACATTTAGGTACAGGAATAGTGATTTAAGAGTTAAGGTTAGGGAAGAAATAACGATCCTTAGAAGAAAGTAAAGTTTGCTCAGAAAGAACATGCATAAGGGAGTCCATGTGTTCGCAGCATGAAGTTGCCAAATAAAAAATATAACACATACAATAAAGACACACACACACACACACGCACACACGCACACTCGCAAAGACAATTCCCAAAATTAGGTAAGAAAATAGCGGTTTTCTTAGATGATTTTTTTTCAGATCTCAAATGTTCTCTTACAGGATATATTCAAGATTTCAGTTGTTTTAATCTGAAGCCAGGTAGACTCTGCTTTTTGTTCTTTGGTTTGTTCATGTATGTGTGCGTGTTCTAACTATCGGCTGTAATAAGCCAATTATCAAAAAAGAAAGCACAGCTTTATTTCCTTGGTATCAAACAAAATCCTCTACAATGAAAGCCTGTCAACTGTTCTGTATTTATTATTGTTGTTGCTGTGATTTTGCTGTTGTTTTAAAATAAAATTTGCTACCAAATTTTTTAATTGGCAGCACTAGACAATAGGCTGATGCTAGACTGAGAAGCAGCTCCCACCTCTAATAGGATGTGTACCTTCAAATACTTGTCAGTATCACTCTGTTGACTGAATCCAGTCTGCTTCCTGTTTCCTGCCTAGCTGTAGCAGATATTTGAATGTGCAGCTTCTGCTCCAACATTCTTACCTTTCGTGACCTTGGGTGACTTGCCATAAGTAAGGATGCCAAAAGAGAAAGTCCTTTTGGAAGTGACCCTGCTTTGCAAAGTGGAGGGAAGAAGGAGAGATAATGAAATGTCATTGGGGCATTTATTTGAGGCTACTATGTGTCAAGTATGAGAGAGAGAGAGAGATGACAGCTGCACTTGGACTTGAGATATCACACCTGAGTGGCATTCTTGTTGTGGAAAGAAGTTAATGTCATGGGAATGAGTCAATTCTCTGTGAATAAATAATATATTATTTGTCATATATATTATATATAATATATAACATATATTATTATTTATTATATTAATTTTCACAGAGAATTCTTTTTGAGAGAGAGAGAGAGGGAGCATGAGGGGGGAGGGGCAGAAAGAAAGGGGCACAGAGGATCCAAAGCAGGCTCTGTGATTAGAGCAGAGAGACCAGTTTGGGACTCAGTCTCACAAGCCATGAGGTCATGACCTGAGCTGAAGTCAGATGCTTGACCCACTGAGCCACCCAGGTGCTTTGTATGTTATATAAAGAAAAGGGCTTCTGATTGAGCCTTGTGGATTATCATAGGTGGATGTTGCGGGGGGTTTGGCTAGATATTATCAAAAGGAATTTGTAGAGAACCAATGAGTCAATTTTCTAGGAAAAAGAAGGAAAATGTGTCATAATTGTTTCATCTTTATTTTTCCATTTTGTTCAAAGTATTCACAAGTACTCTGATGGTGAACTTTGAGAAAGCACTGTCACATATTTTACGTAATTTGCCATTTTAAAAATTCATGCTGTTTTTGTCAAAATGACTGATAGAAATATCCTGATAAAAAATGACAGATGATTTACAAATGTAGATATTTGCAGCTGCATTATTTACTGCTCTAAGGTTTTGATACATATGCACTAACAGTTTCAGGAGCAATTCAGTAGAAACATGTCTTATTAAATTATTGTTTGATGACAAAACATTGGCATTTTCTTGGACGGCTAAGAGAGTTCGGTACATAATTTAATTTTCCAAGGCATCATGAGAATTCAATTGAGTTATGCAACTAGAGAATGATAAATCTGATTGACGTAGTCTAACCTCACTTAAAAAGCCTGAATTCTTGATTTTACACGTTATACATAAATTCAGTCTCCATATTAAATAAACGAACTTTACAAGTTTATTTAAATGCCTCTTTGACCTGGGGCGCCTGGGTGGCTCAGTCGGTTAAGCGTCTGACTTTAGCTCAGGTCACGATCCCACGGTCTGTGAGTTCGAACCCCGCGTCGGGCTCTGGGCTGATGGCTCAGAACCTGGAGCCTGCTTCTGATTCTGTGTCTCCCTCTCTCTCTCTGCCCCTCCCCTGTTGATGCTCTGTCTCTCTCTGTCTCAAAAATAAATAAACGTTTAAAAAAAAAATGCCTCTTTGACCACAGTGCTTAATCTTAATCACCTCCCTTTACCTAGAGGTAATCATTGTTACCAGTTTGTGGTACATCCTTCTGGTAATTTATCATTTAAATATTTACTCATATTGAGGTCAATCTATATGTACTAACATGGGCAATCTTCAAAATCTTTTATTGGGTGAAAAAACCCCAGCTTGCATATTAAAACATTAATTATAATAACATTTATATTAAAATAAACATACACATTTAAAACAATACTGTATTTTCTACAAATTCTTGTTACCTGCTTCCTTCTCCTCTTCTTCCTCCTTCAACGACCTTTATATTGATAACCCTTATCTATATTTCAGATTTAGATCTCTCTTCTGCATTCCTAACCTACATTTGTAGTTGCTTAATACACCTCTTAATCTAATCTTTCACGAACATCCTGGCTGAACAATCAAAGCTGAATTTATTACCTTCCCATATTTACCTTCTCCACCTTCTGTTTCCCCTACTTTTGTTACTCTCGCTGCAATTCATGTGGTCATCCAGATGCCTCCCATCTGTCATCAGTCTCCAAATCCAATTGTTTGCAATCTTGTATCCCTAACTCACTTAGCTGTGCTATTTATCATATCTGCCTTTGTATATTCCTATTGCCACGTAACTTATTTAGGACTTGTACTTTTCATTTAGACCACTGCAATATCTCTGACTAATCTTTCTGTTTCTATTGTAGTGGTTCACAAAGCTATTGGACCACAGATCACCTGGGGGAAATATTCAAGCTATAGATGCCCTTTTCATTTTCATTGCTGAGAAAGGTAGTTTCGGAAGGTGATTCAAGGTCATAGAGTTAATTTAAGAGCTTTCAGGGGCGCCTGGGTGGCTCAGTCGGTTGAGCATCCAACTTCGGCTCAGGTCATGGTCTTGCAGTTTGTCAGTTAGAGCCCCACATCGGGCTCTGTGCTGACAGCTCAGAGCCTGCAGCCTGCTTCTGATTCTGTGTCTCCCTCTCTCTCTGCCCATCCCCTGCTCATGCTCTGTCTCTGTCTCTGAAAAATGAATAAACGTTAAAACAAAATGTAGGGGCACCTGGGTGGCGCAGTCGGTTAAGCGTCCGACTTCAGCCTCCGACTTCAGCCAGGTCACGATCTCGCGGTCCGGGAGTTCGAGCCCCGCATCAGGCTCTGGGCTGATGGCTCAGAGCCTGGAGCCTGTTTCCCATTCTGTGTCTCCCTCTCTCTCTGCCCCTCCCCCGTTCATGCTCTGTCTCTCTCTGTCCCAAAAATAAATAAACGTTGAAAAAAAAATTTTTTTTTAAAATAAAAAAAAAAAACAAAATGTAAAAGTTTTCATTCTCCCAATTCAAAATGCTTCCCATACTGGACCATCACCTGTGAATTTATCTGTTTAGTTTTCTGTTAGTCCTGTGAATTTAGAAGTTAATTTTCTATTTTCTGGGGTACTGAAATTAGGATTATGGTTATAAATGTTTAAACTCTTGCTTGCTTAGAGGCTACTGAAAAGTTCAATGATCTTCAGGGTGAGATTTCCAGGAACCCTAAACACCTATATGCAGTCTTCTCACTTAATGTGAAACTTATGTTATATTGTGTTTCTGATCTAAAAATTTTTTAACATTACATTTCAACAAGAAAAAAATTCTAATATTTTAGCTAATCCACAGGAGAATTTATGATGAGGAACATACCATTGCCAACATTAAAAAAAATCATTGGTGTGGAAAATTCATGAAAGATTTTAAGACTTATAATGCTTTTGTAGGATTAAGATGATATGATATTAAGGAACTAAGAAGACTTTTTTCAGTAAGTATAATTACACTAATAAAGGAGATTTATTTCTTAAGCAAGACTGCTTCAAAAGGATGCCATCCTTGTTCATAATTCTTATTTTAAAACAAATCCTTCTTTTCAAAGGTCTCAGAGATTATTAGTTACAAATGAGTAAACTGATCTGATTACTTATTACTTATTCTCCTATACATGGAGATATGAAAACATACACATAAGACTGTCATTGACTTTTCCTTGCCCTAAAGCATAATAACACTTGTTGCCACAACTTAATGTGTGGTATGTGTTAATTCAGGGTTGCAGGACTTTATCTTAACCATCATCAACCAAAAAGCATAAATATATTGCAAAAGTTCCTTATGTCTTATATTCAAACTCTTTAAAATGTTTCTCTTTATTTGGAAATGAAAGTTTTCTGACAAACCAGGCAATAGGAGTTATTTTCATAAACATTTTTGCTACTTTTCTCTTGGATTTAATAGAAAAAATCAGTAACATTATTATGCATAGTCAGAGACCATTTATTATTTCCCAGATGAGCCCTGAGGCTTCTTCTTATACTTTGGTATATTCATCTCTCTCTCTTGATCTCTTCTTTAACTTTCCATCTTCATCTCTTCATGCCCATATGCAGTTCTAGTCCTTATCTGCTCCATGCTTTCCCTTCTTCACCGAACAATTTTGTTTTAATAGAATAAAGGAAAGGAAGTAAAAGCACTTCATTTTTAATTATATGCAATTTTATTTTAAACCTCTCTTTTGCTTGTAACCCTCCCTGTGAGTCCAGTCCTTGGGGGTTCAGGGGTTCATGTGCTTGTTAAGAAAAAAAAAACTAGGGGCGCCTGGGTGGCTCAGTCGGTTGAGCATCCGACTTCAGCTCAGGTCACATTCTTCCGGTTTTTGAGTTGGAGCCCCGCATCGGGCTCTGTTCTGACAGCTCAGAGCCTGGAGCTGCTTCGGATTCTGTGTCTCCCTCTCTCTCTGCCCCTCCCCTGCTCATGCTCTGTCCCTCTCTGTCTCAAAAATAAATAAAGCATTAAAAAATTTTTTAGAAATAAAAAGGCCTTGAAAACAGTAAAAAAAAAAATTGTCTAAAGAGTATTGAGGGACTTCACGTAAAACTTGTACAGCTACAGGAAGCTTCTCTCAGCTACAGAATCACTTCTAACCTTATAAAATGTGATACTATTTACTTTATTCAAAACTTCAAGATTGTTTTTAATTTGATTTGCCTATTGAGAGCAATGTAATATTTAATCGGCCTCTGTTTCCTGATCTTTTTCCTCCCTTGCTTCCCAGAGGTGTACATGGCATGTTCTCACATCCTGTTACCAACATTAATATATGTCACCCTTGCAAATTGTCCTTCATGACTCGTCCTCCATCCACTACTGCAGAGTTCTCTAGTTTGATGTAATCTTGGCTACTGTAAATTTACATTAATTCACATTTTGTCCTTTTTTTTTTTTTTTTGACAAAATGCAAAGCACCCTGTCCAACTTTCAGCCCTGTCATACGACACCAGAGGAAGCTGGCAACTTTATGTGAAACACATGGTGAGTCCCCAACATTCATCAATTAATGACCGGAATGCTAAGCCGTTTAATTAAACAAGGAGAGAAATAGGCTCCGGTGTCCAAAGGAAAAAACAAAACAAAACAGCGAAAATAAGATTATATGGTTTGAAATCCAAAGGATAATTTTCAAAGCTTAAACAAATGATTTACAAAGAAGAATTTCAGTTTCCATAAAAGCGAGAACTTCTGAAAGCTGGAGACTGAGAAATTAGGAAGTGCCTGTGGCAGCCGGGGAAAAGTTGTGCTACTGGGAGCATATATAAAGCAACAAGGTCTTTACCTCTTTGCCAGCAACTAAATCCAGAGAGATTATTTGTGCAAAGGTCAATTTGGATACAAATTCTGATCTTTGGAGAGAAAAATTTAAAAGCCTAATCCAGGGGCGCCTGGGTGGCGCAGTCGGTTAAGCATCCGACTTCAGCCAGGTCACGATCTCGCGGTCCGTGAGTTCGAGCCCCGCGTCAGGCTCTGGGCTGATGGCTCAGAGCCTGGAGCCTGTTTCCGATTCTGTGTCTCCCTCTCTTCTGCCCCTCGCCCGTTCATGCTCTGTCTCTCTCTGTCCCAAAAATAAATAAACGTTGAAAAAAAAAAAATTAAAAAAAAAAAAAAGCCTAATCCATGGGTACTGAAAGAAAATAGAGGTCCGTCAGTCAAATGTGTAATTTCACAGAAGAGGAAACTGAGATATTCATTTTTGAAAGTATAACTCTCTTGGAGTATCTCTTAATTCTACTTTCTCTGTTCTCAACCTTTATTACTTGCCCTTGGCACAATATTTTGCCAAGCTACAAATAAAATGATGTGATTGGCATATAATTATTATAACTGAAGAAAGACAAAAAAAAACCATTTATATTACATGTTAACTATGCTTACAAAGAGAAGGTCCTACAGAAACTAAGAATGACTTTCAGAACTCTGCCTCCCTCCCATACTTTTCAATGTGAAATTTTCCCAAATTGAGAAAAAAAAATCTAAAATTTAGAAAAAAATTTTACTATCATCTGAATGAAATTCTAAACCCGGTTTTCAGATGATTTTTATTACAAAACAATTTTAAAATTTTAGATTTTTTTCTGATTCAAAGATATATACATATAAAATTTGTAAAAGAAAAAAAGCTAATAAAGATAAATAAAACAATCAGACTCCCAACAGTACATTTTGATGCAGTTTCTCCCATTTATTCTTATGCTTATTGAAATAGTTTTCTTTTCTTTTCTTTTCTTTTCTTTTCTCTTTTCTTTTTTCTTTTCTTTTCTTTTTTCTCCTCTCCCCTCCCCTCCCTTCCTCTCCTCTTCCTTTCCTCTCCTCTTCCTTTCCTTTCCTTTCCTTTCCTTTCCTTTCCTTTCCTTTCCTCTCCTCTCCTCTCCTCTCCTCTCCTCTCCTCTCCTCTCCTCTCCTCTCCTTTCCTTTTCTTTCCTTTTCTTCTTTTACATATGGAACCCTTCACAAATTTGTGTATCATCCTTGCACAAGGGCCATACAAAATTCTGTTATCATTCCAATTTTAGTATACATGCTGCTTAAACAAGCACTATTGACATAATTTTCTACATACGGATTTGTAATCTAGTCTATAATTTAAACGAAATTTTAGGATAGTTTTTTCTATGTGTTTAATGTTCAATTTATTTTAAAAGGTGCGTAAAATTTTATTATGTGGAGATACCAGTGTGTGTGTGTGTGTGTGTGTGTGTGTGTGTGTGTGCGCGCGAGTGTGTGTGTGACCTCCACCTCCATCATTTATTCCAGAATTTTTTCTATTTGAAAGATAAGTTTTAAACATTTTTAGATAAAGTCTTTCCATTAAATTGTAAAGAATTACCTTCTTAGGAGGGATGCTTAGAAGGTACTAACAAGCGTAAGGTCCATTTGCTTTCTATAAATCTTTCACCAGTTTATACTCTCCCACTAGTGTGTGAGAATGCCTGCCTCACTTCAGTTTTGCCAGTAATGAGTCCTATAGACCAAATATTTGACAATAGCAGGCTCGAAAAGTCATTGGCTAATTTTAAAAAGCCAGTTAAAGTAGGAAGCATAAAACTTTTTTATATAAACTTGAAGTGCATATATGTACATTAACTTGCCTGTGTTGATTTAGAGCCAAGGGCTTTGATTTATCTCTTTGCTGTCACCTGTCTTGTATAAACTACATCCATTTTACATCGTTGTAATTTTCAGTTTTTGTTTTTTGTTTTTTTTTGAAATGAAGCAAGAAATCAAGGATAGTGACAGAAAACTTCTGACCTTTGAAGGAAAAAAGTTACCTTTATTTTTGTGTGTGTGTTGTTTCATCCAAATTGGTTTTGACATAAATTGTATTAGGTAGTTCACCTTTACTCGTTTCAAAGCATGCAATTGAATGGATTAGCTAGCTTTTCAGGGGAGGGTAAATACAGCTAGGTGGTCTTCATGATCTTTTTATTTAGTGATGAATATGCCCTATATCCCATTATTTTTGGAGTAGAAACTCCAATGTAAAGTTCAGTAAGATAAACACTAAAAATGATATCCAGAAGGCCTCTTGTCTTTGTGTTATTGGGCACACAGCACAGTCTTGACTTGGGCAGATGGCTATTGTAAGAGCTTTGAGTCTGTACCTACTGCAAGAGGTATTCTCTTACTTTTCATCATAAATACGTTCAAAACTGATAATATATGTGAATACCATTATTTTCTGTAAAAATACTCTCTGGTACAAAGTTCTATGCATAATAATATACATTAAAAGACACACTGCCCACCTACACTTCATTGTGAAAGTCCGATAAAAGATCAACAATTCACTCTACTTGGAAGTAATCAACTTACTTATTATTCTCTGACATTTAAAAATATTTAAAGGGTATTGCGAATATTGCTGCAATAAACAGAGTGGCTCATATATCTTTTTTGAGTTAGTGATGTGTCCATTGATATACCAGTAGAGAATGAGGAGGTAGTGTGTGTACATGTATATATATCTATACATATCTATATATACATATCTATATATATACACATATACATATCTATATATACATATACATATGTACATACACATATACATATCTATATATACATATCTATATCTATATATACATATACACACTACACAGTCATAAAAAAGATGAGATCATGCCACTTGTGATAATGTGGATGGATCCAGAGAGTATTAATCTAAGTCAAATAAGTTAGAATCAGAAAGACAAACACCATATGAGTTCATTTATATGTGAAATCTAAAAAACAAAATAAATGCATAAACAAACAAACAAAAAGCAGAATCATACCTCTAAACAAAGAGAACAAACCAATACTCAGCAGAGGGGAGGGGATGGGGTATTAGGCAAAATGGGTGAAAGGCAGAGGGAGATACAGGCTTTCAGTTACGGAATGAATAAATCACAGGAATAAAAGGCACAGCATAAGGAAAATAATAAATAACATTGTGATAGTGTTGTATGGTGCCCAAAGGTAGCCACACTTGTGATGAACAATTTTATTTACTAAAATTATTTAAAGAGATTGTTAATTATTGCCAGGAGAAATGAGAAAATCTGTTTTAAAAATACTTTTGCCTATAACCAGAAAGTTTAGATTTTAAGAGTACTTAAAACTTTCTATATTTTACTGCTTAAGCCTGAACCATTCTATTTCTATTTTTTAATTAAAATTCTATGTTTTAAAATCCTTTCTTTTAAGCTGATGTTTATTTATTTTGAGTGCAAGGTAGAGACCAAATGCAGTAGGGGTGGAGAGAGAGGGAAACAGAATCCCAAGCAGGTTCCGCGCTGTCAGTGCAGAGCTGGATGCAGGGCTCAGACTCACAACCCACGAGATCATGACCTGAGCCAAAGTCAAGAGCCAGACACTTAACTGACTGAGCCACCCAAGCATCCCTCTAAATTCTTATATTATTGATCAAGGTTAACTTTTATTGATATATGTGGATATAAAAGAAGAAAAACATAACTTTTAGCATTATATGGATTCAAAAATTTAATATTTAAAAAAAGTTTCCCCACTTGTGCTTTATTTGTACCGAAACCCAAATGCTGAATGACTGATTGCAATTGTTTTCTCAGCAAGATCTTTTAAATATTTTCGGTAACTCATTTAACCACAAAAGAATGACAAGAAAGGTAAGTAGTGGAACTATTTATTCTTAAGCACTTGTAAGTATAAATTTCATTATTAATTCCGAATACTTTCTTGTAGCATTTTTCAGAAGATCATCCAGATCTTTCAGAACTTGAAGTTCTGATCTATTTTCTTTTGCCTTATATCTATAGTCTTTTTACTAAGGGATGATCTAGAGTATTATTTATTTTTATGCATTCTGTTATTCCTGTTAAATGTAAATACCTGAGAAAATGAGGAAAATGACAGTGCTGAGCTGGCAGGATGTCTGACCATTCCCCTGCAAGAAGTTGCTAGGTATGAGGAGGAACACAGTGGCCAAAAACATGGGCCAAAGAGAAATCCCTCTCCCTGGAGAAAGGCCACCAGGATCTGAGTGCTGCAACCAGACTTCCGGGACTGCATCCTACTTCATCCTTAACGATGACCGTGATGGCGGTGACGATGACAATGACCATGACCGCTGGCACTGAGGAACTGTTATTAAACTGCAAGCCCCCAGCTAAAGGCTGTACAACATTATGCCACTGAGGTGCTCACAGCAACTTCGTGGATAAGACATGGATGAGGAAATTAATGATCGGAAAGACTAAGTACCTTGCCCAGTGTCTCACACGGAGCTGGCGATAGACCCAGAATTCTCATGGATTTTTGAGACCACACTCTTCTCGTTTTTCACTCTCGGTGTCTTCCAGCACATCATCATCCTCTGCCAGGTTTTAGAAGCCGAAATGCCTCCAGACTTGGTTGTAAGCCCCCTTTCCTCACTATCTCCATCAAGGTAGGTTCAATGATTGACTGTGGACTAATAACTTCAAAGTGAAAAAGTCTCCCTCGATTTTATCTTTTTAGCTCCAAGTACATTTATCCCATGGTCATTGTGAAGATAGAATACATAGAAATTCATGACACTTGCGAGTATGTTACCTTATATGACAAAAGAGAATTTACAATTGTTATTAAAGATTTTGAAAAAAGGGAGATTATTCTGGGTTATCTGGTGTGCCCATTATAATTATAAGAGTCCTGATATGAGGGAGGCAAGAGTGTCAAAATCAGAGACAGATGATGGGATGATGGAAGCAGAGCTTGGAATGAAGGGCTTTGAAGATGAAGAAAGCGGCCTGAGCCAAGGAGTACAGGGGGCCTCCAGAACCTGGAAAAGGCAAGAAGGTGAGTTCTTCTCTGAAATGTCCACAAGGAACACAGCCCTGTCAATACCTTGATTTTAGCTTGGTGAGACCCATTTTGGACTTCTTTGTGTTCTTTTAAGCCACTAAGTTTGTGGTAATTTGTTACGACAGCAATAGAAAGCTTATAGTCTTAGAAATGATAACTTGTACTTACATGCTTCAGTCATATACTACTTAATATGTTAAACTAATGCCAAACAGTAACTTTCGTACAGTAAGGAACAATTCTTATATCTCAGTTTTGTAAACTCTTTATTATGCTTCTTCTCGTGACATTGGCCAACACGGAGCCTCTTTTTGTGTGTCTTAAATTTTAATTTTTAAATGGACATTAACTGGGGCCCTCTGCTGGCTCGGTTGGCTGAGCATCTGACTCGATTTTGGCTCAGGTCATGATCTCCTGGTTCGTGGGATGGAGCGAGCCCTGTGTTGGGACTGTCAGCACAGAGCCCGCTTGGGATTCTCTCTCTCTCTCCCTCTCTCTCTGCTCCTACCGCACTCATGTGCATGCTCAATCTCTCTCTCAACATAAACACTAAAAACATAATACAAATAAGAGGATATTAACTTATGAAAACTTAATCATTATAGTCTTAAAGTGTTGTAGAATACTTCTATGAATTAAACTGCTTACGTTTCAAAATAATTCAAGGAGAAATGAGATCTTGCAGAGGTATTTGTTTGTCAGAACGGATTTTAATTATAACCAGAATGTGAATAGTGAGCAGATTCTCCAGCATATTTAAAAATCACTTGTTCTTGGGGCATCTGGATGGCTCAGTCGGTTGGGCAGCACGGGTCATGATCCCATGGTCTGTGGGTTCGAGCCCTGTGTCGGGTTCTGTGCTGGCAGCTCAGAGCCTGGAGCCTGCTTCAGATTCAGTGTCTCCCTCTCTCTCTTCTCCTCCCCCCATTGTGTTCTATCAAAAATAAATATACATTAAAAAAATTTTAAAAGTCAATTATTCTTGTACTTGAAAGTCAATAAGAAAAAGGAGGACTTTAAAATGTGAAGAATTTTGTAAGGAAGATAGTGAGAAATTATTAAGAAAAATATTCAAAAAAAAAAAAAAGAAAAATATTCAGACCCAGAAGAGTCAACACAATATTGAAGAACAAAAACAAAATTAGAGAACTGATGTTATCTGACTTCAAGATTTACTACTACTATAAAGCCACAACAACCCAGATAGTGTGGTACTGGTGAAAAACACAGACAGACAGGTCAGTGGAACACAACAGAGAACTCAGAAATATATTTACATTCATACAGTCAACGGATATTTCACAAAGGAGCAAAAAGCAATACAACAGAGCAAAGATATTTTTCTTAACAAATGGTGTGGGAACAACTAGACATCCACGTGTAAAAAAAAATCTAGACTCATAATACACATCCTTCATAAAAATTAATCAAAATTTAGCTATGCTTAAATATAAAATACAAAATTATAAAACTCCCAAAATATAACAGAGGAGAAAAAGACAATACCTGAGGCACAATTCATGAAAGGAATAGTGGATAAGCTGGACTTACTTAAATCAAAACCTCTGCTCTGCTAAGGACAACGTCAAGAAGACAAACCACAGACTGTGAGAAAATATTTGTAAAAGACACATCTGATAAAGAATTATTGTCCAAAATATGCAAAGAACACTTAAAACTCAACAATGAGAAAGCAAGCAATCCAATTTAAAAATGGGCCAAAGACCTTAACAGACACTTTAACAAATAAAATGTAGTAATGGAGAATAAGTACCTGAAAAGGTGATTTACCTCGTATGTCATTAGGGAAGTGAAAATTAAAACACAAAAAACCCTGAGAAACTCCTACCCACCTATTAGAAGGACCAAAATCCAGAACACCCAGTACCAAATACTGAGGATATGGCACGAGAACTCTCATACATTGCTGCTGGGGATGCTAATAATATAGCCACTTTGGAAGACAGTGTGGTGATTTCTTGTAAAACTAAACATACTATATGATCCTATAATCATGTTTCTTGGTATTTTCCCAGAGAAGTTGAAAACTTTTGTCCATACAAATATCTGCACATGGATCTTTATGGCACTTGTATCTGTAATTTCCAAAATTCGAAAGCAACGAAGATGTCCTTCGGTAGGTGACTTGATAAACAAAATGGTACCTGAGAAATGAGCTATCAAGACATAAAAAGACATGGAGAAACTTAAGTGCATATTATTAAGTGAAATAAGCCAATCTCAAAGGCTGCATACTGTATATTCCAACTATGTGACGTTTTGGAAAAGGCCACATCGTGGAAACAATAAAAAGATTAGTGGTTGCCCAAGGTGTGTGTCTAGGGGGAGAGATGAATAGAGCAGAGAGAATTTGTATGGCAGTGAAAATACTCTATGTGACATTGTAATGATGGATATGTATCATTGCACATCTTTCCAAAGCCACTGATACAGTGAACTTGAAGGTAAGCTACAGACTTTGGATGATTATGATGTGTCAGTGCAGGTTCATTGTTGGTTAAAATGTACCATTCTAGTGAGTGATATTGATGATCGATCAGAGAGGCTATACAGGTATGGTAAATCTCTTTACTTCCTTCTCAATTGTATTTTAAATCTAAAGCTGTTCTAAAAAATTAAATAAAGAAAAAATATTCATGGAAGAATTTATATTTCAAAGTCTTCTGAAGTAATTGTCCAGGAAAAAATTTTATTGTTTCCTATTTTCATCCTCTAAAAGCAATTGAGATGTTTTTTTGTTTTGTTTTGTTTTTTGGTTTTTTGGGGGTGGGGGGGTAGCTGAGTTGTAGTTCTATCCATACAAGAAATAGCAAGCCATAACCCAGAAGTTTACTTCTAGCCCTATGATTAGATCCAATTTATATGTAATGGAGATTTACATCAATTAACACCTAGTGCAGAATGAAAGCAATTTTTATAATAAAGTTTATTTATTTATTGTGATAGAGAGAGAGTGCACATGAGCAGGGGAGGGGCAGAGAGACAGGAAGAGAGAGAATCCCAAGCAGGCTCCATGTTTTCCAGTATAGAGCCTGATGTCGGGCTCCATCCCACAAACTGTGAGATCGTGACCTGAGCTGAAATGAGTCAGACACATACCCAACTGAGCCACTCACGCTCCCCAAATGAGAGCAATATCAACTTGACCTCCACTCTGTGAATAATTTTAAAAGCAGAGTGATTTATTTACTTTTTTTTTCAACGTTTATTTATTTTTGGGACAGAGAGAGACAGAGCATGAACGGGGGAGGGGCAGAGAGAGAGGGAGACACAGAATCGGAAACAGGCTCCAGGCTCTGAGCCATCAGCCCAGAGCCTGACACGGGGCTCGAACTCACAGACCGCGAGATCGTGACCTGGCTGAAGTCGGACGCTTAACCGACTGGGCCACCCAGGCGCCCCAAAAGCAGAGTGATTTAAATGTTAAAACCAATTATTGGTGTTACTTAACCCCAAAACATCATATAATAGGTAGTGGCTTAATGATGAAAGCATGAAAAATAAAGTTGACCAGATACGTGAGTTTTTAAAGTTGCTGGTGTATAAAGCTTCTGGCTCCTGTATACAAATTAATTACAGTTATTTGTCTGATATATTCGATTCATTAGTGGTACTTACAGAATTATGTATTTTTATGATTTAACAGGGAAAAATCATCCTGTTTCAATGGATAAATTCTTACTCACCTTCATTCTCTAAATACACTAAAGTAGTGAAAACATCCAACTACTTTAAATAATGGATTTAAGTTTTTTGCAATTGTATTAGAGGTGAATGAGCTTCTGTTTCTAAAATTGCATATATTTATCTGCTTTCTTACATTTCCCCATTTATACTGAATGTGTTTGTGTTAAAACAACTTATTATAGTTGAGCAATAATTGCTTTGAAGACATAATCTGAGATTAGACATTTTCAATTAAATATGAATTTTCAGCAGGGACAAATTATCCAAAATTGATTAAATAGATATGATATTAACTTTTACTTCTCAATTTCAATCCTTCATTAAAAAGCATGTGAAGAATTACTGACATAAAAATGCAAAACATATCTGTACACAAGAACTTGAATTTGTATTCATACACACGCATGTAGATTTGTATACGCCAAGTTTATGTATAGAGTTACATAAATATGTATGCATGTAAATGTGTTTTATTTTAAATATACACAGAATTTATAATCAAATAATCACTGGTCAAATAAAAATACTTGATAAGTACATAATTAAACAATATTGATACATTCAAGTGTGCTCATTGTTCTTGTAATAATTATGACCTGCATGACACTTAGTTTCCCCTATGTCATAACTCTTACATTTATAACATTTTAATATTTTAATTCTCTCAATAATTATGAGAAATATATTAAAATATAGACTGTATTTAAAAAAATAATTAGAAGGCAATAAAGAAAAGATCTGAAGAAAAATGTATCAAATACATAAATATCTATCTTCCTTAAAATATCTGCATCATTCACATACATAATAGAAAAACAATCAAATCAGTAGACAAATGAACAGAAGACACAAATGAACAGTTTATAAGTACAGAATTTGTTTTGACCATCCTTAAAGAAAGAGAATCATACGGGCACTTGGGTGACTGAACCAGTTCAAGTCTCTGACTGATTTCAGCTCAGGTTATGATCTCAAGGTTTGGGAGTTATGGCTCTGGATAGAGTTCTGTGCTGACAGCATTGTGTCTGCTTGGGATTCTCTGTTTCCTCTCTTTATGCCTCTCCCCCACTCATTCTCTCTCTCTGTCTCTCAAAAATAAAAAAAATAATAAAAACAAAACAAGGAATAGAATCCTAGTAAGATCATTCACCCAAGCCAAGTTTCGCCCATGAATTTCTAGTAGATGTCAGGTGGCAACATAGAACACTGTTGAAGATTCATGTTTGTGGTAACAACTTTCTATTTCAGAGCCATCAGAGCCTTACTGTTATTGTGGTAATGAAAAAGGGAGTAAGCACATAGCAGAGCAGGTAGCTTTTCTGGTAATTTGGCTTTTGCTGTTGTTTTCTAGCTTAGAGACTGTTGGTAAGCAATGCCAGATACCCATACACCATTGCCCATTGCTACTCTACATTTTCAAAGACATTAGTAAATATTAGCGGCTTCCAATGGGAATAATAATTCAATCAAAATAAGCCAGATCCTAAAGCTATTTCTTTTTTTTTTTTTTCCAACGTTTATTTATTTTTGCGACAGAGAGAGACAGAGCATGAACGGGGGAGGGGCAGAGAGAGAGGGAGACACAGAATGGGAAACAGGCTCCAGGCTCTGAGCTATCAGCCCAGAGCCTGACGCGGGGCTCGAACTCACGGACCGCGAGATCGTGACCTGGCTGAAGTCGGACGCTTAACCGACTGCGCCACCCAGGCTCCCTAAAGCTATTTCTTTATTTTGTGAATTTTCCAGAGCTTCTAAAGCTTCTCTTCGAGCAGTTTTAACATTCAACCTTACATAAAGTACTTCAATAGCTTAGGTTACCTTTCCATTGAGCGTATGTTTCACTGTCAGTTTGGGGAACAGTAAAAAAATTAGTTATTTGTTAGAAATACCTGTGATGGGCCAGACACTGTGCTAAATGATGTACCTGTATTATTTCATCCAATCTTCATTGTAGTCCTGTAAGGTAGGTACATACACAATTTTTTTTTTTTTTTTTTTTTTTTTTTTGCCAATGAAGAATGTGATGCATAGACTGCTCAAATTTACACAACTGGTAAGTGTAGAGCTGGACGGTCAGATTCCAGATCTGACACACCATTGTAGTCCTCTGGTACCATGAATCCACTCGTACAAATAGAAAAACTATTAAAATAGAGGTTTGATGAACTTCATCAAGAGTCAGGCCGAGTCAAGCTAGTTCTTAAGACATCCGTATTCCAGTGCTCACATTCTTAATCACTACCCCATCCCCCCTCTTAATTTAGGTATTCTTCCCTGGGAAGAGGAATTAGTGACCAAGCTAGCTTGTAATGCTAAGACACATTTAACATTTCGAACTAATCACATCAGTTTGTTCTGAATAGAAAAATGAGCAAATATCTGAATTTCTTCCTATAAGATACCCTAAGAGGAAGACTTATTGAAATGTTTTTTTATTAACTTTTTATTAATATTTATTTATTTTTGACAGAGAGAGAGAGAGAGAGAGAGAGAGAGACAGAGCATGAGCATGAGCATGAGCATGAGCATGAGAAGGGGAGGGGCAGAGAGAGAGGGATACACAGAATCTGAAGCCAGTCTCCAGGCTCTGAGCTGTCAGCACAGAGCCCGAAGCCGGGCTCGAACTCACAGACTGAGAGATCATGACCTGAGCCGAAATTGGACGCTCAACGGACTGAACCACCGAGGCGCCCCTGAAATGTTTAAAAACAAAACAAAAGAAAACAAAACAAAACAAAAAACAAAAGAAAACAAAACATAGAAACATCCTTAATTTTAAGTTTACTTATTTATATTAACACAATTAATCACACCTTCAAATTTAAACCCTGTTGTCACAGGTTCAGAATTATTTCCCATGCATTATTGTGCCAAAAATTACATGGGGAAATTTCTCTCCCATAAAGTTTTTTGGAAGATTTAAAGTTATAGAGTAGCTACATCCTGATAGAGGCATTTGTGAATGTATTACCAGAATCATTTGTTGTTGTTGTTTTTTTAACTTCCCCGTGGGAATATGTTAGAGAAGGAGTAGGGTAAAAATATCAATCTAAATAATCTACCTTAGGATGATATACTTGAAAAAAATGGTAGTTACGCAAAAAATGTTCCTAGCCAAGTATCTCAGCATCATTAGCCACTGTTGTAGCTCCATGTTTAGGATATCTGACATATGAGGTTTGTGAGGTTATATGAGGTTTGATGTGGGGGAAGCATTCTTTGGATGTATGCCTATTTCCTGGAATTTACCCTACATCAGCTGTGAAAGTGATCCAATGGTTCAGGTTCATTTGATAGATGCAACAATTCTGGCTGACATCTGGTCCAATTATTTGTGGTCAAGTATGTAATTTCTTTCTTTCTTTCTTTCTTTCTTTCTTTCTTTCTTTCTTTCTTTCTTTCTTCTTTCTTTCTTTCTTTCTTTCTTTCTTTCTTTCTCTTTCATTCACTCTTTCTTTCTTTCCTTCCTTCCTTCCTCTCTCCCTCTCCTCCCCTCCCTCCTTCCTTTATTCCTTCCTAACTTTCTTTTTCTTATTTTTATTAAAACTTTAGATTGAGATATGAAGTTGGCAATAATATCTTTTGGAGACATTTTTATAAAAGTATAATTGGAAGGCTGTGATACATTCTAAAGAACTGGACATTTTAATAAATTGTTAAGTTTAATTTTTGCTGTGAATTTCTAGCTTGTAATAAAAAATCCCTTCAATATGTCATTGTGAGTATTATGTTACTTTTCATGTGGCGCAAAAATGTTACTTTGAAAATTTAGCAGCATCTTGACCTGTTGACATGATAATAATACTAGGAGTTAAAGTTAAAAATTTGAAATTGTAGCTCTAAAAGGTAGAAAGTTCTAGAGCTAATAGAAAAGTAGTAGAAGTCTATAGTTGTCATTATTCTTATAATTCCTTTACATTTTTGTTAATTTATATCACTATTATTTGTTAAAGAAAGTGCCCTTTTTAAAAAAAAATTCAGCTGTTGTTGGACTATTTTTGATAGTGCTAAATACTATTTCCAAAGTTGTTAACATTTATGGTTCCTAGAGAAACATAATTATATTTGAAGTATTTGAAGGCTGTTTTTTTTTAAGTGATATAAGTTTCATTCCATGCTTTTGATTCTACATTTCACGGTCCACCTTCTTGTTAACAGATATCTGCATGTATTTTAAATATTTCATGACCCCACTACTGTTGACTCGATTATTACTGAATGTCTAAACCAGCTCTATTGAAAACTTAATTTGTGTTTGTTTTCTAGTTTCTTATATTGAGGAATTCCATCAGAAACTCTTCAGAACTCATATTTTTATAAATCAAGGGCATACATGACATATCATAGAACCTATTAAATTTGAATAATGATTTTATTGTAAGATATACGATTTAACTCTTGGGACTATACATGAGATATACATTTATATTAATAAGAAATTGGTTCTCATTTATTTGATTGACATTTTAAATTAATTTTGGTTTATTAAAAGTCTTATCTAGAATAGAGTAATTGTTGAATGCATATACATTTCTATTTTGAAAGGGTTTTTTTTTTTTTTTTGGACCAATTCGGTAGAAATTAAAATTAAATCCTGCAACTAGAAGGCACATGCTTAAAAGTAGACTTAGATACTTCTAGACCATGGAGTGTTTGATTTATAAGAAATGATATTACCAAATGCATTAAACAAAAATGTAAAAAAAAAAAAACAACAACTTCCTAAAACCCAAGGTATTCCTGAAATTCAAAGTCCATTTTATTCTTACATTTAATTTTAGATTTTGATAAATAAAACCAAGATAAATCTTCAATTACTTGAACATCAACATTTTTATAATCTCTTTTCATAGTAATAAAATATGTAGGAAATTATTTTGGAAAGGGTAAGAATTTGCAGCATCTAGGAGTCTTTTAAACTTCACAAAAACTGTATAGCAGGTGGGTTACCTGCATGTGTAATCATTTCTAATTATTCTTAAGTATTCACTGTAAAGTCAGATTTCATTGCTGAAAGTCTCCATAGCAACGGAGGAATAAAAATGTCTGCTTCAGTGGTTCTTAAATAAAATATTATTTCATTATGCTTTCAGAAATATACGTAGGAAAAATAATTCTCGTTTTATAAAAATGGGTGATTTCTGTGCATGAAGAAAGGGCTCCCTTGTGCCGATACAAACCTTTTCATACTTACATAATGCACTGGTTTACCTTTTTCTATGACACTTTCCATTTCTCAATCTTCCTCCAAATTTTCCTCTATAACCTGCCTTCTCTCTAAGCTACATTCTGCTTCCTTCATCTTAGCTCAATTCAATATCACATGATTATCTCCATAGATACTGAGATAGCTTTAGACAGATTCAATATACATTCATGATGAAAAGTACAAAAAATGGGAATGGAAAGATATTTTTTAACATGATTATATACCCCCACTACCATTATATATCCCTGTTACTACTTTGTAGTAGAAATATTTTTAGCCAGGAAAATTAAATGAGAGAAATCAATTATAAACACTAAATTGGATAATTTAAGGAATAAAACAGTATCTATTGGTGGATAATATGGTAGAATACCTAGAAACTCCGGAGAACTGATGCTAAAACTAAGCCAAATGTTAATGAATTGAGTGAGTTGATAATAAAATTATCACATAAAATCAACAGTCTTCATAGACACAAATAATAAATAGAGAATAGAACGTTAAAGATAATTATGTTCAAGACTGCAACAAAGATTGGGGTGCCTGGATGTCTCAGTCGATTAAGTGTCTGACTTCGGCTCAGGTCACGATCTCACAATTCACGGGTTCGAGCCCCGCGTCGGGCTCTGTGCTGACAGCTCAGAGCCTGGAGCCTGCTTCGGATTCTGTGTCTCCCTCTCTCTGCCCCTCCCCTGCTCACACTCTCTCTCTTTCTCTCTCAGAAATAAACATTAAAAAAAAGTTTATAAAAAAAAAAAGACTGCAAGAAAGATTAAACATAAAGACATAAATTTAACAAGACATGTGCAAAATCTATATGAGGAAAACAAATTTAAACCTCTTTAAATGTATATGAAGAGATAAGTAGAATAGATAAAATAGAAAGTCCAAAATTAAACTGAAATACATAAAGAAATTTAACATATGAAAAACTTGTATTTCAGTTAACTGGAGTAAAGACTGACTCATTAATAAATGGTGATTTGACAAGTAGGTAGCCATATGGAAGAAGTTAAAATTTAATTTATCTCATACCATATAAGAGATTACTATGAATGGATTAGGTATATAAATGTAAAAAAAAAAAAAAAAAAGAAGCCATGATCTACCACAAGGAAACATTCCTGAATTTCTCTTTAATTTTAGTTTTGGGAAGGCTTTCTAGTGTTACAAAATTCAAAGGCATTAAATGAAAACATTGTTGTATTTGACAACATAAATTAAAAAATGGTTGTATAAAAAAGTCTTAAAAAAAAATAAGTCTTGTAGCAAACAATTACAACATATAAAACAGCCCAAGGGTAAATGTCCTTTTTAAAATGAAGGGACAGGGGCGCCTGGGTGGCGCAGTCGGTTAAGCGTCCGACTTCAGCCAGGTCGCGATCTCGCGGTCCATGAGTTCGAGCCCTGCGTCGGGCTCTGGGCTGATGGCTCAGAGCCTGGAGCCTGTTACCGATTCTGTGTCTCTCTCTCTCTCTGCCCCTCCCCCGTTCATGCTCTGTCTCTCTCTGTCCCAAAAATAAATAAATGTTGAAAAAAAAAATTTAAAATGAAGGGACAAAGGACCAAAGTCCTGATAGAAAAATGAGAAAAAAAATAAGTGAAAAAATTAAAGACAGTTAAAGAATCCACAAAAAATATTCAAATCATTTATAATGAGAGAAGTAACAATTTTAAAATGCTGAGATCCTATTTATCACCTGATGTGTAAATATTATGTATGTAAATATTAAATTTTGTCAGTAAGGCTGTGGAGAAATAAACTCTCATATATTGTTAATCAGAATGAAAATTGGTAAAAGCCATTTTTCACCAAAGTTGGTAATACCTAACAAAACTACCTATGCACTTACTCTGCAATCCAGAAACTTCTAAAAACATACACTAAAGATACACCTCCAATAATAAGAAGACACATATGTACAAGGTTATTCACTGCAGCATTATTTATAATTGAAAAATGTAGGAAACAAATTAATACTCATATATAGGAAAGAGATTGGAGAAAATATGGTCATCCAAACAAAGGAGAACTATACACCTGCACAAAAGAATAACAAAGATTTGTATGAATTGATATGGAGTGACTTGTAGGACTTGTTTTGTTCTAATGTTTACTCATCTTTGAAAGAGAGAAAAAGACAGAGTGTGAGTGGGCAAGGGGCAGATGAGAGAGGGAGACACAGAATCTGAAGCAGGTTCCAGGCTCCCAGCTGTCAACACAGAGCCTGATGCCGGACTGGAACTCATGAACTGGGAGATCATGATCTGAGTCAAAGCTGGACGCTCCACAGACTGAGCCACCCAGGTGACCCGTAGGACATATTTGTAAGTGAGACAAGCAAATTATACAGGAAACTATTGTGTACTATCTTTCATGTAAGAAATGAGGGGAAATAAGAAAATACACACGTACTTGCCCATTTTTGTGAAATAAATATAGGAATGCTAAACCAAGAACTGAGGAGATTGTTTATCTCTAGAAAGTGGGTGAGAAATGGTTAGAAAGGAGAAAAGAGTGAGAACAGGGATAAGGAGAGAGTAACACTCCCCTGAATATATCTTTTTGTATATTTCTGATTCTTAGATGTACAATAATGCGTCATAGATATACAGTAATGCTTCATAGATATGTCAACTACTCAAAAATTAGCCAGATAAACTGCTATGTGGGGGAAACATATGACATGGAAACAATAGCAAGTGAACCAAATTGAATTACAAATGATAACCTAATCACACTGAAGGAGTACTGAAAAAACAACGAACCTGGTAATTTACAAAACATCAATTGTTTACCTTTAAGGCCAAAGGCAAAAAAGTGCTCTATACAACTGCTCCAATCTAATTAGTAAATGTGTTTCTCATTGGGTATGTGTTAACAACTTTAGCCTCATTTGGGGCGCCTGGGTGGCGCAGTCGGTTAAGCGTCCGACTTCAGCCAGGTCACGATCTCGCGGTCTGTGAGTTCGAGCCCCGTGTCGGGCTCTGGGCTGATGGCTCAGAGCCTGGAGCCTGTTTCCGATTCTGTGTCTCCCTCTCTCTCTGCCCCTCCCCCGTTCATGCTCTGTCTCTCTCTGTCCCAAAAATAAATAAACGTTGAAAAAAAAAAATTAAAAAAAAAAAAAAACAACTTTGAAACTATGCAATGTGCATACTAGAACTGAAAAGAAAAAAAAAAGGACATATATATTCATCGCATGCAGGTAGAGCTGAAATGCTCACTTTTGGAGAAAGTAATTACATATAGGGAAAGGGGAAGAGCTAAAATAAACACTACGGTGTTTCCCTGGAATCAGTTATCAGTATAAACTTATTGTCTTAACAGTTACAGAAGTAGATAATGTAGAAATACAGATGTCAGGATGTGGCTTGGGTTACCATCTATACATACGTATATTCCTATCTCCATTGGCTGAGGGCACTATGAGTAATTACACCCAGCAGCAATGAACACATTTATAATCCAGTTCTTGGAAGTACTTAATAAAAGATGTGAGCTTTAAAAAAATGTCAAAGCCATCTGGAAGGAGTTAGAAAGGCCAAAGCTGGAATAATTTGAGAAAATAAAAGATAATTATATTGGTTTTTAACCCACATAATAAAATAAATATCCAAGAGGTTTTTGTTTTTTTTTTTTTTTTTTTTTTTTGATGTGAACAACTAATTGAATAATTATATAAATGGAGGACGGGGAATATTTTTTCCTTATGGAAGAATTTCAATTAATAAAATTCAGGGGGAGAGAAGAAAATAGAAAATCACCATTAGGCAAACACGATGCTAAAAGTGTTGGGCAAAATTTGAAGAGAATCGGTATCTTTACGTAGTGCCAAAGATATTGCTCTTCTGAAGGTATTTATATGGAAGAAAAAAAACCAGTAACTTTCTGGAAGAGAAACCCTGCAGACACCACTTTAGCCAAATTGACAAAATTAACATCACCAGTATTAAGAAATATTGACGCTCTGAGACGCACACAGCATCACGTGCATGCTAGTCTTGCCAAAATTATATGTAACGTTCCTTTCTGTCTGAGAAAGCATCAGAAAAACCCAAATTGAGGGACATTCTGCAAAATAACTCACCTGTGTTCTTCAAAATGTCAAGATAATTAAACATAAGAGGAAAGACTGTGTAATTGTTACAGACTGAAGGACATGAAGGGCAAATATCAGCAAAATAAAATGTGAGATCCCACATATGATTCTAGAACAGAGATACACTAGTGGGGAAACAGGGGAATTTCAAGTAAAGTATACCAGTGTTAGTGGCCTGGTTTTCATAATTGGACTGTGGCAATGCAAGATGTTAACCTGAGGAGGAGCTGCATACTCTTTTTGCAACTTTTCTAGAAGTCTAAAATTGGTTTAATGTAAAAAGGCAAAAAGGAAAAACTTCAAAAACACTCCTCAAGCCACATTATTGAATAAATTGCTGAGATTATTTTTTCCTGATGCTACTTGTTTACTCTAATGAAATCTGTGAAATTCCTTTCATAGTGTTCTCTTTTTTCTGAAAACACCAGCATTTTTCTAGCTCAATTAGGTTGGCTCCTCTCTTCCAGAAACCCCTCAATTCTTCCTCTCAATCCATAAAGAAAACTTTCTCTGCAGTTTACATTGAAGTTCCTGCAACTTATCTGGTAGCTTTGTCTATAATTCCCTTAGTATTATCCACATTATAAAATCCTTCTTAATGATTATTTTTCTAAATTCAAAGTTTACTCTTTGTTGCTTTATGTAAGTTTTTATTTGAGTCATTTAAATCACTTCCCTACATACATGAACTAGTAGATACCTATGAAATTTTGGCCATAAAAGCATCTTCTTCTTTAGGATTTCACTAAATTAATGAAATACCAAGCATCTGTGCTGTGAAGTCTATTCATCTGACTTTCATTAAGCCCTTTGCCATCACTCTCCATATACGCTGTGTGTCTTACATCAGTTTTGGACCTTCCCTTCTTGTAGATTTCTGAAGGCCATTAGTATAAGAACCAGAGATACATTGGGCTTACTTGAAGCCAACCATTTACTAGATTATGGAAGTTCACGGCTCTGTTTCCTTGGAACTTGCCAAATTCCTGTATATTCATGTGATCCGTGGACTTTCACAAGAAAAAAACTCTCTTGCTAGATCCTCTATCAGTTGTTCTGTAAACTCCTTATCTTGGGTATTTCTTCCCAATAACTACCAGATTTAGTGACAGATTCTTAATTTTGTTCTTGAATACTTTGCATACTTTCATACTTGTTTCATACTGGCATATGGTGACCACAAGTAAGCAATAGTTTGTGTAGACATCCTCTGGAGACATTTTTCTTTTGATCCTAGATCATTAATTTCCAACAGTTCACAATAAGAAAACCTTGATCACATGCATTCCTGGACACCAAAAACAGTGCTAAGATCACAGTGGACAAATAACATATCTGCTTCCAAGGTCAATGATATCATGTCTAATGCTAGTCTTATTTCCTGTTGTAATAGACATTGGTTATCCCTCAATAATCTTTCAGTGTAGTGGCTAGATTTTGCTAGGTTATGTTGCAGTAATAACATTAAGATCTCAGTGGCATATGAAAATATAGGTTTAATTCGCATGGTTGTTATATATTGTCATTTTACTTTACTTCTCTCCACTTAGGGACCCAGGCTAGATGAAGAGCCACAATCTAGGGCAGTCTTGGCACAATGAAAAGAGCAATGGCAGAACCACTTGGCATTTCATAAAACTTCTCAGAAATACTACGTATCATATTCACTAGTTACTTCTTGGCCAAAGATAGCTACTTGACTAAGCCTGACATCCTGTAAATGGACTCAGTAGAAGAGGGGTAATTTGACACTAATACAGCCTATTACAGTTGGCCTCTTAATTAAACATAGTTGCTTTTCTTCCTACACACAGAAAATACACTCAACCACTTTCCAGAGGTGTTAACCCCACAGTCCCAGTTTCAGGATATTGTGATAATCTTAACATTGTCTCTGTGTGGATCCTTTTTGTCTGTAGACCTATTAAAGTTAAAGACAATTATTCTGCTTCCTCTCATACAAAAAAAAAAAACAAAAACAAAAACAAACAAGAGTTGAACAGATCCAGAAAACTATAATGAACACTCCTTTTCAGGAAGAACAGTGTAGACACAGGGCCCTAGTACACAGTAATTCTGGAGTCCATTTGGAAAATATGAGGGCTCTACCCTAAGCCTGGGCAATTTTCTTTGGTTAAACCCCAGTCTGCTCTTGTGGACTAGCTCCTAAATCCATAGTTTTCTATGACTCCTGACTCCACCTTCTGAAAGATATTACTCCGCTTAAGTGCAAATGAGAAGACATTGGAGGATATGTTATTTTGGAAGAAAGCAGAGATTTTTAACCTGCTTCCTATTTATAGAAGTTTGGGGGCAGGGGCATCCCAAAGACTATTTTAAGTCTTGGAGAGGACAGTCTCTTGGTTCAGCCAAGTGGTTCTTTAGACAGTAACACTTTCTCAAAAACTTGGTCAGATTTTGATCTATGCGATTCCAGTCAGTTCTATTTGTCAATAACCTCACAATTCTTTACAAGATACAACTCAGTTATAGGCTTATTAAGATTTTCGATTTATAGGTAGTCCCATATACTGCTTTTCTTACTCTAGGTAATGATGCTTTATTTATTTTTTAGTTATAATCTCCATTTGATATCATGTAACTAAAATACTGAACTACAGAATTTAACACTAATTACACATTTAAAGAGTATAGGAATGGCAAGGAGAGAAAACAAATTGTTAAATAGATACAAACAGATACTTGTCAAAGTAAAGGAGGGGAGTGAATCTTCCTTAGTTCTCATTTCTGCAGGTGGTCACAGGGCCATTGTTGGTATTTACAACATTCCTTTCCTTTCCACCAGCCATTTCCTGCATACTTTAGTCTCAATCAGTGTCTTATCTAGTGAAGTGATTCAAATCTCATTACCTGGTCCGGGGGCCCAATTTTTTTTTTCAATTTTTTATATTGAAATAATGCAAAAATTGCAAGAAAAGTACAAAAAAACCTCCCATATATCTTTTACCCAGATTCCCCAATTCTTGACATTTTTTTGTCTCATTTACTTTTTCATTGTCTCTCTCTATATTTATTTGTACGCATACTACATTTTTACTAACCATTCAAGAGTTAAACTGGAGACTTTATACCCCTTTACCACTAAATACTTTAGCAGATACTTTCTAAGAACAAGGACATTCTCTTACATAACCTTGACACAATTATCAAAATTAATACATGTATTGTTAATAAAAGACTATGAGCTGATCCAAATTTTCAGTCCTCAAGCTCCTGTGTCATTATTGGCCTTGCTTCTTTGGCTTTCTGTGTTTTACCATTAACTTTTATCATAAGATCTGCAAGTATTATTGTGTGTTTCAGAGAATCTCCTGGGTTGTAGACACATGCCAGTATATTTATGCTTCTCATTGCTTGTTGGCCAAACTATTAACAGAGGTTACCTCTACGTGATGAGATGATGGTGGATATACCTTGCTTTGTGTGTGTATGTGATTTCATACATCTCATTTTTTCCATTGAACATGTAGTTTCAATAGAATTAGAGAAAAAGTATTTTAGAATAATACCCCACTACAGAATAATTCATGAGTCAAAGGTGAAGAAAACACAACATTGCAAGTAGAGGTGTTTTTCAACCCAGCTTATTGTCATTGTTGCTGTCACTTCTTAAACCATATTTTTTTATTTTTTTTTTATTTTTTTTTATTTTTTTTTTTTAATTTTTTTTCAACGTTTATTTATTTTTGGGACAGAGAGAGACAGAGCATGAACGGGGGAGGGGCAGAGAGAGAGGGAGACACAGAATCGGAAACAGGCTCCAGGCTCTGAGCCATCAGCCCAGAGCCCGACGCGGGGCTCGAACTCACGGACCGCGAGATCGTGACCTGGCTGAAGTCGGACGCTCAACCGACTGCGCCACCCAGGCGCCCCAAACCATATTTTTTTAATACCACTCTGCTCCCTCTGGGTACCAGGTCAGCCACCACCTGTCTCCTTTCTCCTTTTCCCCCCACTCAGTCCTGCCCCCCTTCCACCCCCCCCACCAAGATTTTTCAGGCTTAGCTACCTACCAAGTAGTACTTTTCTTTTTCCATTCAGAAACACTATTAGCTTGGATTTTACAAACTTACTTTACTATGAAAAGTTTGTTCAAGTGAGAAATATTTGAGGGAAATGAAGTGAACGAATACATGTTTTTCTTTCATACATGAGACTTATAAATGGCAGAGAAAAATATCTAAGCAACAATTGAAAAATTATATCAAAATTGGCTGTAACCTAATTGGGTTAATGAGATTATTCTACGCATATGGATCCACATCCTGGCTTCAATACTCACTATCTAAATGACCTGGGGCAAGTTGCTTAACTTTTGTGTCTCACTATTATTTTCCATGAAGATGGAATCACAATTATACCTACCATATGGAAGACTGAAGAAAAAATATGTGAATGACTTGTACATGTAAGAAAAAGAGCTCAAATAAATGACTACACATATGAGCATTTATAGATGTTAGCTCTTGTTATGTTTGATGACCAAAGTCGCAAACCTGAGACTTTTTTTTTTAGTAATGTAAATTGACTTGCTCAGGGCTTACTAGTACTCTTAATCACAAAACTGTTTTCTTTGGATAAGATGTCTCAACGTGTTCCAGGAGGAACAATTTGAGAATTACTATTAAAGGAGTACATGAGGAAATATTTAAGACGTGGGATATAGTGTTCTGAAAAATTGATTTAGAGCGCACTATGGTTAAAGAGTGTGAAAGCCTCCTTTCTTCCTCACGGGTCTCTTTCATAGGATGGGAGAGAGCTCGTCCCGTGAGCTGTATGGGATCTAGGACACTTGAGCAATAAATGACATCAGCTGTGACTTCCTATGTGCCACCATCTCTGGGATTGGACTGAAGCTTTAATTTGGGAGCCTGAAGCACTCTGTAGACATGAACGAGTTAATGTGTAAGTCATTTGTTATTTAGATTGTGCAGGTGAAGGTCTAGAGGTATGTAAAGGTTAAGATGGGGCCAAGGTTTAGTTGTGACTCAGTTTATTGGGCTACTTAACTTTATCAGAGAGATTACGAAGTAAATTGCTCCTATCATCTATCCATGGTAACAGGAGACACAGAAGGGTTAGTTCTAACAATGTTTTGGTTTTCTCTCCTGAGATGAACTTGACTCTTGCCACTCTATCACATAATATACTTTTACCATCCTTCAGATGAAAATACACTTAATTTACAGGTCTTTTTAAATTTTCTAGCTGAATTTTGAATTTGAATTCAAATTCAAATTCTAATTTGAATTTTCTAATTCATTCTTCAACTATCCCTATCCTTTGAGCCTCAGTAATCACCCAGCCATTCATCTTTACAACCTTCCCAGCCTCACTTTGCTTTTGTTTGTGGAATTTCGAGGTGACACATTCCAGTCTTCTCAGAACTTTGGATCTGTGGCCAGAGGGCTGCTTCTCCTTTTGTTCAAATAATGTCAGAAACATTTATTTCAAGATCCAGTTAAAATTCTTCTATTTAAAAACCCTTTAGGGAACAGTTACTCTCTGTTTGGAGCTTGTTTACTTAATTCCTTTCCTACTAGTCCCCTGGTTTGTTTGAATTTTGCTTCCAACTTGTCTTTCTGGGGGCTGTGGAAGCAAAGGGAACAATATTATTGATAGTTTCTGCTGTATGAAGCAGTTTTCTCTCCTTTCCTTAATATGTCAATTTTCTGACTCAGGAAATAAAACCAAAATAAAATATTTTCTTTCTGTTCTATTAGTTTATTTTTCTTCAAATAGTGTCAAATTCAAGTCCTTATGGCATATTTCATATCTTTACCATCCAGATATGATAGAGTGACAGGGAAGAAGTAAAAAATAAAAAGGAAGTATGATTAATAAATGAAAATTTTTAAAGGAGAAGAAGAAAAGTCAGGTAAGGAGAAAGGGGGATACCCTCAATACTTCCTTACAAAGTGACCTTAATAACAAATGAATCAAAGTAATGTTAACAATAGCTACACCAAAGCAGAGTGGAAACAAAACCTAATTGGGATACTTTTCAAAATAATGTTAATAATTGCTTTCAAAAGGCCACAGTAGAGTGGAAAATAAAATCCAGAAATACTTTAATTAGTTAGTAGTATTTCCAATTAAGGCATGTATAAAGAATGATGAAAATGAAAATCATATTTTGGTATATATCACAGGATAACTTTTGCGGAAAGAACCGCTGATGAATGGCAAAATTTGTTAGCAGAAGTATAATGAGAAATAGGATATCTGCATACTATCAAAGTGTTTCCCCACAAAATGCTTTATAATTCATTATAATGGGAAAATAACTATAATAGACTAATAGTAATTAGTATATTAGTGTACTATAATGAGACACATAAATACCAGGTATCTCTCAATATCATACAATAAGGAGAGCACAGGATCACTTCTGTGGCATTTTTACATGAGAAGATATCAGACAAACCCATGAGGGGCAATATATAAAGTTTACTGGCCAATATTCTTTTGAAGTGTCAAGGTCGTGAAAGACAAGAAGGCTAGGAACTGTCACAGGGTTGGAGGACTTTAAGGAGACTAAACTAAATAAACTGTATGATTCTGATTGACTCCTAGACCAGAGAAAAGACGTTAATAGGACAAATAATAAATCTGAATAGGCATATAGATTAGTTAAGATCTTACTAATTTCCTGGGTCTTGACAACTATAATATGGTTTTATAAAGACCTTAGTATTTGGAGAAACTGGGTAAAGGATATATAGAAATTATTTGCAATAATTTTAACTTTATTGTAAGTTTGATATTCTTTCAAAATAAAGTTTTAGGTTTTTTTAAAGGGCTAATGGAGAGACGGCCTTTATAAGCACATGTGGTCTATAACAAAAATTTGAAAGTTTAAAGATAAAATCAAGATATCCAAATAAAACTTCCAGAAAGAGCCCTTTTGTATTTATTACTTATAAAGGAATAAAATAGATGTTAAGTCAGCAAAGAATGAATCCTTCTGGTGTGTATTTAACTCAAGAAGACTATATAGTTTATGACGTGTCTGTGGAGCTATAATGGTCTTGGATGACACTTGGTAAGTTCTCTGTATTTGCTTTGTTTTCTACATAACACCAAATTCGAAGTTAATTTTTTCTTTTCATTCCAGAAGAAAAGAAAATCCTCAATTCCTTCTAATTAGCAGCAAACCAATGTGGGCTCACTTCCTTGTCTCTTCACCCAAATCTCTTCCTAAACTGGAAAACACACACATACCTCAAACATGCAGTTGCTTGACCTTGAGACCACACTGTGAAAGGCGTGAAGCTAGAATATTTCACTCAGATGGATTCAAAGGCAGATACTAAATTATTATTACGAAAATTTAAAAAAATCTAGCACTATATAGTATTAAAAGTTGGTAATTGCTTCCAGAACTTAAATTTAAATAGTAAAAAATTCTACTGTATAGTTACAACCATAAGTTGGTTCTTTAGGAGTAATCTGTATCTAGAAAACCTTCCAGGGTATTTCTTAAACCTGATTTTTTTTTCTAATTTGATCAAAGAGATACAGATTTTATGGGCTAGAAAAATAACTCTGAAAACTGAAAACCTTACTGCCTTAACTGGCAGATTTTAAGTGGTCACTTATTCTTTGATAATCTCTCTATCATAAGGTGGCAGCTATATCCCATACCCCCTCTCTTGCATTTGAAAGGATGTTGTGCCAATTTCAAGCCCGAATTATTAAGGGGGTTGCAGCTTCTACTTTCTTTTTCATAGAATACTCACTCTTAAAGTCTAAGCTACCATCTAGGAGAGCAACTACCCACTGGAGAGATAATGTAAAGAAATCATATTGCATGAAGGTTGCATAAAGAAGGAAAGTGGACCAAATCGGCCCAACCTTCAGATCACACCCACCAAGTGTCAGACATGAATAAAGCCTTCTTGGACCCTCCAGACTAGCCCAGGGGCTATTTGAATACCACCAAGTGACCCCAACTGATTCCTGCAGAAGAATCACTCAAATGAGCCCTACCCAAATTCTTGCCCCATAGATCTTGAATATAAAGAAAGAATTATTGCTTTTATCTAGTCTGAACTGGTTTATCATATAACAATAGATAACCAGAAGACATGGATGTGAAGATGTTTTTGGTGTCTGAGACTGCAGCTCTCTGTCCCCTTCTCACCCCATCTTTAAAACATGCATCCCAAATGTAGTGTGCCAACATGACTGGTATAAGGACTATAAGTCCCAGGATCCCTTGACGATCTATGCGGTCAAGTGACAACGTTCCTCAGAGATACAAGTAGAAATACTGCTCACACACTCTAGAAAATATCCTTAAACCATCTCCCCTGGTTCCTTCTCTGGACTAGTATGTGATATGATTATCTGCATTACAGCCATCATCTTGGATCACGAAGAAGACTTTACCCTCGAGGTGTTCGGGTTTAGTGCTGTAAGGATAATGAAGCTTTGTCATTTCCACGAAGGATGAACACATATTACAGTATACATTACTTTACAATTTTTGACAAATGAAGTTAAGACTAACCAATGTAGCAGGCAATTAAACAAAGGAAGACAACAGGAAAGGCAAAAATGTATTTCCAAGAATGTTAACAGGATTAAGATATCATATTGGTGGGGGCTCGAGATTCTCATATTCAGTTATCATACAAAAGAATCCTTCATCTGTCCATCTCCATCATAGATGTTTAATTCATCTAATTGTGGTTATTATTTCCATTTAAAAAAATTAATTATTTTATTATATGAAAAATTTAGAGTAATATCACAATGAACTGTCAGTGGATTACTCTAATGATGGTGAGTTACTTGTTCAGAACGTTGTATCTTCTGATTGCTCAATTATATGGAATCAACTCAACCCTCCTGTCATTTTTACCGAATCGTCTTTTACCTTCTTACCGTTAGTGTTGCCGAAAAACTGAATAGCGATTAGGGAATTTCAGGGTAATACCTAGATGGCTTTGAAGACAGGAAAACATTTGTCATTTTCTCCACGTCACCTGACTGAAAAGCTAGACTTTCAGATTGTGGGGAGGGTGCCGATATGGGTCAATGTGATGCAAATACATGTTTCATTTACCTTGTAAAATCCTCTTAGCTGTATGTCTATGTTGTTTTTACTTTTCCATAATTATCTTCTTAGGCAATATCATTACTTTGTGTCTGCTTAATTCTAACATCAAACATTTGTTCTTTTGTGCCAGATTTGCCTGGAGGAAGTATATGCTAGGATGTGTCATGCCACTTCTGGATCTTCTAATGATGGAGATGGACAAATGAAGGATTCTATCCACGAGCAAGGGATTAAAACCTAGGAATTAAAAAAAAAAAAAAATGCAGCAACCGTGCAGTTATTACTTGGCTCTTAACGTTCAATGCCATTTGCTGAACGAATGAATATTCAAACTTGATCAGCACCTGGCAGTCATAGAAATGAATGCCCTCTGAAGAAAAAAGAGAAAACGTCCTGAGGAAAGGAACTAGATAGAAATATGACTTTTGCTTCATCTTAAATACAGAAGAAGGAATACAGAAGAAATACAAAAGAAAAAAAAAAAACTTTTAGGATTCTACTCTTTTGATTTTTAGTTTTGTGCTCTTGGGATTTTTTGAATATTGTAATTTTGCTATTTATTTATTTATTTATTCATTTATTTATTTATTTATTATCGATTTTGCAAGTTGTGTGCCGTTTGTAGAACAGACGGTGAATAGCGAAGAGAGGTAACTCTGGTCTGTTTCATGGTCCCCTCAGCGACACTAACTCGTTTAAGATTGATATCATTCTTCTACCTTCAGAGTTTTACCTTCTTTGTAAAGTCAATAAGTGTCCTGATTTTTAAACTGGAATAATAAAACCTTCACTTCAAAGAATATACCGTATAAGACAAATTTTCTGCGTGTTCATAGGGTCTTTTGAAATCCTATTCCTTAGAGGAGGTTCAAAGTGTAAGTAGAAAAATGTTTTTAAAGGCTTAGCAAAAGCCTCCATACACTAAGCCACAGAATGCCCCGGAACTAATTTGTACACAGGTGCACACACACACACATACTTCTGGCTTGCATTTTGATGGACAAGTCCCACAAAAAGTGGGTCATTTTAAATATAATCGTAAATTCTGAACATATTTTGTCTTTGCAATGTCTTCTCACTGTATCTACTCTGTATTCTTGTCATCCAGAAAAATCCTATGGATCATTAATACAAGTAAAAATATGCGTATTAAGTATGAATTTTCAAATTCCATGTATCTTGTGTATTGAATCGTGCTGTTGGGAATCAATAGGTAGAGTTCGATATATAAAATTGTCTTCAGATATCTCAGGTGTCAGTTTTCAAAATGGAAAGGACGCAGGGCGCCTGAGTGGTTCGGTCGGTTAAGCACCGGACTTCAGCTCAGGTCATGATCTTACGGTTTCTGGGTTCAAGCCCCACGTCGGGTCTGTGCTGACAGCTCAGAGCCTGGAGCCTGTTTCAGATTCTGCGTCTCTCTCTCTCTCTGCCCCTCCCCTGCTCGCACTCTGTCTGTCTCTCTCTCAAAATAAATAAGCATTAGAGAAAATTGCAAAATGGAAAGGACGTTTTATGTCTCTGATGTTTGTGTTTCAGGGGAATTCAGAGGGAGTGAGAGATGTGAGTAAAGTTAATAGGATTCAGGTATGAGGCACTCTCTAAGATGAATGATTTGATGATGTGCCAGAGACCCTTCTAGAAGTCTAAATTAGTACACGTTTTTCTCAACCTCTTACAGGGCTGTTGTCCCTACATTCTTCAGTGAGTTGAATCATCGAGATAATTTGATAGAGTTCAAATTAACAATTGTTATTGGGTAAAATCAGTGTAAATATTTATAATGAACTGAAGTCAGTGCCTGGCAAACAGCAAGCTATATGTAAGTGCTTGTAAACCTAATAAAATTAGATCCAGAGATGAGGCAATTAGTTTCACGTGTCAGCCTGAAGTTGTTTTGTTGACAGAAGGTTCTTTCTTCCAGCTAATATATGTTAAAGTGCCTAAAATAGTGTTTGACTTTTTAAGGCATATTCATATAATGAAAGAGTATTAATTGCAAAATATTTCATGAAACCTATTATTTCCAGTACTGTGCTATATTTTTTATTAATTCCTAGAATTTGTAAATAAATTTTTCTATTAGTTCCTTTAGGGCAAGGCTTATATTTCTAGATCCTAGTGTAAATTGGAAATATAGTCAGTGATCAATAAAAATAAAATTGTTTGTTAAAATGTTAAGGCTGATTTGAAAGTCTACAAATAGATTCATTTTAATTTATATTTTTAAAAGTTTTAGTAATTTAATAAATACGGGGCTGATTGCAATTTATAATGTTAATTTTATTTATTTTTATTTTATTTTTACTTTTAGAAGAGACAGAGCAAGTGGAGGAGGGGAAGAGGATGGGGGGGGGAGAGAATCCCATGCGAGGTTTGATCCCATGACCTTGGAATCATGACCTGAGCCAAAATCAAAAGTCAGATCCTCAACCGACTAAACCATCCAGGTGTCCCAAGCATTATTAATTTTTAAAAAGCCTCACTTCCTGGGGCGCCTGGGTGGCTCAGTTGGTTAAGCCTCCGACTTCGGCTCAGGTCATGATCTCACAGCTCGTGGGTTGGAGTCCCCCATCGGGCTCTGTGCTGACAGCTCAGAGCCTGGAGCCTGCTTCGGATTCTGTGTCTCCCTCTCTCTGACCCTCCCCCGTTCATGCTCTGTCTCTCTCTGTCCCAAAAATAAATAAACGTTGAAAAAAAAAATTAAAAAAAAAAAAAAAGAATAATATGTCAAAAGCAGGAGCGCCTGGGTGGCTTGGTCGGTTAAGCGTCCGACTTTAGCTCAGGTCATAATCTCACCGTCCGTGAGTTCGAGCCCCGCGTCAGGCTCTGTGCTGACAGCTCGGAGCCTGGAGCCTGTTTCAGATTCTATGTCTCCCTCTCTCTCTGCCCCTCCCCCACTCATGCTCTGTCTCTCTCTGTCTCAAAAATAAATAAACGTTAAAAAATAATTAAAAAAAAAAAAAAGAATATGTCAAAAGCATTTGTTACTTTCTCATCACCGGGTCCAACTATCATGTCATCACCAGTGTAATAATCAAGTGTGTTGTCCTATGGAAAGGGGAGGAAATGTTCCTGAAGGGTAGATAATGACAAAGAACTGTAGAACTGTGGAAGTCCTGAAGTAAGATAGTGAAGATACACCACTGGCCTTGCCAGCTGGAAGAGAAACATTTCCAATGATCATTATTAAGAGGTAGAGGAGAAATAAAACATTCACTAGATGAGAGTTTATCAAACTTGGCAATATTGACATTTTAGACCAGATAATTCTTTGTTATGGGCCCGTTCTGTGCATTGTAGGATTTTAGCAGCTTCTCTGGCCTCCAACAGTAGCCACTCTTATCAGTTGGGACAACCCAAAGTATCTCCAGACATTGCTCACATCAACTCAATTTCCCCTACTGGGAACATCTTACAGCAAAGCTATGGTATATTTGTCTAAACTAAGAAATTTACGTTACATTACATACCATTAACTAAACTGTAGACTTTATTCTAATCTCACCAGTTTCAACTCTCATGGCCTTTTTCTGTTCCAGGATCCATTCAATCCAGGATGCCATGTTGTATTTAGTTGTCAGGCATTAATCTCCTCCAATCTGTGCAAGTTTCTTGGTCTTTTCAATCATGATTGAAAATTTTGAGAAACAGCGGCCATGTGTTTTGAACAGCCCTCAACCTGACTGTTTTCTGAGGATTAGACTGGGGTTTATGGATTTGGGGGAATAATACCCAAGAGGTGAAGTGTTTTTCCCGTTGCATCACATCAAGAGGGATAAGAAATCAAGAAAACTTATTACTTGTTGTGTTAATCTTGATTAAGTGGTTAAGTGGTACCTGACACCTTTCCCCTGTAGTTTTTAATCTTTCCCTTCCCATATTATATTCTTCAGAAGCAAGTGGCTTGGGGGAGGCAGCTTAAGAATGTATGTAAAGTTGCTTCAAAATTGGTAACCCATACTGCTGTGAGAAGTGAATGCATCAAATAGAATTACTGTTTATGCACTGTTCCTTTTGTCTTCAGCCTTTGAGTATGCAGTCAAAACACTTCTGTCAGAGCTTTTTATCCCAACCCCTGTTAGTGAGATCATTCCAGGCATTAGTAATAGAGTCGTATTCATTTGTCTCTATCCCATGTAGGGATCCCACAACACTTCTGGTGATTATTGTTTAATTTGCATACAGTAAAGTTTAATCTTTTTGTGATATAATTTCATGAATTTGGACAAAGTCATGCACCTCTAATCATCAATACCATACAGAACAGTTTTATCCTCCTAAAAAATTGCTTCTGTGGCTCTGTTATCAAACCCTACCTCAAACCCCAACGATTACAGATATTTTCTCCATTTCCACAGTGTACTGTTTTTCAAAATGTCATTTAAATGGTATCATATAATATGTGTTCTTTTGTATCTGACTTCTTTTACGTAGCAAAGAGCAAATTTTTTAAATAGTTTTTATTTATTTCTTTTGACAGTGAGAGAGACATGGGGTTGGGGGCAGAGAGAGAGAGAGAGAGAGACAGAATCCCAAGCCAGCTCCACATTGTCAGTGCAGAGCCCGATGGGAGCTCGAACTGATGAACTGAAAGATGATGGCCTGAGCTGAAACCAAGAGTCAGACGTTTAACTGACTGAGGACTCCCAGGTGTTCCAGAAAACTACAATTTAAATTAATCCATATCATTATGTGAATATTAGTTTAGTCTTTGTTGCTGAGTAGTATTCCATTGCACGGATATACCACATTTGATTATCCATTCATCCGTTAAATTAATTCTTGATTGCTTTATTTTTTTATAATTTTGAATAAAGCTGCTGTAAACACTCATGTACAGGTTACGTGCAATCATATATTTTTATTTTTATATATTTGTAATTCGCTTGGTGAACACTTGGGTGTGGCATTGCCGTGTTGTATGGTAAGGGTGTGCTTTACTGTAGAAAACAAAAAACAAAAAAAACAAAACTTGATGGGCCTTTCATTTTGTATTCCCAACCCAAATTCATTAAATTTCCTTTTCCTCTCCTCCTTCTTAGAAATTGAAACTGTCCATTTGTTGGTTGTTGTTTTCCTTTTTTAGCCATGTATGAAAGGTTATCTCACTGTGGTTTTAATTTGCATTTTATAATGCCTAATGATGTATATCTTTTCACATTCTCATTTGCCTTCTTTGGAGAAGGACCCATCCATATCTTTTGCCTTTTTTGAGTTCTTTATTTTTTTTTTTTTAATTTTTGTTTTTTAAGTGATGTTTTAATATATTCTGAATATGTGTTCTTTGTCTTGCATGTGATTTGCAAATATTTTCTACCATTCTATTGTTATCTTTGATTTTCTTAACAGTGACCTGCACACAAAGAAAAAACGCATTTTAAAAATTTTTAGAGGAGCGCCTGGGTGGCTCAATTGGTTGGGAGTCCAACTTAGCCTCAGGTCACGATCTCACCTCCGTGGGTTCGAGCCCCGCGTCAGGCTCTGTGCTGACAGCTCAGAGCCTGGAGCCTGTTTCAGATTCTGTGTCTCCCTCTCTCTCTGCCCCTCCCCCATTCATGCTCTGTCTCTCCCTGTCTCAAAAATAAATAAACGTAAAAAAAAAAATGTGTTAAATACTCACTCAAAATAAATAATAATTTACTAATTTCCCAGGTTTCGTCTATCTGTCAAGACCCTTTAAAAGTCATATTTTACCTTACTTACAAGCTAAAAAATCCACTTGTTATATTTCATGGATGCTGATCAAAGATAGACTTCTTTTATGACTCACAGCCCAGGAAATCCCGTGAGAACCAAAATATGTTGGTTCCCCTTTCCCCCAAACGTGTGATGGAGAGGAGCCCAGGCAGATGGCACAGACATGATGAGTTTCCATTCTAGCTCAGGAACCCGAATCTTTTACAGTGTGAGGGGAGCCTGACTATCCTCTGCCCCAGATGGAAGTATTATCTTTATTATACTGAGCTGTATGTAAATTTTCTATTTGCTCCAAGGGGAAAATACTAGCCCCATTTTATAAGGCCATTTGTTATCAAACATCCTTGCAAAGACAATCTGGCCTGAAAATAACTAGTGTTCCATTCTTGTGTGATATACGGAACATGAGGGACCCATGATGAATCATCTAGGAACAGTATTCAGCCATGGATTCCATCTTTTCTCGGCTTCAGGTGCATTTTCTCATGAGTGCACCCCTGTCAGCCACTCTGATTAATTTTACTCACAGTATCTGGGACCAAATTTGTTCAATTTTTCTCACATAGCATTTAATTAAGATTTATATCAACAAAAATACAAGGAGCAGAATGAAGCTCACTTATACTAATGATCTCAACTATGCCCTCCAAGGCCTGGCAAATTATCGGGCCTTTTTCCTGAAGTTTCTGTACGCGCTTTCACTTGGTCTGAGGCATTATTTCAGGTACCGTGGGATGCATTGGTGATTGCACAACCTCTGCCTGAAACCATAAGGAAGAAGACTAAGACAATTTTCTCAGAACAATCCTATGCAATGAGTTAAGACTGATCTAAATTCCTTTGGGGGCCAGGGCAGTGTCACTGATCACTACAACTAGAGTTGGGTGAAATTTTATAATAGCTATTCTTCCATTGGATGACTTTAATTTTAGAGATAACTACACATAGCGAGAACATAAAGAAAGACTCAGCATATACTGAAGTATCTTCATCATTTACTCTGGTCAGTTAATAAGCGTACAGGGATTTCCTTAAGTAACTTGAAATTGGAAGTCTTCCAAATGTTCCTTAGGGCCTGCGGTGTGTGTGTGTGCCCACATTAGTGTAAACCTCAGGAAAGAATACATGCATACATACATACAGGCATCAAATAAGCCTCAGGAAAATGCTGTGTTAAATAATTGCTGCTGATTTTTCACGACAAATCCTTGGGGCAGTGTTTCTCCTATTCAGCAAGCTCAACTTTTCCAGAGATCTGCAAGACGTATTGAATAGTGACTCTGTTCTGAGGATGGGAATTTTTGAGGATCTCTAGTCTCATTCTCTCCCCTCCAGGGGTGGACAGGCTGTCAATGTTAACAGCTACCATGGTGATAAGACTGCTGGCTTTGAAGATCACCATGAAACTGGGGAAAGACGGATGGGGTCAGAACGGCTACAACGACACAAACAACACAAGAAATAACAAGTGTTGGCAAGGATGCAGAGAAAGGGGAACCCTCCTGCACTGTTGGTTGGGAGGGCATACCGGTGCAGCTGCTCTGAAGAATAGTATGAACAAAAAAAAAAAAAATAAAAAAATAGAACTATTCTATGATCCAGCAATTGTTCTATTAGATATTTACTCAAAGGGTACAAAAATACAGATTCCAAGGGGGTATATGTGCCCCAGTGTTTATAGCAGTATTATCAACAATAGTCAAACTATGGAGAGAGCCCAATGCCCATTGACTGATGAATAGATAAAGGAGATATGGTATATATCTACAATGGAATATTACTCAGCCATCAAAAAAGCATGAATCCTACCATTTACAATGACATGGATGGAGCTAGAGTGTATTATGCTAAGTGAAATAGGTCAGCCAGAGAAAGACAAATACCTTATGATTTCACTCATTTGTGGAATTTAGGAAACAAAACAGATGAACATATAGGAAGGGGTGTAGAAAGAAGAAGAAAAGGAAAGAAACCACAAGAGACTGTTAACAATAGAGAACAAACTGAGGGTTGACGGAGGGAGGTGGATAGGAGACAGGCTAGATGGGTGATGGGTACTATGGAAATGATTATTGCAAAGGACAAATAAACCAATGGATGTAAAATTTCAGCTAAGATATATTTCTCATAAATAATGTTATATTTAGTGAATTACTATCCTTTTTATTAATAAAATGTATATTTTACTGAACACAAAAGAAATTTTGTATATTATGTATATATGTATACATATATGTGTATATATATATACATATATACACATATTCTGATATATATATATACATATTCTGAGGTTCAGCAGTTTCTCTTGAGCAAATGCTCCTCTGATTTTTTTCCCCAAAACTCTGTTAATACTGAGAGTTCTGAAAAAGTATATTTTAAAATGCTGTCAACATTTTTATTGTTTTTGTTGACCAGCAGATTTACAGAGGATCTCATTCTCATTCTTTGACTTTTGATTTTTCTACAAGAAGTCCTATTGTCATCTACTTGTCAGTATCTTATGATAATTGCTTTATGTATTCATAAAGCAGTGTTTTTAGTTGAAATCAGTAGGAAGGATATGCTGGTATATCCTCACTCTGTCTTAACTGCAGCTGGAACACCTACAACACGTGCTTTATTCAAATCAAAACAGGAACATTATATAACAGATTTTCTTTATTCATCATTGTCTCATAAAGAACAACAACCAAAAAGTAAAATTATTTTTGATTTTTCAAAGGCCCAGACAACCAAGATTATTGTAAATATATTTATGCACCATGTAATTACATTGAAAGAATGTTTTCCCTATAATACATATTTTATAACATATATTCAGTCAATGTTTAATATCAATTTTTTTCATTCATATAAATGTTTTGATTTGCTTATTAACAAAATGGGAATAATGTATGTATGTGTAACAAAACAAAAATTTTGCTGGACTATATAAAAGGCCCACATTAAACATTGTGTTAAAGGCATTTTTTACCATTCCATTTCTGGTAGTTGTCAAGTAAAAATTGGATTTAAAAAAAAACTGTTGTTAAATAGTTTAAGATTTAAAGATAGATGTTCACAAATTTTTTTTCTTTTCTAAGGTTTGAAAGAGTTTTCTAAAAACATACATTCTTTGTTTACCACATCGTTTGATTCTGGAGTGAAGCTCTGTAGACCTTGACCTAGATTAGGTATCAAGAAACTAAAGTATAATAATATATGTTGTATAAAGAAGTCCGTGTGGGTCAGATGGGGGTGTTTTAAGGATCATCATTTGAGAAACATTGAGATAGATGCTGAAGTATTTACAGTGCTCCCCAAAATATTCTACAATCATGGCAAGGAAAATATCCACAAACTTGTATACATTATATGATATTAATCTTAAAAAATTCATTTGTGTTCAGTAAAATCTACATTTTATTAATAAAAAGGAGAGTAATTAACTAAATATAATGCTATTTATGAGAAATATATCTTAGCCGAAACTTTACATCCATTGGTTTATTTTTCCTTTGCAATAATCATTTGGATGGCAAAAAATTTTCCTACTCAAACATTCTAGAATGTGAGGTACAAAAGTCATAAAAATAGGACATAATGGTTATGAAGCCACCAGAGAATACATGTTTTATAATTCCATGCAACAGATTCATATATTCATCTATATTTTACAAATATAACATGATTTCTCTATAATGTTTCAAAAAAAATGTTGTACTCAAATGCTCTGGTGATTAATAAGAGAGGCACAGATTACCATAAATAATATTCTGGGAATATTATTTTTATTCATAAGAAAAATGGCTTGAATGAGATTTATAAGAAAAAAAAGAATGAGATTTATAAGCAGTGGTGTTATCATTTGGCACACCTCATTTCTTGCATTGCAGATTATATAATTTCTCTCCACCTAGACAAACATGCATTATTATAATGCTATTTTGATGGCAATTTAAATTAAGATACTCTAAACTTGGGAAAATTAAGAACGTTGTCCTTATAGGAGAAATGGAATGTATATACTGAAGCAAGTTGAAATTTACTACATTTTAAATTTTATAACATAAAATTAAAACTATAATCAGAAATTATCAGGAAAACTTAAAATAATCTACAGTCTAAAGTATTTTGGCCCGAATTATCAAAAAAACTATATCTGTTCTTTACTGCACTATTTTTTTGAGATGCAAAGTTAAACTTACATTTTGTAACCATGGTGAAATCTTAAAGTGTTTCTTAGAATGTTTCTTTTGTTTTTTTACTATACTTTTGGTTCTATATTGGACCCTGAATGCTTTAATTGTCATCTCTTAGCAGTCAAGGGACTAAATAAAACTAATTTTAGGTGAAAGAGGTGATAGTTTTTCCAGGCTCTTGGACAGACATCAAAGGAAGAAGGCTTTATTTTATTCCCTGTGATTTCTTTAGGTTTGGGGAGCCAGAAAGTATCATCAGAGAACAAATTTCCAGTTCAAAATGAAGAAGAAAAAAAGGTCTCAAACGGAGAAGAAAGTTTTTGAAAGGGGTATTAATAGATCTCTGCACACAAAAACAACTCTGAATGAAAGAAAATGCTTTCACTTTACAGAATTGTTTGAAAGTCAAAGAATGCAATGTTTGCAGACAAACATATGGCAAAATCGTACTCTTTTCTGTAGTTGTCAATCAAACAATTGTACCAAGGAGAAAGAGTGCCTTGAGGAACTCATGGACTAGCAGCTGCGTGAAGACAAGTACACTTGACTCGAGTTTTGGATGCAGCTTTCTTCCTGGAAGGGCAGCTTTGTTAATGGGGAAGAAGTACACAGAGGAATTGTTAGTTTCACATCGGTGAAGCCTCTTGCCAGCCACTGTCAGTCAGCCTGCCGTTCTCATTGTTGCCACCACTAATCATATATGATCATTTTCATTAATATAAGGACATTCATGCAGCCCCTGGGTGGCTCAGTCAGTTAAGCGGGCTGCCTTCGGCTCAGGTCACCATCTCGCCATTCCTGAGTTTGAGCCCAGAGCCTGCGTCAGATCCTCTGTCTCCCTCTCTCTCTGCCCCTCCCCTGCTTTCTCTCTCTTTCTCTCTCTCTTTCAAAAATAAATAAACATAAAAAAAATACATTCATCTCTTCAAGGAGTTGGGTGGGATGATTGAGGTTAGTTGCTGTTCCCCAAAGCTTACTGTTCCTTAAATCTGACTCAAAGCAAATATACGACAGTAATGGAGGTATATGAATCTCTCAAGAGATCATCAAGTCGAGGTAAACAAACCCATACATAATGGAGGACATGAAGATATGAATTGTAATTACTAACAGTCACGGACATGAGGCCACATTTGTCTGCACTGTTGCATTATTTTCATTTTAAACATAAATGTTACTGAATATTTTCTTCTCGGACGAATGGAAAGAAATGAGTCCAATTTCTTACCCTGTGAAGGTTATCTATACAGAAATTAGAGACACTCCGTGTTTTAAGATCGTTCTATTCCACATGTTTTCAGATGGTTCTATTCCACAACGTCCTACTCAGCAGAGATGTGTAGAGTAGGCAACAAACGGCATGGCCACAGGCACTGAAAAAAAAATCACAGTGTGGTGTAGCCAATCACAGCAGGCGCATAGCAGAGTTACACCATACTAGGTGGTGTTATCAACACCGGTCCTCTTGAGGTATCTACGGGTTCCCAGAGGCTCACTTTTCAATAGCCAGTTCCAATTCTCTGCTTCTGCAAAATCATTGCTTTCTGTGCCCTTTTGTGGCTTTTCATTTATTTCTGCCAAAGCAGTATTAGTCAAATAACCAAAGCAGAAAATGAATTTATTAGGTAGCTTATAAAAGAAGCAAAAGAAGTAAAGTAACAGAAATCAGGGCTGCCGGCCTTAACTGGTAGGGTGGCTGGGCTGTCCTGGAACTATGAAGACATTTTGAGCCGTCCCCATGTCTATGCATTGCTTGCTGAGGATTCAGTATCTGGACTACAGCATTTTTTTTTTTTTTTTTTGCTGAACCTCGGTTCACTGGCATTATTACACCAGAAAACCATTGGTTTAAAATTGAATATTATAGTATCCTGCTGTTTAAAAGTCCTCAGACAGGGCGACTGGGTGGCTCAGTCGATTAAACGTTTGTGACTCGATTTCAGCTCAGGTCATGATCTCACGGTCATGAGATTGAGCCCCACGTCAGGCTCTGCACTGATTGTGAAGCCTGCTTGAGGTTCTCTCTCTCTCTCTCTCTCTCTCTCTCTCTCTCTGCCTCTCCCCTGCTCACAATTTTTTTCTCCCTCTCTCTCAAAATAAATAAATAAAACACTAAAAAAATATTATAAAAGTTCTCAATTTTTCCATCCTTTACTTTATAATCCTCCCTACTTACTAGATTGCTCACCCTACCAAGAACTCGTGTGTATTTATTAAAAACTTTGAGCCTTATTCCAATTCTTTCCCTTATGGCTTTTCATTTCTTATCTCGTGGATTTTCTTATTCTTTTCCTGAAAACACATACATACATACATACATACATATATACATACATACTTACACATAAAGTCATTTCCTTCTCCCAAAAGAACTTTCTTCTTTGCTAAATTGTATGGTTCTCCTCATCATATAATGAGATGATAGTATAGGGTTGCTATCTCCCCACATTTGGGGACTGTGTGTGGCCTAAAAGTACCTGGTATAACAAGGAGTGAGGGGCATCGTTTTTTTTTTTTTTTTTGATTTTTCATAGTAATGGTCATTTATTCCTACTTCTGTTTATAAAACTAAGCTTCTCTAAACTATTCGTATCCAGGAGTTTGTCAGCAATGAAAACATCTATACTTAAATATTTAAAATATTTTGTTCACTATTAACATGTGGAAAATTAAAAGCATGTGAGTTTGAGAACAATAATAATTATAAACATATCATATTAAATATTTCATGTAAACAGTTTGTAATAGGAAAGCACTTATTAATTGCTTCTCCATATATGATATGAAGCTAGGAGAAAGTTAAAAACAAGTTGACTAATGTGATCTGGGCCCAATTAATCTGTGAATGATTAGCACACTTGCTTTGAGCATGGTGCTAATGAGGTGCATATCACAGGCTTGATCTCCTCCTGGGCTGGTTAGGTTGGCTCTCCACCATCACAGCATATTTCGCTTCTAACTTTCATAAAGAGCTCTTATGCATATGTCACTGGTCATAAGGACAAACACATTAGAGAATAGAGATGAACATTGCCAAAGTTATCAACTCAACTGGAAAAACAAAGCATGCACTCTTATATGGAGAGGTCAATAATCTTTATTCAGTTTCCCTTCTACTGGTATTGCCATTGTTAAAAATGGACAAAACCAGTATATGTAGAATGCTTGATAGAATGTAAACAGTGTCTTCACATATGCTATAACATTTTATATAAACATGAAAAGATACTTAAACACCGTAATCCATCCTTTCCACTTACACACTGATAGGGCATTGAAAAGTAGAAGATAATTTGAAACATAAACTTCAAAAAGGGGCTCTTTAAAACAGTTGCATATAATTTAGTTATTACCTCACTGTTCAAATATGTTTTGCATATAAAACCAAGTCATACTTGATGCTTCAGTTTCTTTTTTTAATTTTTGTGTCAATGTCAAAAATTGTTCTGGCCACACCTTTCTTAAAGCACAGCATACTACAGTTACTGGTTTTGTTCATTTTTAAAGAAAAAAAAATCAATAAATGAATGTGTGAATTCGAGCACAAGATATATTTCAAAGGTTAAAAGCTAGTTGTCTTTAAATTTCTCTGTCAAATGATTATTTTTTTGCATTTGCATGAACCACTCTCCTAAATTCTCTATATTATTGCATAACTTGCCTAAGAAGATTGTGTGGGTCTTTAAGAATAGTATTATAAAGGGGAGCCTGGGTGGCTCAGTTGGTTAAGCATCTGACTCTTGATTTTGGCCCAGGTCATGATCTCACTGTTCATGAGATTGAGCCCTGTGTCATACTTTGTGCTGACAGCCCAGAGCCTGCTTGGGATTGATCACTCCTATAACAATTACATGGTTTTCAAAGAAAATATAGTGGCAATATGGATGTTCAACCAACTGAGCCACCTAGGTGCCCCTCAACTGCCATTTTAATAACATGGCTGGATATAACAGGAATAGGAATCACACAAGACCCTGGCACCAGCACTTATTAAGCAGTTCAGCATGGATAGTATCAAGTTTAATAAGAAAACACAAATATCTATGCAGAATGAAGGCCTTTTGACACAATTTTGAGATTCCAGAGTACCAGCAAAGGACACTTGCTCTCTTCTCTCCATCACTTGGAGACTTTGCACTAGTTCCTGGGCATATTTCTTGAAAGGTTTTCATTTTCTTTTCTTGCATTATTTTTTGAGGACATGTGTAAATAGTTAGGGCCCCAACAAAATAACATTTGAGAAAAATACTGGATTGGTTAATCATTTTCCTCTTTCTTATATGTTGAAAATAAACGTTATGAAGGTCACAAGGGGACTTGATTTCCTCTAGGAAGTCATACTTTGTTTAGAATGTGTCCCTCTGATTCCCCATGTATGGTCATCTTGTGTTCATTACCTGAGTCCAACAGATCAATTTCAGCCAAAGCAGCACTTTCATAGTTATGAGGTCAAAAAGCAAAATTGCAAAGGTAAGAACAATTTATGTACTAAATTTGCAGTTCTCAAGGAAGTTGAGGGTGAATGTGTAACTTGCAAAAAAATCTGTTGGTATTTAATATCTGTCACGAGGATTACGTCACTAGCCACATAAAAACCAAAAACAAAAAAAAAATGCTGAAAAAACATCAGCACTTTCTTCCAGCTTTAGGAGTTACATTAATACCATGGTGGAAGGTGAGACATCTACATTTAAATATCACTCTGTAAAATATGGTTTTACTTAAAACAATTGGCTGTTCTAAATTCCACTCCTATTTTATCCCAAGCATTTTTATGCATTTATAAAAAGTGAAGGGATAGCGGGAAATTAGTTGGCTTCCTTAGCGAAAGAAGACTTTTAAACATTTAAAAGATACCACTTTTATGTTATCGTATGATGCCTCAGATAGAGAAAAACAGTTAATTCCAATAATTGCTTGATATTTTAATCCAAGTTACCAAGTCAAATCTTTGAAAATTTGAGTGGTATATTGAGGTAGGGATTCAACATTGAACATTAATTTTTTTTTTAATGTTTATTTTTGAGAGAGAGAGCACACTAGTCAGAGAGGGTGTGGAGAAAGGGAGACAGAGGATCTAAAGCAGATACTGTGCTGTCAGCACGGAGCCCAAAGAGGGGCTTGAACCCATGAACCATGAGATCGTGACCTGAGCCAAATTTGGACGCTTAACAGACTGAGCCACCCAGGCACCTTTGAATATTAATTTTTTATTTGCAATGATAATGATAAGAATACTAATTTCCTGAGAGCACAGCATCATGACATAAACATTATTCTTGCTGAACTAAGAAAGCTTTGGAATAGAAATGTACTTGGAATTAGTGGGGTACACATAAAGGTAATAATTTTGTCCACACAGACTGCAGTACTCTATCAATCTAAATATAAACTGGTTGCTAAAATTGACTAACATTCCTAAAAATACACAGCTATAGCAAACAAGCTACAAGAAATAGGCGATGAAGCTGTTATTAACACAAAAATGACTTGCTGTTGCAGTAAATGTCATCTTTCTTTGCTACTTATTATCAATTAAATTCTAGAAGTGGTTTTCACTTATAATTATCGAAAAGAAAGCTTTCAAAAGGAAACATATTACAATGTATATTTCCAAAAACTAAGAAAAAAAAATAGACAATCTATGAGAGATTGAAGAGTTTACAAGCAATACTTTGAAATTTTAGTATTGTGATTTGGAATACTTCATATGTGGGAAGAAATCTTGATGTACTTCCTATTTTCATTGGTTAAGTTTATATTCCATACTGGAATTGAATGCATTTGAAAAGGATTCTGATTTCTAGCGTCTATGTTTGCCAAAACGTTCAAAATAATAATAAAGTTTAAAGACTTATTGTATAAATTTTGCCTCGTGAAAATATTTGTTAAAGAAATATACTCAGAATGGAGGCCAAAAAAACATGGGATGAAATATTTACACATTTTTTAACATAAAAAGTTAGAATTCATAATCTTCTCCATTTAGTATTATTTCATCTGAGTTTATCGGGTATTTCAATATCTGTTGCAAGATTTTATTCAATTAAAATATTATGACCTTGAAGGGCGCCTGGGTGGCTCAGTCAGTTACGTGTCCAAATCTTGATTTCAACTCAGGTCATGATTTCACGGTTCAAGAGTTTGAGCCCCTGGATGGGCTCTACATTGACAAAGTGGAGCCTGCTTAGGAGTCTCTCTCCCTCTCTCTCTGCCCCAACTCTCTTTGCGTGGGCATGCTCTCTCTTGTCCTCCCTCTCTCAAAATAAAGAAATAAACCTAAAAAAATTATGATCTGAAGAGGCAGTCATATGAAAAGTACAGCATAGGGAATATAATAAAAATATTATAATAAAAAATATTATGACCTGCAGTATAAAAGTCAATTGAAGACCATTATTTTGATTTTTTTTAAGCATAAAATAAAAGTTTGAAGAAGATTACAAGGAATTTTATAAAAACATAAAGTTAAATAGAGCATATTTTAAAAATATACTCCCAGATAAATATCAGTTCCATAGTATTAAACACATTACATGTATTATATGAAATGTGTTTAATATATATATACATAAAAGGGTACTTGGGTGGCTCACCCAGTTAAACATTTGACTTCGGTTCAGGTCATGATCTCTGAGTTCGTGAGTTTGAGCCCCGTGTCAGAGCCTGTTTGGAATTCTGTGTCTCCCTCTCTTTCTGCTTCTTCCCTGCTCACGCTGTTTCTCTCTCACACAAAAATAAATAAACAGCACAAGAAATTAATATATATATATATATATACATACATATAATATATACACATACATTAAGAATAATGATTCCATGATTCTGCTTATGGTGTTTTTAAAGTAATGTTCAAATAAGAAATTAAAAATAATCTATTTTTCAAAATTTAGTGTAGACAGATATATTTTAGTTTTGAAAGAATCTTATCTTTGAAAATAATTTGTGAGAAGAACTATTTGAAGATCCACGGCAAAGTAAAACATGCCATTAATAAGCAACTACTTAATAAAATTGTATGATTTTAATTATTTTAACACACTCTTCTCACTCAAAAATGTCCTGACTTGGATGGTACATTACATAATCACAATATTCTTAGTCACCACTTCCTCCACCAGGATCTAAATTAAGAGCCAAGGTACCTGATGGAATATTTGAGAGAATATTTGCTTGCAAAGTGTAATAATCAAATTTGAGTGCTACACAATTTTAGAAAAGGAAAAAAATCTGCGTTGACTATACCAGATGAGGCAAAGTTAATAAACAGAGCACAAAAATTTAGACTTAACCTAAAAAGTTTGTCAAAGAGGTGAAAGGGTGTATGTGTAAAACTAAGAAAGAAACGGTCATGAAGAAAGGCCAACTTCAAAGAAAGTCATGAGACACACTGAATTTGTAGCTGAAATACGAATTTCGTGGGTAGATTGAAGAATAGTCTGCTTGCAGACCAAAATAACTTTAAACATTAGAATATTGGGTTAAGCGGCGCCTGGGTGGCTCAGTCGGTTGAGCCTGCGACTTCGGCTCAGGTCATGATCTCACCGTTCCTGGGTTCAAGCCCCCGCGTCGGGCTGTGTGCTGACAGCTCAGAGCCTGGAGCCTGCTTCGGATTCTGTGTCTCATTCTCTCTCTGCCCTCCGCCACTTGTGCTCTGTCTCTCTCTGTCTCTCAAAAAGAAATAAATGTGAAAAAAAAAAAAAAAGAATATTGGGTTAATATCTGCTAGACAACAAAGGGATAAAAATATCAAAGGAGAGACAAAAAGTATGGGTGATGGTATAAAACAGAAGTGTCGTCGTCTCTAAATTAAGAGACCCAGCACAAAAGCTAGAGTGGCAGGAAAGAAAATATTTAAGGAAATAGACTCATGGAACATACACTCAGAGTTTCTCCTATTAAAGGAAAGTTAATTCAGATTGAAAAGCTCCCTATGCTGCCATACAAAGTAGGTTTTAAATTGCTATGTATAGACACATTATATTTAAACTAAAGACTGAAAAGATAAAATCTTCCTTAAAGAAAAGCCCAAGCACCCATGAGGAAACAAGATACACGTGTATTGCAATTTTCTCATTAGCAATAGTTGAGTAAATAGGAGAGTAGTATTTTCACAGTACTGAAGGGAAAGAAAGTCAAGTCAAGGCATTATTTTAATCCTGTGCAACTACCAGTTAAAAGTGAAAACAAAACAAAACAAAACTTTAGCATACAGCGTCTCAGAAATTTTAAATCCGTATGAAGACTCTCTTGGAGAACGATCTTGGATGAGGTAGGCCACTAAGAAAAATAAGTCCTGAATTCTTCAAGATAAATAGATATGTCCAACACTATTCTATCGTGAAATACATCAAGTGCGGGGCCCCTGGGTGGCTCAGTCGGTTAAGCGTCCGACTTTGGCTCAGGTCACGATCTCACGGTCCGTGAGTTCAAGCCCCACGTCAGGCTCTGTGCTGACCGCTCAGAGCCTGGAGCCTGTTTCAGATTCTGCGTCTCCCTCTCTCTCTGCCCCTCCCCCGTTCATGCTCTGTCTCTCTCTGTCTCAAAAATAAATAAACGTTAAAAAATTTTTTTGAAAAAAAAAGAAATACGTCAAGTGCAGTGTCTTTTCTTGATTAAAACCCGACTGACACATAGGTCAAAAAACAAAAGCAAAATCCGAAACAATAGATCCAGGAGATATAAAGACGAAACACATTTTCATTTTTCATATGAAAAATATTAACTTTACAATGCTATTTCAAAATTATTAAGCAAAAAACCTACAGAATTTGGGTGAAGAAAATTCCCTGTATAGTCAAAAATATTTCTTTTATGTAATGATAGATGGAGTGAGTAAAAGGTAAGTAAAAATATTGAAAAGTTAATAACAAAAAGATAGTTCTAAAGATGGCTTATTGTCTGTATCATAAAAAAACTATCAGATGTAATTTGTGTAAAGAGAAATTTATGAAACCCTTTAGACTTGAATGAAAACAAAACTACTATATTGCTGACAGCTCGGAGCCTGGAGCCTGTTTCGGATCCGTGTCTCCCTCTCTCTCTGCCCCTCCCCTGTCCATGCTCTGTCTCTCTCTCTCTCAAAAATAAATAAAACGTTAAAAAAAATTAAAAAAAAAAAATAACAGCCAGTAACTGAAACAACTGAAACTGAGTGGTCCTATTAGAAGAAAATAGAAGAAAATTAAAAAAAAAAAAAAAAAGACATAAGTGAATAAATACATTAAAAACACACAATGAGCCTGCTTCAGATTCTGTATCTCCCTGTCTCTGCTCCTCCCCTGCTTGAGCTTTGTCTCTGTCTCTGTCTCTCTCTCTCTCAAAAGTAAATAAACATTTAAAAAATTAAAATAAGTAAATAAACAAATACATACATACATACATACATACATACATACATACATACATAAAGGGGGCGCCTGGGTGGCTCAGTCAGTTAAGTATCTGACTTTAGCTGAGGTCATGATCTCACAGTTCGTGGGTTCAAGCCTCATGTTGGACTCTGTGCTGACAGCTCAGAGCCTGGAGCCTGTCTCCCTCTCTCTCTTCTCTTTTGCTCGTTCTGAACATTAAACAAAATAAAAATAAAAAAGAGCACACAGATTATTAAAAATGCAGAAACTATCTCAGAGCTTAAAAACCTGACATTGATGAGAAATAGGGTAGGGAGAGGAAAGTAGAATCATTTTAATTACAATATGAACTTAATCCTGTTAATATTTGCTTCCTTCTTAATATGTATTCATATAGACATATATATGTCAAATATATTTTCGTAAGCATGTATACATTTAAAATTCCAAACACACAACAGACATTAAAGAAAAAAATAGTATACAAAATTTATTCACTATATAGTTGAATAAAGCATAAATATAAACATTTCAAAAAACATAAAATGTAAAGTCAGCATAAGAAAAAAATAGAACACCAGTAGCCATTAAGGTAATTAAAATAGGAATAGAAGGTTGGAATATGCAATTATTAAGCTTGAGTCAATAAATATGAAGATTTTTTTAAATACAGAAAATATGCATAATAATAGAGCTATTTGCCTTGTTCCTTGTCTTAAATGTAATGAGTCCTTTAGTCTGCAAATGAATTGTGGTGTTTCCTGTAGGTTTTTGGTATAAAATCTGTTCTGAGAAATATAGTAGTATAGGCCCTGACAAACATAATCAGATAAGAAAGTGGAAATTGAGAATAAGAATGAAAAAGAAATATATTTGTAAGTGATGTATCACAGATTCATAAACAGGCTAATAGAACAATAAGAGACTTTGGTCAAGTTTCTAAATTCATGAATTCTTCACACAAATTGACAATAAAACCAATAATCATAGAGAAAAAAATAGAATACGATGCTATTTCCATAATAAAAATAATTGTGTAGACTCTAACATACAAGATGTTGATGGAGAAAAACATTAAACTCTTTGAAAGAATAAAAAAGTAGATTCAGAATAAATGGAGAGAAAATATGCAGTAACAGCCTGAAACAGGCAAGTATTTGCTTCTAATGCTTACTTAACAATTCGTTGTGTTTTAAATTTTTTGTTGTACTATTTTCCTTTTTTTATTTTTTATTTTTTTTATATTAAAGGTAGAGAGGGGCAGAGGGAAAGAAAGAGAGAGAGAGAATGAATCTTAAGCAAGCTCTGAGCTCAGTGCAGAGCCTGATGCGAGGCAGGATACCCTGACCTGGGATCATAACCTGAGCCAGAATCAAGAGTCAGACACTCAACCAACTGAGCCCCTCAGGTGCCTCAATTTGTTATTTTTATTCAAACTCAAATTTTGCCCTTAAAGTTCTGTTCTGTCATCAAATTTCAATTTATGGGCATAACTAATTTTCAACAATAAACTTAGAAAAAGACTTGGTACTATAGATCGTAAGATGATTTCAATATAATTTTTATTTTCATTCGTTTCTATAGTTCTTAATTGTAGCTATACAGGTTCATATTCACAACTTTTTAGAAAGGAGAAGTTGACCATGGCATTTAAAAGTACTGATTATACTCAGTTTCCTTCCCCAGATCAATAGAATTTATTAGTTTTGGTGAAGAGTGGGCTAATCCAAAAAGTAACAGGTCAGTTTTTTCCCCATTCACGTGTCATTGTATTATACTCGTTATTATTAGTTGTGGCCCACTGCTCTGATTCACCTTCATCCTGTGGTCAAGTATGACCATTTCTAAATTTGTCCTGAAATACTTGCACAAAGACAAATTTGTCCCACCTGGTATTTGTGGTCTTTATTTTTCTTCCATGTGATTTACTTTGAACCTATTTCTTCTGAACTTAACCCTGTTTATCCTTGTTTCCATCTCTAATATGTATTCATGTAGAAGTGTTAGGCCCAAGCCATTAGAACTCAGGTTTACCCACAGAAATGTGAAGTCAAAGAGCTGTTTAAATACAGCGCAATTATTTACCTATAACATATGTAGGGACAATAAATGTTATGCAAAAGAAACAGGACACCTGGGTGTTTCAGTAGGTTAAGCGTCTGACTTTTGATTTCAGTTCAGGTCATGATATTGTGGTTCATAAGATTGAGTCTTGCCATTGGTCTCTTCACTGACAGCACAAAGCCTGCTTGGGATCCTCTCTGTCCCTCTGTCTTTCTCTCTCCCCCACTTGTACATGAATTCTCTCTCTCTCTCTCTCTCTCTTTCTCCCAAAATAAATAAATAAACTTAAAAAAAGTATTAGGCAAGAGATTAACTGGTCAATGACAATTGTTGTCAAATGTCAAAATCCCAAAAGAAATGTATCAATTTATATATAATATTATATAATTTTAAATATGACAGATGTCTCCATATAAGCATAGTATCTATACTACTTAAAAGTTCTGTTAATTGCAGATTCGAGACTACAATAAAGTGTATGACATTCTCTTTTCAAGATTGAACACTAAATACATAAGGAATGTGGAGGTGTTGTGAACTGCCTCCATTTGTCCCCTGAAATGTATCCCCATATTATTAACTTGAAATTCTCATCTTGAAATGCGTATTTTTTGAGGATGGCTATAGAAGGAGTATCTCCAGAAATTTACTGTCTAATGCCTGTATGTGGTTTTTGTATTTTTAAGACTGGTTTTTTTTTTTTTTTTTTCATTTTTAATGGCTCAGTTATTTAATTAGGCTCCTTGTAAGAAATTTAGAACACCAATTTCTGACGATAAACTCCATTTGTGAGAGCGGAGTTGGCCCTGAAGTTGAGGAACAGCTTTAGTTTTGGCAGAATCTGTGAGTCCACGGCTCTTCGATCAACTTTGCACTGCTCTGTAATCTCCTATTTCTCTTTCTCCATGTCGAAGATCTCACCTTCCTGGTGTCTGGGTGTGTGCAGCTTCTTCCCTTTGGAGTGAGCATCAGAGAGACGTTTTGGAATTTTCCAACTGTTGATATCAATTTTGGTGGAAGTGGCAATCACCAATTTCTGGGGTGTTCTACACAGAGGAACTCGATTGAGGGCCAGAGGACCAGTCACAAGTAGCAAACCACTGCTCCATTGCTTCAGGAAAACCACCCTCTTGCCTTTGTGGCTTCCAGGGAGGATGGTAAAAATGATCCCAGGAGTGATGTTAGCTCCTAGTTTTCTCACCTGCTGCCTGACAGGTTTTTTGCTGTGACTCGACAGCTTCTGAGCATACCTTCCGTAAGATAACGCCCAGGCATTTTGTGAAGTTTAACCACTTTGCTGCCACCATTCTCGTCGCCACGAAGTGACTTTGTGACAGTAGCAAGAACCTTCTCCTTTTTCTCTCCAAGCCTGAATTTCGGTGCTGAATACTTCCCCTTGCACATGGCCTTTCTCGAATACGTGGAAGGTCGGGACTATCTGCCACTTCCTCTGACTAGGACAGGGTTTTGGCTGCAGTGGGCCTTCCCCTTGTTTGGCGTTTTAGCCTTGAGGTTACCCTTCTTAACCTTGCCACCAACATCAGGCTTCTTGGCTTCAGGTTTCTTCTCCTTAGTATCTGGTTTGTCAGCTTTATCACTTGCCACCTTGCAAGATGGGAAAGAACTTGAGACCATGTCTTTTAACTGGTCCGCGCTATAGGAATGTCTACAAGATCTGGACCAGTGACAACTGGAGACAATAAAAGGCTATATGGGAAAGCCAAAGACCAAAGACCAAAGACCAACCTCATCTTTGCAGGTTAGCCTGTACGTACCGTATCAGCATCTTATTAGTAAACCACCCCAAACCGTAAGATATATGGATTTAATCTAATTTTCTCTGAGTTGCTACACAGAAGTACTTCACAGAGTGCAATTAGACACTTCATGGGATATTTTAAAACGTGGAGTAAGTACACTTGTCGTTAAATCAGTCAGCACCTGCTGTTACACACAGCTTAGTTGCCTAATAATAAATTAATTAAATTTGAATGTAAGATGCCTTCATCTTTCTGCACATTTATATGCTGAGAGTGTCAAGCCTGAGTGTGAATTCCAAAGGAAATACTGTTGTATATTTTTTTTTTTCAGAGAATCAAAAGCTGCTTTTCCCATTCCTACTGTAAGCTGCTTTGAACACCATTCCCAACGAATGTGCCAATTTGGTGAAGGGTGTGAGCCAAGGCTTGCTGATTTCAAAGCCAGCTTGCATCACTGCAAATATTTCATTTCTGGTTTTTTGCATGCAGGATCAAAATGATGAAAGATGACTGCTTCTCTTATGATCTAGAAAAGGCTTATTTTGGGGTCAAGAATCACTGACGACTTTACCAAATGTTTTCTTTCCCGTTGTGTTTTCACTTACTCACTCACTCACTCACTTACTCACTTGGAGACCTTGATTTCACTCTTATCAATCATTGCATGTACCTATCTCTACTCAGCTGGTAGTTTTGGAGACCAGAGCTGTAGTATAGGAGCCAGGAGCTGGCAAGGACTGTTGGGGGCTGGAGTTCAGAACAGGTCTCCAGTCTCAGGAAAGAATTCGAAGCAGAACACCAAGGAAAAAGCATAGTCATAAGAATCAGACAATTATTATGCAGAAACAAAGATATTTAAGCAAAAACTATAGCCCAAATGTATGAGCAACATAGACTTAGACCAACAAAAATTTGCTCCCTGATGAGGTGTAAACCTACCGATAGCTGAATGTCTGGAAATCCTGGTGCCAGTCCTGGACTTTACTTCATCCCTGTCCAACTATGGGCCCTCATAAAATTTCTAGAATCCTGAATTATGTAGAGTTTCCAATTAATAATTTGGAAGTCAAGTCTACAATTCCCTTTATTAAAGCAAACTGGAATAATATTATTTTAAGCAAAAGAACACTGAGGCTTTAGGGAGTTCTGATTCAAGATAGTGACATAGGAAGATCCTGAACTCACCTTCTCCATGAACACACCAAATCTACACCCATTTATGGAACAATTCCTCCTGAAGAGGAAAAAAAAAAAACAAAACACTGAGGTTTTAGATAATGTAACAGAGAAAAATTAGTATCTAAACAATCTAAGCTACCTTATCTTCCTTGCAAACAAACAAACAAAAACTAACAAAAAAATCTGATGATGAAAGAAATAAACTCATTTGGCTTGATCTCTACCCATCAATCAAAACATAAAACAACTGTACTTTTGCCTTTTGTGTACAAACCTAATGTTCATAACATACAAATTGCCATCTTACCAAAGTTATAGTCTCAACCTTTCTGTCCTTCCTTATACTGTCTTCATTCAAGACATTCAGAGACCACGATTCTTTCCAACCAAGTAAACCATGTCTACATTTCTCTAACCCCATCCCCTTTAAGCTCCAATTACTTTAACTCTAACCAGCTTCTGTCATCTGCTGCCTCAAGCTGCCTCACAATGGCAGTGTATATAATGTATCTATTTCTGACATGTTTATTATGCAAAAAAAAAAAAAAAATACATTAGTACATTTTTCATAATTAGCTGAGTTTTTATTGCTAAATGGGCCTTCCCAAAGGGAATGGGCCTTCCTATGAAATTTATTCTTTGCTTGGCCACCTATGGAAGATTACAATATGGGTCAAATGATAAATTGCATGGTATGAATTCTACTGTCTCTGTCATGATCCATTGGTTTGGATTGGTTTCTTTCTTCAAACTGTAGTTATTATTTAACATAATAATACAATTCCGTTGGCAACATACAAAGGATTAAATATGCAAAAACAAGGAACAAAGGAAGGAAGGAAGAAGGGTTAGAGGGAGAAAGGGAGGGAGGGAGAGAAAAAGAAGGGCTTGCATGAACTTTTTATACTATCCATCCACTTTCAAACTGGATGGCAGTAGGGAAGATTAATAGAAGAAGAAACAGAAAGCTAAAGTTGAAAGAAAGAGAAGAGATCCCTTTTTCCTATTGTTTCTTAGAGTTTTTAGAATTAGGAGGTAAATAGAAGGTACTTTAAAAATGATTATAGATACATGGATTTGGTTCTTGGTCCTTCAGTGCATGAGTCACTGGTGACTCCATCTCAGGATTTCTCAACCTTGGCACTATTGATATTTTGGTCTGAACAATTTCTTGCGCATTGTAAGATGTTTAGCCACACTCTTGGCTTCTACCCACTAGATGTCAACAATACCCTTAAATTGTGACAACCAAAAATGTTTTCAGACTTTGCCAAACGTCTTCAGAGGGGCAAAATTGAACTCCATGGAAAATCACTGCTTCCTGTGATGGCAAGTGTTGGAGAAGGCTATGACTTCAGTCCATTGTTCCGATGAGCAGTTTGCCATCCTGATATGTATATATATACATATCTCCAAAATATAATATATATTATAATATATGCATATTATATATATACACAATATATGTACAATATATGCAATATATATATTATGCATATATACAATATATATGATATATATATACACATATATATGTATATATATACATATATATAAAATCCTTAAACACTATCTCCACAGATTTTCATGTCATTGCTCTGTGTTGTAGCCTGGAAGGACGTATTAAGTACTTTAAAACTCTAAGAGTCTAACATATACCCAGGGTTTAAACCCTGGCTTGGAGATAATTTGGCTGGCCTTAACATGAGACCTCAAGCTAATGAAGAGACTGTATTTCTGTCCTCTAAAATCCTCTAAATTTTGGAGCATTATATTCACAGCACATGCTTCATTCTCATGAATTTATGCATTGAATATCTTGTGTCAGCACAAAATAAATCACTGAAATCTATAAAAGTCTCCAAAACATCAGACATTCAGTATACTTTGCATGGAAGGATATCTTGGATTAAATTTACTGATGCATTAAGTATTAAGCAAAATTGTCTATATGGAACAAAAGTTTCCTTACTACTTGTACAGGACCTCATCTTGTCTAGTGTTAGGCAAGACAGGAAATCAACTTCCTAACCCATGTTTAATGGTGCAATTGGGTGGGATGAACAATACATTTGAATATAATGGAATTGACAATTTACATTTTATTTAAAAGACCCCAACTGCATTTCCTTGACAGATGTTCAAACCATTTTTTAAAGAGCAATAAAAAGAAGTAAACAGAAACTCAAAGGCTAATTATTTATTTTATATCTACATATTTTTAAAATAATTATTTGAGGAACCTCCACACTGCTTTCCAGAGCGGCTGCACCAATTTGCATTCCCACCAACAGTGCAAGAGGGTTCCCGTTTCTCCACATCCTCTCCAGCCAAAGCATAAGAGACTGTTGAGAACTGAGAACAAACTAAGGGTTGATGGGGGGTGGGAGGGAGGAGAGGGTGGGTGATGGGTATTGAGGAGGGCACCTTTTGGGATGAGCACTGGGTGTTGTATGGAAACCAATTTGACAATAAATTTCATATATAAATAAAAAAAATAAATTAAAAAAAAATAAAATAATTATTTGAAATCAATGTGGTCTGTGAATTTAAATTGCCAATTCACATATTGAATTCATTTCTCCATTTCATTGGATAAAAATTTGACCCTCTCCCCATTTATAAAAAAAATGTTTGTTTATTTTTGAGAGAGAGAGAGAGAGAGAGTGTGTGCAGGGGAGGGGCAGAGAGAGAAGAGAGAGATTGAATGAATCCCAAGCAGGCTCTATGCTGACAGTGTAGAGCCTGATGTAGGGTTCAAACCCACAAAGCAGGAAATCATGACCTGAGCCAAAATCAAGAGTCAGATGTTTAACTGACTGAGCCACCCAGGCGCCCCAACCCTTCCCCCATTTTATATCTACTGACCCTAATTTTGGGGACCTATATGTATTGATACTTTGTTTCCTAACATATTTTCAGCCTCTGCTCTAAATCTCCTCTGAAGTTCTTTGTTTTCCTTTCTTATTGCTCCTTATTTGGATGATCAACCAAAATTTATCAGCAGCTAAAAGCCTTAAACTCCTTAAAATATCAATAGTTTAAAGAGATATTTCAAAAAATATGACAATGTTTAAGTGTAATGTCAATCTTCTGAAAAAAATAATGTTTATTTAATGAAGATTCCTTTAACAGTAATAATGTTTCGTTATTAATAAAAACTAAGTGCATTTTAAAGTATAATATACATTTTAAAAACCTTTAGCATTCTTTTTATGTGAAACATATAATCTGAAAATTAGCAATGAGAGTACCCAGTCCAGATGTTTGACACCTAACGTGTAGTGTTCCAGAAGATTTTACTGATATCACTCTCAGATTACCACCATAGAAGTGCTAAATTAGTGGTGTTGAATCAAATAATTGATCACAAAGTATACATCCATTCTTAATATTTGCATATTTGCAAGTCCCACTGTAATAGCACATGTGAGATTCTGTCACATCTTTATCATTAAAGAATCATGAAGAGTGGGGCATCTGGGTGGCTCAGTCAGTTAAGCGTCCGACTTCGGTTCAGATCATGATCTCATGATTCGTGAGTTTAAGCCCCGCCTCAGGCTCTGTGCTGAGCTCAGAGCCTGCAACCTGCTTCGGATTCTGGGTCTCTCTCTCTCTCTCTCTCTCAAAAATAAATTAACATTAAAAAAAAAGAATCATGAAGATTAATTTCAGCTGAAAGTTTGTTTATAAAAAAATCATGTGTGAAGTCCACATTTGGTTGATAGAAATTAAATACAAGTTTTAAATATAAATACAAATATCTCAATTCTGTAAAATGTTAGTAAGTGGAAATTCTGTCAGTTTTTACTGATATTAAAAAAAGTCTATAAAACTTTATTGATAATTATTATTCATTTTAATCTCCCATTTTCTCAATTCCAGTAATATTAACTTGAACTACATAACTTAAATCTTTTTTTAAATTATTTTTTCTAGTGTTATATTAGTTTCAGGTGTACGGTGTAGGGATTCAACAATTCCATACATCACCTAGTGCTCATCATGACAAGTGTACTCATTAGTCCCCATCACCTGTTTAACCCAACCCCTGCTCTGGTTAAATCTTTATTACAATATTCTTTAGGTAACGTAGTATAACGTTTGCCGTTGTTTTATAGTTTCAGTTTGAAGCCCCATAGAAGTAGATGACTTCTGAAATTTGAACGGATATACAGTTGTACAAAGAAAAAATAAGTAGAAATCAACCCCAATCTTGAAGATCTACTAAGTAATATTAAGTATAACTATATTGATTCTTATGATTTGTAACTTACATAATGTAATATATGTTTCCTTGTTAATATTTAGCTTTTATTGTAAGCAAAACAAGGATAATTCAGTTTCAATAATTTCTTTTTTTTAATTTTTTTAAATGTTTTTATTTGAGAGAGACAGTGAGTGAGTGGGGGAGGAACAGAGAGAGATGGAGATAGAATAGGAAGCAGGCTCCAGGCTCCAAGCTGTCAGCACAGAGCTGGATGCAGGTCTCAAACCCACAAACCGTGAGACCATGATCTGAGCCAAAGTCAGACACTTAGCTGACTGAGACACCCAGTCATGCTGTCAACAGTTTCAATTAATCTTGCAAAGTTAATTATTGTGTAAATTTGAGGATAAAGGATACACTCAAATAATTCTCTTTTAACATTTTGTTGCTTCCCACGTGTAGTAGAAATATCATTCCACACAAGTGTACCTAATATGATCGGAACATAATCCTATTTCTGGGCACTCATTGGAGATTCCCTTGTCAGAAATGACACCAGCATGCATGGGCAGCAGTAGCCTGAGCTTTTACTGCAGGTCTGGGACATCCAAAATCTCATCAGAACGTTTTATTTCACAAAGCCTCTGTCTCTTTCCCAGGCTCCCTTGGCTCATGCACAAATTATCTTTCTACAATATTGAAAACATGATATAGTCTTCAGAATTTTAGTTCTGGTTAATTAACTATTGTGAATTACTGGAATTTTGGAAAACTGCTTACTACTGTCCTTTTGCACATTAATTTTCCTAAGAAACAAGTAGCCGTGGCATTCAGGGGTGATTCTGTCCCACACAACACTTTAGTCAACACGACTATGGTTATCTGGGAAGTTCTTTCTTGTGGATAGTTGATCTAAAAATGAAAATGGCAGTAGAAATGTTATTTACCTTCCTAAACACTTATTTGTTCATTAGCACATTCAATAGGTATTTTTTCTGGCCTGTAGGGTACATAATACATTCTAGGCATTATATCAGTAAATACAAGTAATAATTCTTCTCTTCACAGAACTTACAGTCTGAGTCTCCCTTTTGTAGCACCTTTAGTCTGTGTTTTAGACTCAATTTTAGTATCAGCAGTTACTGGTAGTGGCTGGCCCAAATTTAATTTGTGAGATGTTATTTACCTCTCTTTTTAAAACATGTCACTATTGAGAGAGCATTTACCACCTAAATATGATTCTGCAAAGGCAAGAATAGTCTATTTGTGATTGAAATCATTCTTTACACCTGAAGATCAGTATCATGATACTTATTGGTGAGAAACTCAAAGCTTTTCCATTTAGATCAGAAACAAAACAAAGATGTCTCCTCTCACCACTCCTTTAAACACTGTATGAGAAGTCTTAGCCAATGCAATGAGACAAGAAAAGCAAATACAGAATTTACGGATTGGATGAGAAGAAATAAACTATCTTTGTTTGTAGATGACATGAACATTTATGTAGAAATTCTGAAAAATCTACAAGGATATCCTGTAACTGATGAATGATGGTAGTAAGTTTTTAGGACACAATGTTAATAAATATCACTTTCCTATAATAATTACTTTCCTATAAACCAGCACTTTCCTATAAACCAACAATGAACATGTGCAATTTGAGATTAGAAAAAACGCAATATTTTTACATTAACATCCCTCAAAATGACACACTTAATTATAATTCTAACAAAATATATGCAAGATTTATATGAAGAAACCTACAAACTCTGAAGAAAAAACAAAGACCAAATAAGTAAATGAAGACACATTTCATGTTCATTGATAGGCAACTCAATATTTTTAAGATTGTCACTTCTTCTTAATCTATACATTTGAGGCTATTTCAATCAATATCCCAGGAAGTTATTTTATTGTTATTGACACATTGATTCTAAAGTTTATATAGAGGCAAAAGATCTAGAACAGCCAGCGCAATGTTGAAGGAGAAGAACAAAGTTGGAAGACTGACACGACCCCACTTAAAATCTTACTATAAAGCCACAGTAATAAAAAAAAGTATTGGCAAAAGAAAAGGCAAATAGATAAATGGATGAGAATAGACAGCACAGAACTAGATCCACATTCATATAGTCAACTGATCATTGACAAAAACAAAAGAAATACATGGAGCAAAGATAGTCTTCTCAACAGATGGTGCTGGAATAGCTGGGCATGCAAATGGAAAGAGAAAGAAAGAAAGAAAGAAAGAAAGAAAGAAAGAAAGAAAGAAAGAAAGAAAGAAAAGGAGGGAGGGAGGGAGAAAGGGAGAAAGGAAGAAAGAAAAAATATGAACACATACCATATACCTTGCACCAAAATTAGCTCAAAATAGATCACAGACTTAAATATAAAATGCAAAACTATAAAATGCCTGGAATATAAATAATGTGGGAGAACACATAGATAAACTTGGGTACAGCAACAACTTTTCCAATATGACACCAAAGCCATGATACTTGAAGAAATATCTATTGAAGTTAAAAACTTAAGAGACACCTCACCAAAAAAGACATACTAATTACAAATCAGCATGTTAAAAGATGTTTCACATCATATATCACTAGAGAAATGCACATAAAAACAATGGTGAGATACTACTACATACCTATTACATCACCAAAATTTGGAACACCAATGACATTAAATGCTGTGAGGATTTGGAGCAATGGTACCCTCATTTATTGCTGGTGGAAGGCAAATTGGTACTCTCACTTTGGAAAACAGTTTGGCAATTTCTTATAAAATTAAATATACTCTTACCATGTTACTAACAATCATGTTTCTTGATATTCACCCAAAGGAGTTGAAAACTTGTGTCCACCCAAAAACCTGCACATGAATGTGCAATTAATAATTGCCAAAACTTGGAAGCAACCACAATGTTCTTTAGTAGGTGAATGGATTAATAAACTGTGGTACCTCCAGACTATAGAGTATTATTCAGCACTAAAAAAAAAAAAAAAAAAAAAAAAAAAAGGAAAGAAAGATAAAGAGAGAGAGAGAAAGGAAGGAAGAGAGGAAGGAAGGGAAAAGAAAAAGAGAGAGCTTTTAAGTCATGAAAAGACGAAGAAATTCTTATTCCCAAATGAAAGAAGCCAATCTGAAAAGACTACATACCATACAATTCCAACTACACAACATTCTAGAAAAGGCAAGACAATGGAGACAGTAAAAAGATCAATGATCAGTGATTGCTAAGTGTTGAATGGATAATGGAGGAACAGGTGGAGCACAGAGGATAGTTAGGGTAGTGAAAAACCGTATGATACCATAATGATGATAGAATATACAACATCAAGAGTGAATAGTAATATGAACTATGGGTGGGACTTTGGGTGATTATATTGTGTCAGTGTAGGTTCATCATTTGTAACAAATGTACTACTCTCCTAGGGAATATTGGTACTGGGGAAAGTTAGGCATATTAGGGGTGAAGGGTATGTAGGAAATTATGTATCTTCCCCTCAATTTTGTTGTGAACCTTAAATTGCTCTAAGCCTTATTTTTTTTTAAATGTTATTATTTTTGGTCCCATTACTGTAATAATGGGTCTGAAAAGACCCATAATTATTTAGATTTATAGCTTTAAAGTTTCAGGCTATTTAAAAAATGGTGACATTGGGGCACCTGGGGGCTCAGTCACTTAAGCATCAGACTCTTGGTTTCTGCTTAGGTCATGATCTCATGGTTTCATGGGTTCCAGCCCCACATTGAACTCTGGGCTGACAGTGTGGAGTCTACTTGAGAATTTCCTTCTCTTCCTTTCTCTGCCCTTCACCACTCATGCTGTCTCTGTTTCTCTCAAAAAAAAATAATAAACATGAAAAAAATTTTTAAATGGTGACATCAAGAAAGGAAAGAAGGGAGGTAAAAAAGGGAGGAAAGGAAGAAAAGAAGGAATAGTCTTGACCAGTGCCATGCATAGATCTGTGCAGTGCTACAAACTGATAGAATTTAATTAGATGGTTTTAACATCTGCCTGAAATAAAGAAATATCAGTGATCACCTTTATTTTTCCCCCACCTGTCCCAAGACCCATGCACACCCAGAGTCAATAATCACCTTTAAAGTGGGCCTTCATTCACAGAGAGAACAGTCAGGTACCACATATCAGCAATCTTCACCTAAGGTATCACAAGTCACAGCTATGTCACAAGATATTTGCTATCACTAATATTTACAATATCCAAGCATGCAAATAATTAATTTTTTAGTTAACTAAATTAGAACAGATTAAAAATTATCTAAAATGGACCATTCTCATTCATATGCTGATATATTTTCCAGAGAGAAAGAAGTATAGAAGCACTCTACACAACACTGGGTTCATCCATGAGAGATCCTTGCATGAAGTCTTGTTGTGTACATAGTTGTGGAAACGGGAAGATGAGAACTCTCGATGCTTCTCCCTGTATGTACTCTAAACTGCAATGGCGCTCTTCCAGAGAGGAAGGAATACCAGTTCTATATGACGCCTGGAGTGTACAATGTATAACAGAAATGAAAAACGTGGGGAAAAGTGGCCAATGGAACGTAAATTGGCCAGAGTCCATAGAATATTTCCATAACTTCATTCAAGCCTGAAATGAAAAGACAGAAGTTCACTTTTGAAATTTATTTCCAACATCTGCTTAAGATTTTAATATAAAATATCGTCTAGGGGTGCTTGGGTGGCTCGGTCAGTTAAGCGTCTGAATTTTGGTTTCAGCTCAGGTCATGATCTCACAGTTCATGAGTTCAAGTGCCCTGTTGGGCTCTGTGTTGACAGTGTGGAGCCTTCTTGGGATTCCCTTTCTCTCCCTCTCTTTCTGCTTCTTCCCTGCTTGTGCACTCTCTCTCTCTCCCTCTCTCTCTGTCAAAATAAATAAACTTTAAAAATAAAATAAAATGTCTAGAACAAATTAGATGCTGCTCAGCTGTTGTAGATTAGATGCTGTTATAAAGATCAATATCTAGAGCAATGGGTAGAAATAAACTAGAGCCAGCCCTTATTTGCCAAACTTATGCATTTTTAATTTGTACTATAAATTTCCAGTTTCCATTAGAATAAAATATTAGTAAGAGATTTTGAGAAAAACAGATGAAAAAAGTATTTTTAATGCTATGATTCCAATATTTTAAGAACCTGTTGGAAGTCACACAGTCTCATTTTCCCAGAAAGTGAAAAGATTTGTAAATACTAAGTATTCCAAAGTATTATATTTAAAGAAAATAAAGTGCAGCTCATATTATTTATAATTAATTTCAGTTGTGAGAAACAGAAAATCCAAATTACAATACTTAAACAAGAAATAAATTTATTTCCTTCGTACAAAAATCAAAGATACATTCTGGAAGATCAAGACTGGGATGACAGTCTCAGGGACCAAAGATCTTTTTCTTGTTTGCTTTTTTTTTCTTTTTTTCTTTTTTGACCAGCCATTTTTAACATGCGGCTTCCACATCATGGTCCAATGTAACTTTCTGAACGCTGGTTCTCCAGTCTGCATTCCAGTCAACAAAAAGGAGGGGATGACAAAAATGAGTGTAATCCTACTTTAAAGGACATCTGGAAATCATATATAGCAATACCATGTATATCCCTAAATTCTAACAGTTGCTATTGCAAGGGAACCTGAAATAGGCAGTTCCTTATTCCGAGAAGCCATGTTTCCAGCTAAATAAGGCAGACCATTATATACAAGGAAGAATGCCTATTGGAATACAACTGACAGCCCTTGAAACACGTTCTAAATAGCCCTGAAGTCACAAGCTGAGGAGCACATGGGTGGCTCAGTCAGTTAAGCATCCAACTTCTGCTCAGGTCATGGTCTCGTGGTTCTTGAGTTCAATCATCAGTCGGGCTCTGTGCTGACTGCTCAGAGCCTGGAACCTCCTTCAGATTCTGTGTCTCCCTGTCTCTCTCTTCCCTTGCTCATGTTCTGTCTCTGTCTCTCTCTTTCAAGAATAAATAACCACTAAAACTTTTTTTTAAAAAGGGTTGAAAGTGTAGCCATTTCCTGCCTCATAGCAAACTTAGCATTCTCCATTATCATTCTATTCAACATTGCAATGAATATTTTAATGTCCATGTCAGAAAATTAAATGCATACTTAAAAAGTCTCATATGTATATCAAAAAAATAGCTTATAGAGTTTTTTAGTAAACATGTATTTTGGAATTTTAGATTGAGAGAAAGTTTTCAAAGATCGTATGCCAAGTTTCTATATCCCTTCACCTAGTTTCCTCTAGATGTTGGCATCTTACATTACCATGGCACATCTGTCACAATTAAAAAATGACAATGATAGGGGCGCCTGGGTGGCGCAGTCGGTTAAGCGTCCGACTTCAGCCAGGTCACGATCTCGCGGTCCGTGAGTTCGAGCCCCGCGTGTTCGAGCCCCGCGTCAGGCTCTGGGCTGATGGCTCGGAGCCTGGAGCCTGTTTCCGATTCTGTGTCTCCCTCTCTCTCTGCCCCTCCCCCGTTCATGCTCTGTCTCTCTCTGTCCCCAAAATAAATGTTGAAAAAAAAAATAAAAAAATAAAAAAAATAAAAAAAAATAAAAAATGACAATGATAGATTATTATAAACTAATTGCATACTTTATTTGGATTTCACTAGTTTTTCCATTCTATCTATCTATCTATCTATCTATCTATCTATCTATCTATCTATCATCTATTTCAGGATCTAATCCAGGATATCACATTGCATTTAGTGTCATATGTTCTACATCCTCTTGTTCTGTGACGGTTGCTCAGTCTTTCTTTGTCTTTCATGACCTTGACAATTTGAGGAATGCTGGTTAGGTATTTTGCAGAATGTCCCTCATTTTTTTTTTTCTGAAACTAATATTGGGCTATGAACGTTGGGAAGAGTGTCACAGAGATGAAATGACTATCTTATCGTATCATAGTAGAGAGCATGCCCTAAAATGTTTAAATAAAAATTTTTAAAAATTGGTCTCATTGAAAATATTTCCTACTTAATGAAACATTTTAATATTATGAGAATAGTCTTGTAGAACATAATACAGGAAGTCAGTTTTAATCCTGGTACACAATCCTGATTTTTAACAAAGTTTTGTCTAATAAAATTCTTTTTAGAGATTTTTTTTTTTTACATAGCAAAAGATACAAAAATTAAATTGTATGATATTGTCTAAAATACTGTACTACCAAAGTGGCTTAAAGATTGTAGTAAACAGATTAAATATTTCTCTTATAATCTTTATTTTTGTCAATTGTCTAATAAAGAAGCTTTGCACACATAGAAAATACTAAGTAATTAATCAAAGCCTGCTCAAATTATGATGTGTTGTATATTAAAGTATTCAAATCATCTACAATATCCTCCTGTTCATCATCATCATCATCATTATATAACTATAATTCTGCTAGCTTTGCCACCATAAATTAAAAAAAAAAAATGTCATCAGATGATAAGTAGGGCTTCAGGTAGACAGTACCTTGACTAATTATGTTTTGCCTGGATTTTTTTTCCCCAGAAATGTATAAAACTAATGTAGTAATTAACATAGGCTCAATACTTTTGCTGAAAATTAATGAAGGATCATAGTTTTTCTTGATCTCTCTAAAGCAAGCAATTGTATGGTGGCAGTTGGATATTAGCTGAAAGGTCTCAAGTACCTTGGAAGTTGCAGTTGAATCCTGAGGCAGGGGATGATCTATTCTTGTTCCTTATCAGGAGAATTTGAGTCTAAATAGTTCCTGTTTCTAAATTATAAGGGTCGTTATCTAAATTAGTCTGAATATTCTTCCTCACTTCTTCACAGTGTTGCTACACATATACATTCAACTGATTACCAATTACACTTTATAAGCAGGAAGTGTATTTTCTTTTTTATAAAGTTTATTTATTTTGAGAGAGAGAGAGAAAGAGAGAGGTGTGGGGGAGGGGCAGAGTGAGAGAGGAAAGAGAATCCCAAGCAGGCTCCATGCTGTCAGCATAAAGCCCTATGTGGAGCTTGAACTCACAATCTGTGAGATCATGGCCTGAGCCAAAGTTGGACCCTTAACTGCCTGAGCCACGCAGGCATTCTCAAAAGTATATTTTCATAATCAATCATATTTAACATACTATTCTACCTTAATAAGTTGATGCCTTTTATACTTCAGAACTAGATGAACTAACTTATATTGAGTGCTTATGATACATTATAGGCTATTTGTTGAATTTACTGCATAAAAATAAAATTTTTTATTTTATATATATCACATAAATTTAAGTATGTATATAAATTATAAATTTATACATGTTTAGGAAAGGAAAAATAAGGAGAGTTAAAGGTCAAGTAGAGTAATAGCCATGCTTTCTTGATCTACAAACCTTGTCTTCTTTTACTATTAATCCTTAATAATTAAAAAAAATTATACATACAAAAAAAGAATCACAGGATTTACTGAAAACTTCATTCCTATAGCATTATTTTAAACATGACCAAACACTTCTACATTTTGGAATACACATGTTTATCCTCGGTTATTTTTAAACTTCTTTGAAGTTTAAAGAACTCATCCCTCCTATTACATATTGACTTCTTTAAATATCATTATGTTTTCTAAATATAAATATAAGTCAATGTTATTATATTTTCTAAATATGAGTATAATAGAATCTGAGGCAAATGATTATAGCTATTTTGATACTCCACAAAACGCGACTTGTTTAGAGACAGCCTATCAGAACATTAGTCTGTGAACATCTTCTTTTGTGTTCACAGAATTATAACGCATTTGGATATCCAATCTCTCTTAACTTTATGAAACATGTAACTAATATACAAATTTTAATATAAATAGAATGTACAATGTTCTTTGGAATTAAGCATTTTTTTTTTAATGTTTTTTTCAACGTGTATTTATTTTTGGGACAGAGACAGAGCATGAACGGGGGAGGGGCAGAGAGAGAGGGAGACACAGAATCCGAAACAGGCTCCAGGCTCTGAGCCATCAGCCCAGAGCCCGACGCGGGGCTGGAACTCACGGACCGCGAGATCGTGACCTGGCTGAAGTCGGACGCTTAACCGACTGCGCCACCCAGGCGCCCCTGGAATTAAGCATTTTGAAAAGCACATTGAGTTATTTTAAAAAGAATGAGAATAATCACATGACAAACAAAGTCCTATCAATTGCAAATATTCAGCTATTCCTTTGGCACTCCTTGGAAGCCGCTCTTTGGTCTCGTACTGTGTATATGCATGAGTCAGCCCCTGCCTTCTCATGACAACATGTAGTTCTCTGTACTTTATATGAATTCTGATTTTCTTCCTCACAAAAGTGAGGTGAATGCAATTAAACAATATTGACTTGTTGCTTAAAAACAGAAGTCTATTTACATGGACTCACACATCCCTCCTTTCTCAATGAGAAAAATACCACCAAGTTGCCGGGTCAGCAGGAAGTTGACCGTCAGCTGGTATGCTTCAGGGGTCCTCTACTCAGTTTCTTCTTCTCCAAAAGGCCATAGGGTTTCTTATTCTCCAAAAGGCTAGTTTGGGTTTATTCACACGGTGTCTGGCTTTCAGGAGCAACAAGGAGTGAAGATATAATGTGCAATCACTTTTCAAGTCTCTGCATCACTTTTTTTTTTTTCTGTTCCATTGGCTATAGGAAGTCACCTGGCCAAGCCCAGATTCAAGAGGTAAAAGTAAACTTTCTCTTCATGAGGTAAGAGCAAAATCACATTCCAATGGGGACTGAAAGCAAGGATTAAAATAACTGGTGGTCATTTTCACACTATACCACATATCCCAGCCCTAATTCCAGTAGGTTTTAATACAATCTGTAATCTCAGTGTATCTCATTAAAGGTGGAGTATGATAATTACATTTGTTACAAACTATCACTTAAGCTAGTCTCTGGGTCAAATATGAGGTGTGACGAGAAAGTTTCTTAACCTCAACTTCCTGCCAAATGTTTTATGTACTGCTGTATAAAGGAGGATTGACTCAATGTTTGGATTTTCAACTTAACTAAATAGCTAAAATAGCAAACTATTTCTTCCCTTATAAATAGTAAATAATTTAACATAATTTATTTCTTCCAGTTGTAAGTTCTTGTTTCTACCATTTCTTTCAAAATGGCAGAGGCATATTTTGAAGCTTTAACTTTGATAAAGACAAGAATCTTGCTTGGCATAAATATCCCACCCATATTTTCCAAAATTAGAAGGACTTCAGAGTTTCCATAACTGTGGATGCCAAAGGCTAACCATGAGAACCACAGGAATTTAACAGTAATGACAACATGCTTGATCCAGAGTTTCATATTTAGTAGTTCAAAATTTCATTTTGTTAGATGTTTTGAAAATGCATTTTTCCATTGGAAGCAAACATCAAATATCGTTTTCCTGAACAAATCTACAATGCTCACAGCATGATTATATTCTAAGAGATAAAGCTTTTTTCTTAAAATTACGAAACTTTCAAAAATAATGTGCCTTCTTTTCTTTTAGTCCTTTTTTAAAAATATATCACACTACACGAGTCTCAAGAGAGTGAGTCAACATGTTTAAGCTAGTATAAAGTATTTTAGGCAACTCAACATGCATGTGGTGTGGTGGTAAAAATACTGAAGCTTCTATGTGCTGTCTTCTTTATAGAAATAGACCACTGAAATGGATTGTGGACAGGGCACAGCAAAAATAAAGCAGTACCAAAGCTGCAGATATATGATTAAGCAGGTCGTATGGTAAATTCAGTCTCTTTCCTACAAGTCTCCAGGGGTCCGTAAACATATCTACTTGATGTAAAAATAGATGGATTGGCCTCTGGCAGCCATATTGCTTCAATGTAGACTTAACTGCTAGTGTGTGGTTCCTTTCCCTTGGAAACACCAACCAACCAACCAAACCAAACTGATGACAAGTGTAAAGGACACAGATTGCATATCAGGCACAAGAAGATACATACTACCTATTTGGGAGGAGGAACAGGAGACCAGATTAAAATCTGGGGATTTGGAGTCAGAGAGACTGTATATAAATCTTAATTGGGCCCTTTGTCATCTGCCGGAAAAGTGCACTCACTGCTATCCTCAATAACCTCACTGATATATTGATTTACTTAGTTACTCCTTCCATAAGAACGAAAACTTGAGCGAAACTTGTCCTTTTGATTCCCTAGTGGATAATGTGTTTCATTAAAATGTTTACAAAAAATATTTTTAAGGTTTACATTTGAAATTTTTTAAAAAGTTAAAAAAGTAAAAAAAAAAAAAAAAACAACAAATTACATGAAGGGAGGAGATCAAAACAGAGCTTCTGAGATGCCAGAAAAACAAACTGAATTAGGTAAAACTAATTTTCCTCTATGAAGAACTACATATTTTATTTTATTCTTATTTTTTTATTGAGATGTAATTGACATGTAACATGTTAGTTTCAGGTATACAACATAACGATTAGACATTTGCATATATTGTAAAGTGATCACCACAGTAAATCTAGTCAACATCTATCACCGTACAAAGTTACAAATGTTTTTCTTGCGGTAAGAATTTTAAGATGTACTCTCTCAGCAATTTTCAAATATACAATACAGTATTATTAATGATAATATGTTGGACATTATATTTCCAGGACCTAATTATTTTATAACTAGAAGGAACTGCCTATTTTATATGATCAAACTTAATAAAATCCTGTCATTTTTCCAAATTAAGCAGTGTGTCATATGCACAAAGAAAAGGGTCTTACTCGAGGGGATTTTCAAGTGGTTTCCCCTTCTTCACTCACATAACAGCTAATATTGATTTCATACAGTAGGTGGATTGTTATACTTGTTTTTTTTTTTTTTTAATTTTTTTCAACGTTTATTTATTTTTGGGACAGAGAGAGACAGAGCATGAATGGGGGAGGGGCAGAGAGAGAGGGAGACACAGAATCAGAAACAGGCTCCAGGCTCTGAGCCATCAGCCCAGAGCCTGACACGGGGCTCGAACTCACGGACCGCGAGATCGTGACCTGGCTGAAGTCGGACGCTTAACTGCGCCACCCAGGCGCCCTATACTTGTTATTTTAAAGGGGAGTTGAAATGTAGAAGGAGATGGGATGGATATAGGAGAGGAAGGAGATGCAGAGAAGGAATAGAGTTTGAGGCCAAGGTAAAGGTGGAGACACAGATGGAGATACAGGTCAAGGCCAATGGAGATATAAACACAGATATAGATAGGACACTTCTAAACACATAAGCATATATTATAAAAAATGATTAATAGCATAAGAGAACCTGGACAACTGAAAATTTTCTACTCTTGTACTCATATGATCTCATCTCCCTCAAGGGTGTTCCTCCCCTGACTTCTTGCTAAACTCAAATTGTGAACCAAAGGCTGTTAAGCTTTGATAGCATTTTAAGAGCCCATTTTTGAACAAATATTCCCAAAGCAGCTGAAATTCAGCTGACTCCTTTTCCTAATACTCTATGAAATCCTTGCCCTCTTTCTCCCAAGTGAGAGTACTTTTTCAGGGGTGTTCTCATGCCTCAGCCTTCTAAATTAAGGCTTATGTCTTTCTGCATGCACTCTAGTTGATTTTCCTCTACAGTATCTAGGCTTACTATGCTTTATTATTATGTTGATTATTATCCAATTTTTTTTAATATCTCTTATTAAAATAATAACATTTTCAGCTTTTTGGTCCAATAATACATTTTTTTAATTCTGTCTGTTTTCCAGATAATATATCTGCCATCATTATCAAGTTCTACATTCAATATTTACCCAACTACTCTACCTTGTAAATCATTCCAGAACAATCTACTTATATCAGTGCTGATTATAAAAAAATTACAGAGAATTATTGGGTGATGTAAAAATGTCTCAATAAATATGTTTTGAGTGGATGAATGATTTTACTCACTAAAGCACAAAATGATAAACCATTTCAGTTCCAAGTCATTATGGCTATGTATTATATAATTACATAATGTAGACAGATAGAAATACATATGAACTCTATCAAATACCTACAGTTGCCCATGAGTTGCTGGGAATGTCCCGGTTTCTATTGCACTGAACAGACCTATTATCCCAAATTTAACATGAACAAATTACTGCTGAGATGATTAGAATGTCAAAGAGCCTCCATTAAAGAAGAAGACTTCACTTTGTGATTTATTCCTGCATTGTATTGTCAAACATCCTTGGTAAAAGTCACAGCCTATCTAATATCTTCGTGCTGTCTTACATGTGAGTTTTAGATTTTTCTACTAGAAAGGAAAGAAGATGCTCATCTAGCACATGCTCATTCTTTCTGAAGGCTTGTGCGTGGAAAATGGACATTGTAAATCCTCAAGGATACAAAACAGATTCAAAGAACAAAGCAACAACAGAAAGCGTGATGTGGTTTCCTTTGCTCATCCTTTCCTCCCCTCAGTGTCTCCCTGCTTGCCCACCAAAAGGAACAGATAGAAGCTTTTGTCCTTAGCATTTAAAACATTTCACTTAAAAGCCGTGCCTGCCCGTTCACCTATTTGTTCAAGTTATCAATAAATCAAGTCATAATCCACTAAAAGCTTCTTAGCTATTAAATGCGACCAGGTTTACCTTTCAGTGAACTCATGTTTTATTCAGATTCTGAGAGAAAAAGCTTCATATTTGCTTTATCAATGGATAAACCATTCCTCTTTTCTCACAAAGTATTTCATTTAAACTTAAGGAATTTTCAAAGTAAGAAAAAGATAACCCAGCCAGAGGGCTGTTTTTATGTTGCATCTGTACCATAGCATGCTGTGAATGACTGATTTCAACTGCATTGTTCATTTTTGTCTTAAAAACAAAAACCAGAACTGAAACTATCTGGACTTTCAAAGGAAACAGGCATTTCTCCGTAATAAACTAAGAGATAGAAAAGAAGCAAATTATTATATTTATCAAAAGGAAACTTAGATGTGTGGCCCATAAAAAGTGATAGTATGGCAAATTTTAGGTGGCAAGTTGTTCAAACAAATGGATATCTCACATAGTTTTGTTTTCTGTTTATTTTAAAATGTGATCAAGTCACTACATCTCAGGCTGTTCACAGTACCATTTATAGGATGCTTCGAAAAGCAATTTTTCCTCGAATAGGCCTTGGGCCTTAGAAAAATATTCAGAGGGGAAAATAGATTCTTTAAAGTATAAGAGCATTAGTTTCCATCTTCATGAAAGCAGTTTTATTTAGAATTCTCTTAAGACTTTTGAGCTTTAAAATACATTTACTATTTTGTAGACATAAAATCAGAGTAAGAAACTCTTAAGACATTGGAAAGAGAAAACAAGAATATATTTTAAATTGATAGGTTAAGTTTCTTTATGGGTCTTCCATTTTTAGAATTTAAATGTTCCTCATGGATTACAGTGAAATGTTTTCAAATTTAAAAAATCATTTATCAGAAAAATCAAAAGATGCATTTGTGAAGTTAGCAGCAGCACTCACTTCTTCTGAAGATAAATTTAGGGTCGCAGAAGTCTCAAATGTGAAAGGGAATAATTAATAAAGTGATATTTCTGAGTAGGCATGAAAAGATGAATTCCAGAACACAATTAAGAGATTTAGCCTTTCGGGGAAAAAGGAGAAGCTTTCATTCCATTGTAGCCATGGGGATGGAAAAGATAAGTGCAGGTAAAAATATACCTACCCTGAAAAGTTTTCAGGAAAGTAGAGGAAATTCACATATATTGCTGTAGAAAATGTAGAAATAATTGACTAAATCCAATAGAAATATTCGTGGACCTTGTTGCTGAAAGCCAGTTGGAGACCATGAAGTTACAGTTGCACTAACAAAAATAGATGTAGATAAATCAGATAATTTGATTCACCCAAATTGGAATTTTCCTAGGCAGTTCAATGGTAAGTTAGGATAAAAATAAATTTGATAATAGTATCAAGAGAAAAAGTAGTGTTCAGTGAGATCAAGGCAGAAAGATAAAGAAGTGAATTAGAAAAGGAGAGAAAAAAATAAAACGCAAAAAGATCACAGCTGGAACGTCCCTATTAGGTCAAATATTAAATGTTAAGGGTGTTACTGAGCAGCAGGCATATATGGCCAGGATATAATAACTTTGAAGTTAATATTTCAGAAGGCTCACAGTTCTGGGTGTTGACAAGATACATGGATAAACAGCTCAACAATAGTGAAGGTTGGTAAGGTCACTGGCTAAAGTTAGGTGAGGAAACAGCAAGAATCCTGGCTTGGGGTAGATTTATCAAGTTCACTTGAAGTTGTCAAGGATGATTCAACTGGTGGTGGAGAGTAAGACCCAAAGTATTCAGTGAACCAAATGAAGAAATGAGTAGAGCTCATAGGGATGATGAATTGGAGAAGGAAGACTGCTAAAGCAGAAGAGAGGAGGCAAATAAAGACACAAAGTAAAATTCTCAAAGACTGAAAATCCTCTCATTTCCACATAACTCAAGACATGGTGCCTCCTCAGTGTACCAACTCTGCTATATGTTGCTAAGTATAAGAATGATTCCAAAAAGGAGAACCACTGTGGGGAGGAGAAAATACACAAAATAACAAATTATTGAGAAAAAAATTAAGATGTTGTAAGAAGAACTTCACATTCTGATAAAGAAATTGGATATATCCTGGACGGAAGTGGATGCTTCCGGACAAGTGGATTTTCATTTTTATGGACAAAGAATTTTTTAACACCTGAGGCAGGGATTTATCATTGCTTCACACTTGATTAAACAGCTGTCAAAAGGCAAGGGAGCTGTTTGTTGGAGAACTTGCATGGACTGCATATAACCAGTTTGATGTTCAAAGAGAATATATGAAATTTTGGTTAAAAAAAAAAAAACCTCGTGGCAGCTCCTGGAAACTAATACACTAAGCATTACTTTTGAATATCCCATTCATGATAATTAAGCCAAAAAAAATCATTATTTGCACACGGTTTCCACATCATAGACTTGAGTCCAGATGGTCTTCCTTTTAAAAGATCGTTTGATTTTATTTCTTTCTCTATGAAAGGTTTAAGAAAACTGGATTTTATGAGAAATGAGCTGTGAATATATGAATAAATTATATTTTAAAAACTTTATGTGACTTATTTAACTTAAGTAAGAACAATGGTGCGGTAGAGTTGTGTTACTCCAGATTGTTCTCTTTTTTTTTTTTAATTTTTTTTCAACGTTTTTATTTATTTTTGGGACAGAGAGAGACAGAGCATGAACGGGGGAGGGGCAGAGAGAGAGGGAGACACAGAATCGGAAACAGGCTCCAGGCTCCGAGCCATCAGCCCAGAGCCTGACGCGGGGCTCGAACTCACGGACCGCGAGATCGTGACCTGGCTGAAGTCGGACGCTTAACCGACTGCGCCACCCAGGCGCCCCTTATTTTATTTTTTTTTTTTTTTTTTTTTTTTTTTTTTTTTTTTACTCCAGATTGTTAATATTAACTTCAACAAAAGTAATGTCTAGAAACGTAATGATTATAAAAACCTTCAGATAAAACACATTTAGCTTTTAAGACAGATAACCCTCTTGATACTAATGTCATAACAGCAGCAAAAGAAGGTGCATTGGTAACCACATATAACCATGGATATGTCATGATTTCCCCTGAAAAAAGAGACAGACATCATGCCATCTTGCTTTTGAGCCTCATGTCATGGGATATACTTGCAACTGTTTGATTTTGAATGATAAAGTGATCTAAGAAACTGACAATTTTATGTGAATGGATGTTTTTAAGTTAAGGTTACTTATTTTGGATGAGTGTAATATTTTGGGCTAGTTGTTCTCATTACTATTGTTTACACTCTTTGTGTGGCAGATATGATATAAGTTAATTATACACCATTTCTCATATATGAGATTTCTATGGCAAATCTGTCTGATAATGGTCTCTAATTACATTGATAAAAATGTAAAATGATGTAGGAGCTATGGTAAGCAGTATGGAGGTTGCTCAAAAAATTACAAATAGAACAATCATTAGATCCAAAAATCCAACTTCAGGGTATATATCAAAAAGAACTGAAATCAGTATTTCAGAAAGATATCTGCATCCCCATGTTCATTGCAACAATACACACAAGAGCCACAATATGGACCAAGTGTCCCTTGATTGATGAGTGGATGGGAAACGTGGTATACATTGGAATATTATTCAGCTGTATAAGACATATGTCACCATATGTGACAACACAGAGGAAACTGCAAACATTATACTACATGAAACAAGCCAGTCACAGAAGCACAAATAGTGCACAATTCTACTGACATGACAAATCTAAAATTGCCAAACTCGGGTGCCTGGGTGGCTCAGTCAGTGGAGTGTCCAACTCTTGACTTTGGCTCAGGTCACGATCCCAAGGTTATGGGATCAAGCTCTCGTTCAATGTGGCACCTGTTTAAGATTCTCTCTCTCTCTTTCTCTCTGTCTCTCTCTCTCTCCCTCTGCCCCTCTCCCCGCTCATATATACTCTCTCTCACTCTAAAATAAAATGTAAAAAAAAAAAAAAAATGTCATTCATTAATTAAATTATCAAACTCACAGAAAATAGAATAGTGGCTTTTAGGAGCTGGGAGGTCTGAGAAATGAAGAGTTGTTGTTTAATAGGCATAAAGTTTCAATTATGTAGATATAAATAATTTCTAGAGGTCTGCTGTACAACAAAATGCCTGTACTTAATAGTATGCTGTGCACTTCAGACTTAAGAGGGTGGATTGCACGTTAAGTGTTACTAACACACACATACACACACAAAACAAGGGATACTTAAAAACTTCGAGATATGTTGCATATGTTTATTGTTTTTATTTTGGTGATGGTATCATAGATATTTGCATTTCCAACACCCATAAAATTTGTACACATTAAATATATGCAGTTCTTTATATATTAACGACACCTCAATTAAAGTTGTAAAAATAATGAATGAATGGGTGGAATTTAAACTTTATTCAGTATTTGGGAGACTTGGTCTTATTGAGGTCATTTTCCATCAAGAGGTGTGGATTCATTACCCTCTGTCTCTTCATTGCCTATCTGTAAACTTTATCCCTGGTGTTCTTTTTTAAAATTTAGTCAATATTTCTTATCTTGCAAAGGGTTTTTCCTTGTCCCAACACGACAAAGGTATTTTCTTATATACTTTTCATTAAATTTCTTTAGGTTTAGAGTTTTATATGTATCACTTACATCTTTCAACCATCTGGAGGTCACTTTAACATAGGAATAAAGACAGGGATAACATTTATTTTTCTTCATGAAGTGACATAATTTCCTAAGCCATCTATTAAAATTTTTCTTAGCGATTTTTGGTTTGATTTTATGTCAAGTTTCCACTTGTACTCTGATCTGTTTCTGACCCTTCTATTGTGTTACATTAATCTATGTGTCTCACTCCACATCAGTAACACGCTGCATTTTTTGCGTCTTCGCTTTTAATTTGTACTGACTATGGTTCTGTAGCAAGTTGTGTTCTCTATTCCATCAAGTGCCCTCTCTGATCTTTTTTTCAGCAAGTGACTTAGTGACTCAGGGGCATTTATTTTTCTAAATAACATTTAGAATATTTTTGCTGTGTTACACACAAATGTCTTGCTAAAAGTAAAATTATAATTTTGTGGATGTGATTGGACTTTAGTACAATACTTTCTCCACTCCCTATGTCTGCATGCTTCAATAACTGATCTATTGTTGAGACCTTTCTTGTGCTTTAAAAAAATGTGTACATTAGAACTGGAGAATCTGGGGGCGCCTGGGTGGCGCAGTCGGTTAAGCGTCCGACTACAGCCAGGTCACGATCTCGCGGTCCGTGAGTTCGAGCCCCGCGTCAGGCTCTGGGCTGATGGCTCGGAGCCTGGAGCCTGTTTCCGATTCTGTGTCTCCCTCTCTCTCTGCCCCTCGCCCGCTCATGCTCTGTCTCTCTCTGTCCCAAAAATAAATAAATACGTTGAAAAAAAAAATTAAAAACAAAAAAAAAGAACTGGAGAATCTGAAGATCTTGCCATTAAAACCACATTCAGAAGAGTGTCATACCAAGGGGAAAATACGAAGAGAGATGAATCCTTTTATTACTGCTTAAGTAATAAGGTCAGAGTTTAATGTTGGTTGTGGAATGCTTACTTTGTGTTTGATAAATACATCTGGGAAGCACTTGATATTTTGGTAAAATATATAACATTTTCTGTTTTCTAGGTTTTTCTACTCATTACTGGATTTTCTGTTTCTTTGATGTTTTAAATGCTATCTCCACTGAACTTGCAGCGTTAAAAAGGGGATATATCATCTGCTTCTCTGTGATTTTGGTTTTTAAAACATTGTTAGCACAAATTATGGCTAGAATGGAAACCATCCACTCTGATATGAAATATCCTTCATATTTGAAACTATATCATGCAATTTCTAACTGGCACCACTTTTATTTCTATAAAATCCATTCCTTTTGTTACCTTCACATTTGCCAGAGTTGTTCCTGGACATGTTTGATGAAGTATTTATGTATCTTTGTATCCTAACACAGCTATTTCCGAGGGACAGATTATAGGTGTTAGACTGCCTGTGTCTTTCTATTCTACATAGGTTAAGGTAGAGATGGGAACAAATACAAACAGAATGAGGGTTGGAAGAAATAAGTTCATGGTAAATCATGTCAAGAAAAATAAAAATCCAAAAACCAGGCTGGACAAAATTACATTTGCACAAACATTTTAGAAAATGTTGGAAGCAAATGGTCATATCTACTCTGGGGAGAAATGAATCAGCACTCCACAAAGACATGAGGACACAGTGACGTATTTGTGGTAAAATAAGTAAGTAAGTAAGTAAATAAATAAATAAATAAATAAATAATAGTGTTTGCCTGTTTTTATTAACTACTTCTTCGTGGGAAATAAGTAATTCAACTGTTTTTTGGGAAAAAAAGCTTTCATCATCATTTTTGGTTTTTATTATCAGGGACAATTTTTTATTACATTTTTGTTTTCTAAGGGTTCTTAACCTATGTGTTTTTACCTAATAAATATATATTTATACCTAAAATATAAAATGGCTGAAAAAATTGTATTAAATCTTCTTAAACCCTATATACCAAATACTTGCCTTGTGTCATAGCAATAGGTCTCTGCCTCCATATTGAAAATAGAAGAATGGGAGTGGATCATATTAATGAAATCTTTCATTTTAAATTTAAAGAAAAATAGCATAGGAGATCAGGTAAAACTTATGATGCAAACACTTGCTTCTTTCAGAGTATCCCTTTTTCTTGCTATGTTAAAAGACAACTCAGATATGAAACAGATAAAATATGATTATTGCCTCTAGAATAAGATACAGCATGCTTTTCAATTAAAAAATGTGAAATTGATGCATTTTCCATTTTTTTCCTGTATAGCTATAAAAATAAGTGAAGACTAGAAAAAATGAAAAAAAAAAAGGAAGGAAAATGTTGGTTTTGCATTAAATGAAATATTAGACCTTGTTAGTGCCAATAACCCTACTGTTTTTAAATTGTGGTCAATTATATTGATGATATACTTAATCTCATAGTTTGAAAATCACTCTGGACTTACATCCACTAAATACCATTTCTATGTAAATGACAGTCTACAAAGCACGTGTGTGTGTGTGTGTGTGTGTGTGTGTGCACATACACGCGCGTGTATAATTAACTTTACAAAGTTTTAATGAAAAATAAACTGCTTATTTTGAGTATATTAAAAAATAAGGTATAAGAAAAATCTATCTCTTCCCCAGACTCAACTGGAAATCCAAATCCTGGCTGTCTTTTGAGTCTCTCCACTTAAGAACTAACTTATCTGAATATTGCCCAAAATGGGTGAGAATATACAATGAGTCCATTTCGTTTCTAGCATTTCTTCTTACTATTAAGACCAATGTGTCAAAATATTTTAATTGCATACTGGGTGATAGATACCATAACCATGCATATTTATTTCTTATTGTAATTTTCTCCTGCCCTCTCATAACAATATGGCAGGCAAATGCTTGACTAATCAAATAGCTTTAGGTAACAAGTTAGAGTTTTTTTTCTCCTTACTGAAAATCTATTAAATTGGTAAAATACAGAGATAGTTTGGAGGACAAAAACAAAATAGAAAATGAACAGTGGTTCTTTTCATATGTTTTGAAGTTATAGTAATTGTCTTATAACACTGTTAGCTTTGAATATCATTAAGAACGAATAATAGGGGCACCTGGGTGGCTCAGTTGCTTAAGCATTGGACTTTGGCTCAGGTCACTCACTGTCTTGCGGGTTTGTGGGTTCAAGACCCACATGGGGTTCTGTGCTCACAGGTCAGAGCCTGGAGCCTGCTTCGGATTCTGTGTCTCTCTGTTCCACCTCAGCTCATGCTATCTGTCTCTCTCTCAAAGCAAATAAATAAACATTTTTTTTTTAAAAAAATGCATGATAACCAATACTTATTAGTAAGAACTATGCAAAATAGGAAGCAGCATCCCATACCCTCAAGAAATCTTTCTTCCATCTTTACTTTCCTCCAAATATGTTCTATCTTCATTTTTTTTTCATGCTCAGTTATTTATAAAGAATATTCCAACTCATTTCATGCAGTTTCTTCTAAGTATTTTGCTCTTCATCTCTCATTGTACTGAAACTGCTCTTACATGAGTCATTATGATTTGGAATCATCAAATTTAATGACCTGTTTTGTGTACCAATCAATCTCTAGAGGCATTGACCCTGTTTAAACTGGGACCCAATCTATCACTTAAGACCCATTACTCACATAAAAGTACTAAACAAGTTTCATCAATTTTATCCTTGCAGTATTTTCCTCATATCATTTCCAATATTTCTATTTCCAATAAAAATGGCTCAATTTGAAACTCACCTGAATTACTATAAATAATCTCCTGGCTGATACTTCTGATTTCCTTCAGTTTTCCCCATTCTAAAAACAATTTATGAATATTGTTGGGATATAATGACAAATACTCTTGTGCAAAGTTTCTCATCCATGGCTTGAAATTTAGCTAATTAACTCAAATAATTCAAAATTTCAGTCAAAGAAAATGCTTGATTTAAACTATGTAACTCATGTCTTGCCCCCACAAGAAGAGATCTTACTTGTAAAACGATGGATAGAAATTTAATATTGTGCTTCTGTTTCTTTTATAAATATTAGTTATTTTAAAATTCATAATGGTAACATGTCTGTTATATGAAATATACACAAAGAGCAGATTAGAAGGTAATATACTAATATTTAAAAGTTAAAAAATAAAACTTAAAAATATGTTACAATGTATCTTTTTTTGGTACAATTATGGATGCATTGCTTTTTCATAGCCAGGAGTAAAATATGCACATTCATTTAGATATTTTCAATGAGAAAATCTAATCATATAAGCTCTGATGCGTCTACCAAGGGCACAAGGACACTGTCCTGATTGAAGTTATTTATTGTTTTTATGTATTTTAAGTGGACTTTGTAAGAACAGAATTTGATTTTGAATATATGGAATAGTGGATTGAAAATCTCATTAGTATTCATAGAAATTGTCTAAGTTCCTGTCAGAAAACCTGTACAAATGTATTTTGGGAAAAGAGAATTATTTAACATATTCCAGCATCCATATATGCCTGTCTGTCTATCTATCTATCTATCTATCTATCTATCTATTCTACTAAGCAATTTCCAATATAATTAAGTGTAAGTAGATTTTAAATGCTATATGGAGTAGATATTCTTTGGTAATTTTGCATTTTACTGATAATCCAAATTATCTATTCTATTACATTGAATTACTATTAAAATATTGAAACACTTAAAATGTTTCAATATTATATTATCTTTAAAAATTGATTTAGCATTGAAGAAAGAAAAAAAAAAGCCCTGAAACTCATTTCTTAATTTTATGAAAACTTCATTTTGAATGCTAAACATTCTTGTGTCTGTATTAATTTTCAAGCCCCCCCCCAAATTACTAGGACTTCCAATGTTAACATTATCCCTTTATTTAAAAATGAATCCCTGAAAGTATATAAACTCAATAGTTACTACAGGATTTATTTTGTTAATTTTACTAAATCTTCCTAGATTAGCTCTCTTTTGATATTTTTTCTTTTCAATTCCTGTCTTCCTTCACTTTTCCAATTGCATACATTTTTGTTCATTCAACTATTAACCCCAGAAGTTCTAAGAAAAAAAAAAAAAAATCCTTTGAGCCCTGCCTAGCATTGTAAAGAGTGGACCATACTTTTTGCTCTATGTTTTATAACTGAATGAGTTCAAACTCCTTTGTATGCATTCTAGGTAATGTTGAGTTCCATTTACTACAGTCTTTAAATGACAGATCACTTTCCTGAGTTTATATTTTCTTTTCTGTTGCTCATTTACTCAAAATGTTATGAGACTTTTGTATTAACAACCTGGCGGTATAAACTTCTCAGTTTGATCTATTATATAGGGATAAAGTTACCCTCAGAAAAAACTATTTTTCTTCTCACTACTCTAGTACTCACTGTTACCTTATGAAGAGAATCTCTAAGAATGATGAAAAGACATTTCAACATTTCACTGAATGATTATTTAGTTGACTATGTACACAAGAACTGATTGATTATAGGCTTGGCTATTTGAACTTAACTATACAACTTTTCCTTTCTATTTCTTCATAAAAGCAACAACATATCTTTGTGCAAGCCTGGGTATATTGCTTTATAAATCATTAGTGTAGAGAGCATACAGAAATCAACCACAAAATTGTCTTCCATTTAATGACTGATGTCACCAATAACCAGAGGCCAGTAAGTATATCCTTTATGTTTCTTCATAATTAATGTATGCAAAATATTGCTTAAAATGACCTATTTAAATACACTAAAAACTTTGAATAGTACAATTTAAATAGGTCATTTAAATACCATACAATTGTATGGTATTGGAATTATAACACAAAAAAAACTGTTAAAAAACTGCATTGCAAGAATGGTATGGACACAAGCAAAGGTAACAACTAGACAGGAGTATAGTTTTATGATTAGCAGATCTGGAGTTCCTTTGCACTTAATTTTTATGTATGCATGTATATTTGTATGTATGTATTACATATGCAAAAGAGTGCATAATTAATGTTTACAGCTAAAAGAGTTTTGAGATAATTATATACCCACGAAATTATCACCACAGTCTTTGCCATAAAAATATCACCTCTAAAACTTTTACACACCCTCATTATTATTATAATTATTATTTATTTTTGTAGTAATAACACAACACAAGAGATTACCTTCTTCACAAATTTTTGCGTATAAAATACAGTATTGTTAACTATAGGAATTGTGTTGTACGGTAGATCTCTAGGACTTATTCACCTTGCATAACCGAAATTTTGTACTGTTTGGCGAATACCTCTCCATTTCCCCTCCCCCAGGCTCTGGCAACCCCTATTCTACTCTCTGCTTCTATGCATTTGACTATTTTAAATTCATAATATGAGTGAAGTCATAGAGTATTTGTCTTTTTTGTTACTGCTTATTTCAGTTAGCGTACATAATATTCTCCAGGTTCATCCAGGTTGCTGCATATGATAAGATTTTTTTTTGAAGGCTGAACAGTATTATATTAATGTAAATACTGCATGTTCTTTATTCATTCATCCCTTGAAGATCATTTAGATTGCTTCCATGTCTTGGATATAGTGAATAATGCTGCAGTGAACATGAGAGTGCAGATACCTCTTCAAGAAATTGATTTCAATTTCTTTCAATAGAGCATGGTTCTGGCATAAAAGGATACATAAGCCAATGGAACAGAACAGAGTCTAGAAATAAACCCATACATATATGGTCAACTGATCTTAAACAAGGGTTCCAAGAGTACACAATGGGGAAAGGAAAGTTTTTTCAATAAATGGTACTGGGGAAGTTGGTTATCCACATGCAATAATAATAATAATAACAATAATAACAGGTCCCTTATCTTACACCATACACAAAAACCAATATAGAATGCACTAAAGACTTAGATGAGAGACCCAAAGCCAAAAAGCAACTAGAAGAAAGCTCTTAGGGAAAAAGCTTCTTGACACTGGCCTCGGCAATTTCTTGGATATTACACCGAAAGTACAGACAACAAAAACAAAAATAGATGAATGGGATTATGTTAAGCTAAAAAGTTTCTGTACAGCAGAGAAAAAGAGAAACGAAAGGAAAAAACAACCTATGCAATGGGAGAAAATATTTGCAAGCCACTGAACTGTTAAAGCATTAATATTCAAAATATATAAGGAATTTTTGTAATTCAATAGTATAAAACAAAATAACTCCGTTAAAAAGTGGGAAAAGGAGCTGAAAAGGTATTTCTCCAAGAAGACACACAAAGGGTCAACAGTTACATCAAAGGATTCTTAACATTCTTTGGTGCAAACCAAAACCACAATGAGATATTCCTTCACACCTATTAGATTAGCTATCATCAGACAACAACAAACAAATCTTGGAGAGGATGGGGGAGGGGAACACCTCTTCTACACTGTTGGTAGTAAGGTAAATTGATGCACCGACTATGGAAAACAGTATGGCTATTCCTCGAAAACCTACTGAAGCTACTAAAAAGCAAAATAGCCTTATAGACATTGTCTTTAATGCATAGAAGGCTGAAGAGGTTTCCACTACTGGTAAGTTTAATCATATATATGGAGTTTTAATAATAAGTCATCAACCTGCTGATGGCGGCACACACCACATACTTTTCCTGTAAAATTTCTTAGGAAATGATACTAAAAACAAAATAGGATGAACCATGTCTCTTTGCACATTTACACATTCCAAACGAAATTGTACCCTTTTCTTCCAGATGTCTTGTGAAGCTCCATGGAACAGATGTTCAAGTATCTGTTTTGTTCCTGCAACTTTTGAGATTCTCTCTTATACTGGTGGTTTCCCAACGAATGCCAAGTTTCTTCAGGATAGGGTTTCTAAACTTATATGAGTTGGCCATAAAGATAGAACTTTGCTAATTCTATATATTACACATACGGACTAGGAATTTGAGATCATACTAATGTGGACTTTTTGTCTGGTAAATAAGTTAATTTTCAATGCAAGAGAATTCAGATTTACCTTTAGATATCATAAGTAAGAGCTACCATTTGTTGTGTACCTACTATGCACCAGACACAGAAGCTTCTCAAATTCCATTCTCATGATTCTGTGAAGTAAGGGTTATTATTTTGTATTTTATTATTGACACAACTGGGGTTCAAAAGGAAAAAATAACTTATCTAAGGCTAAACAGCCACTGTCAAATCTACCTGACTCAATGTTTTAACTCTTGCCTGTATACCTTGGTTTATGTCTTCCACAAAGCTGTATTCCAGAACATGTTTATCCTAACTCTGAAATGTCTCTTCATATTTCTGCTGAGGCCTTGGAGGAACTTCAGAGACAAATACTGTCTCACGTATATTGAAGGATAATAAGAAAAAATTAAAGTAGATGAGAATCAAAGTAACCTCCCCTCCTCCCTCCCACCCCCCCCCTTTTTTAAAAATAATTGCCAGATGGAAGAACATATTTCAGAGTAAAAGTCAATGAGACCAGCTACTAGAACATATTGCCAACAATGCCCACTGACTTGCCAATAACAAGAGTCCCCACAAGGAGGGACCTGCCAATAAGACTTAGAACATGAAAGGGAAGAATATATTTGTCTTCTGAGACAGAATTGTTCCCAAAAGAAAAAGAGCAAAGCAGGGCTATAAATGCTACTTCTTGCCTAATATCTCTAAAGGAAGACTGAGTGAAAGGGCAGAATTTAGCCAAGAGTATATTTAGAGAAGTTCCCAGGCTAAAGAAACCAGAGAACTAAAAAGAAGCAATCCCTTTTAAAAATATACTTTTTCACATCAAATGTTAAAAATAGCAATATAGGTAGATAATTAAATTTCATTAACTAATTATTTACTGATTATTTCCTTTATTGCCTAAAAATCAGTGTAAGGTTAAGTAAAACAAGTTCTCATCTTCCTATGAAATTATTTTCAGCATTTGCTCTGAATAAAATATCGTGACCGGGAGATAGGAAGAAATGAAATTAAAAAAAAAAAAAAAATACATTGGATGAGCCGGCAAAGATGTTAAGTTAGACACGAATCTAAATATTGCTTCTAGCTCAAGTATAATAGGCTATGTAAATTGGTGATGAGAGTTTCCCGTAGTATTAGTTAAATGGGTGTTCTTTGACAAGTCACTGTTGCCTCGCCAGGAGTTGATTCTTCCCTATCATTCTAGAAGGTGCATCCCATTTAAATGGTACATCCCGAATAAGTGTGTGTGTCTGTAGTGGTGGTGATGGTGGCGGGTGGCAGAAGTAAATTGTGTTACTTCTGTCCCTTTAGGAAATGAAGCGCATGAAGTCTCCTGGATAGTTTTCATTTTATAGATGTTTTTTCTTTGTGTGTCCATTTGTTCGTTTTTTCCTCTTTGGGATTTCTAATCACCTGTCACATACCTCCCCAGTTAAGAGAGCATGCGCAATGCCCTTGATTCTCATATGGATTGGGTGTTCGTTTTGCCCTTTAGATCTGTCTAGGTGAGAAATGCACTGGAAACTGCTGATCAGGCCATACGAATGTATAACTTCCTCCCGAATAGTTTGCTATAAATAGTTTGCTCCAGGAGGCCCCGAATATACACTTAGTTGAAACACTGTGTAAGTGTTAAGAAACACTCATGAGGACATAGAAGTTACACGTAGTGATGGTGGGATGACTCACATGAGGTTGTGGAGAGCCATAAAACCAAAAGTTTGCTTTTCATGTAGGGACATGTTTAAGTCTCCATCTCCTATGTGCAATGATTTTGTTTCAGACAGATGCCCAGTTACTCTTCTTTATTTGGATTTGAAAACAACTGACCAGCAGGTAACAAACTTGCAAAAAATAAAACTGATTACTTCTTTATGTTAAGGCTGTTTCAGGAGTTACCGATGTTAACAACCCTTAACCAATTCTCAAAATTAAATGTCCAGACCCGTAATGATGGTTTTGCCTGTGATGGAATTAGAGATGAAATAAAGGGTAAAAAGTGCCATCCGGCTTGTAGGTGGAGAGTCTGTCAAAGACACTCTCTTTGCCTTCCTTCCGCTGGGAAAATATTTTAATTTTTGGAAACTCCTTGTCCATATGTTGCATAATTTTATAAATATCTTAGTACAGAAACCTAGAGCAGGAGAGGATAATGCACATGCACTCAAACGTGCACACACACACACACAGAAGAAAAAAAAGGACCATATTTTAATGATTTTTTTTTTTTTAGATTTGCCGAGTACAACAGTTTTTTATGCTATCAAATTTAGTTGTTGATGTCATAAGAATAACATAATGATATTCAAATTTCAAGTAAGATATTGATTTTTTTAATTTTTTTTAAAGCTTATTTATTTTTGAGACAGAGAGAGACAGAGCATGAACGGGGGAGGGGCAGAGAGAGAGGGAGACACAGAATCTGAAACAGGCTCCAGACTCCGAGTTGTCAGTACAGAGTCCAACGCGGGGCTCAAACTCACAGACCGTGAAATCATGACCTGAGCTGAAGTCGGACGCTTAACCGACCAAGCCACCCAGGCGCCCCAAGATATTGATTTTGACAAAGCATTTGGTTATATGTTGAACTTTGTCAGTGCTGAGGAACAACATAGAGAACTCCACTGTAGCTATTTTTTGGTGAAGTTTAATTGTGCAGGTCACAAACAAGATGTGTTATTAAGTTGAAGAAGGAAAGGAAAAATTGATTTGTGAATAAATAAATAGGCACTAGTTAAAGGGAAGCTGTATGCAATCTCAAGCTACTTTTTTTATTTAGGAAAACAAAATATTTAGCTGAAAGAATTTCATATTCCGTTTCCACTCAGAGAACATATAAATGTTTCTCTGACATCTGTCAATTTCTCGGACATATTTTGTAAAAATAATGCCTTTAAAATTGCAAAACATAAAATGCAAATGGTTTCACATAGCTTGAACGGGTTTTGCTGTGTATATATGTTTTATAAAGACTTGTTATTATTGTTGACAAGAAGAAAATTTATGGAAAGATAAGATTTTGGGAGTGCCTGGGTGGCTCAGTTGGTTGAGCATCTGACTCTTGGTTTTGGCTCTGCTCAGGATCCCAGGGGTCATGTGATTAAGTCCGGAGTTTAAGATTCCCCCTCTTTCTCTCTCCCTTTGTCTCTCTCCCCTGCTCGGGCTCTCTCCTTCTCCAAAAAATTTAAAATATTTGAAAAATAAATAAAAGAAAAGTATGTCTCTTTTTTAAATTTTCATTTATTTATTTTGAGAGAGACTGAAAGAGTGGGAGCTGGGGAGGGGCAGGGAGAGAGAGAAAGAAAATCCGAAGCAGGCTCCGTGTTGTCAGCACAGAGCCCAATGTGGGGCTTGACTCCGCAAACCATGAGATCATTACCTGAGCCAAAGTCAAGAGTCAGACGTTTAATCGACTGAGCCCCCCAAGGTGCCCCAGGAGGGTAGGATTTCTAATTCTAAGATCATTTTCACAGTAAACATTGTTATTGGAGAAATAAAATGTTTATTAATAAAAGTAGGTATAACAGAACTCAAAAGGAGAGAACTAGAAATACCATCCAAACACACAGTAAATATTTATTTTTATGTCTTGTCAGGTAAAAACCAGGATAACTCTTCAGTGGTGCCCCAAACAGTATGATTCCATGGTATTGGCAGATGACAGTTTTGCACCAATAACCCAGGGAGATTCTTAGGACAAATTCCTCTGTCCTAAGGGGGGGGGGGGGGGGCTGCTCAAATGGATAATACAAATCCCTCACCTATTCATCAACACAGTGAAAATCTGTACATATTTTACAAGCCTGTTTTCGCCTTTGTGGAGGGAGTTTTTATCGCTGTTTGAAGTTTCTCTGTAGAGGTTAGTTCTTCTTCCTCCAGATTAAGCCTCTTGAAAAGGATGTAACGACATCATGTGCCTTTTTCTGAGAAGGAACAGAGTGGCATGATATTTAGACATGATCAGCTTTAGGAGCAGAAATCAAGAACATTGTTTTGTTTTTTTTCAAAATTATGCTTATATTTAAATATAAGCAACTATGTACTTAATAATCAATAAAACAAGTTAATTTAAATTATAAGCATCAGTAGGAAAAGAAAACTACCAAGTAAAACAAGGAACAAAACATCAGAAATAGCCTATCATGTATTTTGTGGGTAATACCTGACCCTTTTTCATTAGGTTCCTCTTCACCATGTATGGCCTGTGCTCTATTTAAACCTGTTTTCATTTGCACTGTATTAGTGAGTAGCAGATTCTGATTTCAAGTGCCTTATACTTTTTGTTTTTCAGAAGATTTTTTTAAATTTATTTTTTTAAAATGGCTATTTATTTTTGACAGAGGGAGAGAGAGCGCATGAGCGGGGGAGGGGCAGAGAGAGGGAGACAGAGAATCTGAAGCAGGCTCCAGGCTCTGAGCTGTCAGCACAGAGCCTGACGCAGGGCTGGAACTCACAGACGAGAGATCATGACCTGAGCTGAAGTCAGCCGCTCAACCGACTGAGCCACCCAGGCACCCCGGTTTTCAGAAGATTTTATGTTTAATTCAAGACTTTCTTTCTGCAGTGAGTTTTTATTCTAATATGATCTCATCCTTCTGTGTTAGCCTTTTAATGAAGGAACATGTATTATCAACCAAAAACTGTCAGGACACAGTAAAGACTTTTAAGCAACATATATGTTATTCCAAAATCCATTTATTCTTCCGCTTACCTATGACCTCTCTAAGGTCTTTATGAAAGAGGAAAATATATTAGCTAATCATTAATGAATAGTCTTAAAAGAAGACATTTGAAGATGTAAAGTTTAATAAAGCAAAGGATAGTATAGCAGTGGTATTCCTAATTAGAAAGGTAGATCCATTCAAGGGAATTCACAAAGGGAAGGAAGTATATTCACATGAGGGAAGTATATTCACATAACACCTAAAGGAGAGATCTTGCCTACTCTGGAGACACAGCTTGTTGCATAAGCCTAAAACATAGCAATTTCCAGATTCTATTTCTAAAATCCTTCCAATAGTCATTTGATGTCAGGTTTATTCTTCCCAAGGAATCTGATAGGATGGGATTCCACCTTTGTAGACACATTAATAATCTCCATTGTGATGGTAAGGAACTATACAGATTCACATGATAGGGATAAGGTTGGCTTAATTTTTTTTTTCAATTAAGTTGTTTCTTGGATGAAAAGTTATTTAATAAAATACAGTACGTGAGAATGAATATTATAAACGCTTGATGCATTTTGGAAAATATAACTGAATTTTTAAAGTTAAAATGTAATATGTAAAATTAAGGAAAAAATCAGGTTAATTTAATGTCTTTTCATATACCATAGAAGCAATTTGACATCAGGAACAATGGTAAGTTAATTATAGGTTTTGAAAAATAGGGATAGATTTAAGACAAGAGTGGCAATGTCTCAGTTAGTTTTCTATACAAGTACCGACATTTTTTGAGATTGCAAAGAACTCTTGTCCATAACAATCACATTTTTAATTGCCTTAACAACAGCCACAGTAGGTTTAGAGGGATTAATTGGTACCGGAAAAAAAAAAAAAAAATACTTTTGGAATAATGTTGTGCACACATGTTGAATTCCAGCATGTAGTCAATATAGACTTCATTATGATTAAAAATAAATTGCAAATATTTATATAAAATTTACTCTATGCCAGTGACTACTCCAAGTGTTTGATATATTAGCTCACAAAAGACCTGAAAGGTAGGTACTGTTATTTTTCTTGTTATATTGATCTGGTAAGAGAGACGGAGAGAGGTCAACTAACTTGCCATTAAGTGCAGACTTACGATTCAAAAACAAAGACTCTTGTTTGAATGCTTCTGTTCTTAAACTCCATGCTATGCTTCCTATGAATTTATTTATTTTTCTTTATTTTGGCAGTGATTTCAGTGGAAATGTATTAGTAAGACAAAATTTAGTTTCATAAAGACCATTTATTTATCATGAACAAGCTGATGAATGAGTGAATGAATATACCGAAAGGCTAAATAATTACAAAGACAGATGTTTGAGATAAAGGAATCTGGTTTAATACCGGTACCAGAATTCTAGCATGAGCTCTTTGGACCGGCTTCCCTAAGAAAGAATCATAACTTGTTGATTGTGTATTAACAATACAAATTTATTTTCCGGGAATTATTTTAAGTGTATACAATAAATGAAGAAACATTGATTCAGGAAAATCTACTAAATCTTGGTAAGAGCGTCCAGTAGGACTTGAGTCACAACTCACCTCCCACACACACGTACATAGCTCAGACTAATGGAAGCTCCACTTGGAGACAATGTGGCCAAGAAAACAGGACTCCCTTTCTGTCCAGCTCCCAGTTAAGGGCTATGATATTTCTTTGGGATGGGTGGTGAGCCAGCATCTCTTACTCCCCCAGCTGCATGCTGTAAAGGCGAAATTCCAAGTGAATGAGGCCAAGAGGCCAGGAACTCCTTTTCTCCACCCAGACTTGACTCATGAACTGGAGGCTTACCACAGGTGTGGAAGGCCAAAAATACTGGGGTTTTGATCACTCTTACCACAACTTACTCATAGGGTGGAGGTTCCATATTGGGTAAGATCATCTGAAAGTACTAGAAGTTACTTTCCCCACACAGCCCTCCAATCACAAACCGAGTGTGCTACTCTGAGAGTAGTGGATCACCATTACCGAACCAAAGTGGGTAAGCTATTTGGTGAGTTATAGACCTAGACTGCACTAGGTAGAGTTGTCTCACAACTTACTTTGTAAGGCTGTGACTCCCCCAACAGTGGTATACAGGCTCCTTTTATTAGGGTTTGGGACGAATATTGAGAGGGGGAGTCCGCACTATCACATATAATGGGCAGACATAAAGTTGCACAGTGCACTCAAATACTATGCCTATATGTATACGTATACGTATATGTATATGTATATGTATATGTATGTATATATATATATATATATATATAGTATGTTATGTTAATGAAGCTTATGCCTCTTCTAGGGTAGGGATTTTAACTTTATTATAAGGCTGCGGTAACCGTCCAGCACTTTTTAATTCATCTGCACAGGCGTCCTCCTGGGGTCTTATTCAGAAATGTTTCTTTTTGTCTTCCAGCAATTCCTAGTAAGTTTCTAAAAGATAAAATTGATAGGCAGAAGCTTCTAGGAGTTTCCTGAGTTTGGCAGGTCTCACTGGTGACGACTATTTACTTGCCTCCTATTCCTGAGCAGTGGCTCAGAGAAGCTGTTCAGTGGGAGAGTCATACCGTAAGATCAAGCTTCAAAGCTTTGCCCAAAATAATGCATTTAATTGAAAAATTGTGGGGAAGTTCAAGCCTAACAGCACCCCCTGGAACAATGGATATTTGTGAATGTTTTGGTGGTCAGCGATTAAGAATAAGCTACAGCTACATAGGCCAGCTAGTTTAGACCTCCTGTTGTCAAAACAAACCTCAAAGACTGGCCCACCAAATTATCCCTGCAAAGGACCCAAATCTGATTGGATTGGACTGGAGCAGTTTATGTCTCAGGGCAGGGCCAGAAACAATAAGACAATCAGTGACCAAATAGTGGAGCCTAACACCTGGGTGTGAACACAATAAAGGCTGATGGTATAATGGAGAGATCAAAGAAAGAAAAAAATCAAAAGGGCTCCTAAAACCATTGCCCTTGAAGGCTGACTGTGCACTAAGCCCAAAGTTGAGCCCTCTGAGGCGTGACACCAGAGAATTCACACTGAAGGGGAAAAAAAAAAAATCACTAAAATTCTCTGACCAAGTTACTAAATAAATGAGCAAATAGATACTAGCAACAATTCATGGGAGGGTGGAAGTGGAGGGAATTATCAGCCCCTGGTGTTGCAAAAAATTTTTAAATGCCCATTTCTAAAATAAATACAGAGCATGGGAAGAAATTGAAATATATGATCTATACACACGAAAAAAAAAAAAAAAAAGACAAGAGAAACAGTGGGATTTACCAGGCAAACACTGTGAAGCAGCCTTTATAAATAGGTCCAATGAGCTAAAGGAAATTGTGTTTGAAAAAAGTATGTCAATTATACTTCAATTAAAAAAAAAAAGAAGATGTAAAACAGCTCCACCTTTCCATTGAATGCAGGAATTCCCTTTAAGTTCCACAAGAACTATCAAAACAAATTATTTCTAAGCATAAATAAGTTCATATTTTTTTAGTGCCCAAATGTTGCCTTTTATTTTAACTCTGATTTTTTTTTTTATGTGTATTTATTTACTCTGTTGAGAGAATCCCAAGCAGACTATGTGCTGTCAGTGCTGACCTTGACCTGTGGCTCCATCTCAGAACTGGGAGATCATGACCTGAGCTGAAATCAAGAGCCCACCCAGACCCTTCTTATCTCTGTATTTTAAGGATGGGAAAATTTTAACTTACCTAATAGCCTGGCACTCCCCCTATTTTCAGTGAGGGAAACTGGAGTATAGGAGACATTTCTGCACAATAGAAGTTAAAACACAATAAATCTGAGCAATATTGTCTGAAAAAAAAGCCTTTGTAAAATACATGCTTCTTAAATATTGTCCAGCTCACTGGCAATCTGTAGAGGAGATCTGGAGAAATCTCAGACCCACGTACATACAGAAGGCCTGTATCTGCTACTCTGTCACTTGGGGTAGCACCTTTCCTCTTGTTCTTCATTAATAACCATAATTATGGCTGGAATCCTTTACCTGGTATCCTCTGGTCCCCACTGAATCTTATCAAGAGAATCCTCTCATTTTTTTCCTTTGAGCTGCATCATTTTTTTTCTTGTATCTTCATAAAAAAGGAAAAACAAGCACATTGCTCTTCCCAGGCCAGATAAAAAGCACCCCTCCAAACCACTTCCTATAACCTTTTTTTTTTCTCTCAATCTATGCACTCTCTGCATTCTTAGACAATTCTTGTGGACTGTCGGTTATTTCCTCTGTGAATTTAGTCCAATCTGATGTCTGACCTAAGAACTAAAATTAGGCTCATGCTATTATTTCAAGCATGGGAAGTCATGAAATGTGCCTGTTTTTGTCTTAGACCAGAAAACACAAACTCAGATTCTATATTTTTTTTCACGTGACTGGTAAAAAGTTCTTTTAATTCTGTTTCTTTGCTCACTTTCATGTTAATATCACTGCTGGGAAGTTTTCTTCCCATAATCTCACCGAAACATGCGAAAAGTTCCAAAAAATAAGAAAAAAAAAAAGCAAATCAACAAACCCCACTTTGCTCTTTGCTTCTACTTACTTTATAAAATGACTGTATATTTGTGTGAAGTAAGGTCTTTCTTATGCCTTTAATGTCAACATGTAATGTTAAAAGTAAATAAGAAAATAGAGGAGCAAAGTTTCTGGTTAAATATTTTTAACCGGTTTGTCTGTTTTGTTTTGTTTTGTTTTGTTTTGTTTTGTTTTGTTTTGTTTTTGATTTTACTGAACTTCATTGGGACCTTAAAAGTAAATCAAATTTGGATGCCTCACTGCCATAGTTTTATTACTCTGGATTGCTCTAATCTTTCCTCGGTTATAAATAACAGCTCATTAGTTACCAGGACTATTTTTTTCCTGTTGACTTAGAAGATCATAGCAATACTCATTCTTTTTAAGTTTGCGTTACCCTGACTTTAAGGGCCTACTGTTTCATAAAATGGGACTTCATGTACAGGCATGTACACCCAAACAGGCAGAATCATTTCCTAAGACGTACAAATGTCCTTGCCCATCATTTAACATTGCAGCATTTCATATGTCTTCTGGTTTCCTAAACAGATTTCTCAAATTTCCATCTCTCTCAATTACTGTACCAACAATTTTCACTGAGAGCACAGATCCTTAGTCTCATATGAGTAAAAGAGACTGTAGTGACACTAGAGAAATGTGACTCAAATGTTATTTCTGGGTCTTTAAATTGAAATGTTCACAAAAATCCCTTTTAATACATTAAAAAAAGGTTTTCTTATGGTTTTTCTGAGGGAAATCACACAAGGGTTAAATCCTGTTGTCTTAGCTTTTCTTCTCCATTTGCACAATGTCAACTGCTATATTAATAGGAATGATTACTACCCTGACCTCCAATTTGGCCAGTTCTTATAAATAAAGGGTGTGACTGTGTTCCAACAAAACTCCCCAAAACAGCAGTGGGCCAGAGTTGGTGTGCAGGCCATACTTCGCCTATCTGTGAGAGACACAAACATTCAGTAGACATTGGAGGGCATACAAAAAGTAGACATTTCTAATCTCAAAACACTTACAAGCTGGTGACAAAATACAGAAATAACTTACCACTTTATACTAAGTTCCAAATGAAGGATGTGGAGAATGTCAAAGGCCAGACTTAGCAAATAAGATAATGCATGTGGCAGAACTTCTCGAAATGGGAAAGAGTGAAAATATAATGTTGTTATGGTTTAGCCATCATTGCTATCCGCATTTAATTCTCAAAAAGTTTAACTAGATTGGCAAATTTCTTTTTTTTTTTTTTTTTAATTTTTTTTTTCAATGTTTATTTATTTTTGGAACAGAGAGAGACAGAGTATGAACGGGGGAGGGGCAGAGAGAGAGGGAGACACAGAATCGGAAACAGGCTCCAGGCTCTGAGCCATCAGCCCAGAGCCCGACGCGGGGCTCGAACTCACGGACCGCGAGATCGTGACCTGGCTGAAGTCGGACGCTTAACCGACTGCGCCACCCAGGCGCCCCTTGGCAAATTTCTTAAAAGAGACCCATGAAAATAAGATTTTTGATTATTGAGTTCTCCTGGTTAATCATCATTCATTTTTTGACAAATGCTTTTAATGTTTACTTATTTTTGAGCAAGAGAGAGAGAGAGTGCAAGCAGAGGAAGGGCAGAGAGAGGGAGACCCAAAATCCAAAGCCGGCTCCAGGCTCCAAGCTGTCAGCACAGAGCCCAATGAGGGGCTCCAACTCACAAACCGTAAGATCATGACTTGAGCCGAAGCAGGACGCTTAACCGACTGAGCCACCCAGGCACCCCAATCAGCATCCATTTTGTAGCTGGTCTATTTATAATTTTATTTGACAATTCTCAATTTTGTGCCATTCTTGGTAATCATGTTCGTTTCTTAGAACTGTATTATTTATTTACTTACTTTCCTTGCCACAAAATTATAATTTCAAAATAGAATCTCCTGTGCTTTAAACTACCCTCGCTTTTCCACTTTTGGGACAGCTTATTGTAAAGTCTATCCAAACCAAAAAAAAAAAAAAAAAAAAAAAAGGTTGTGTTTCTTTCCTCGCTAAATTATTTATCCCTGTACTATAAGAAAATGGGCACTTCTTCCACACAGGTTAATGATAGCTCCAAAGCCAAATAAGTCCGAGAAGACAATTGTCATTAAATTCACGAACTTTTGCCTCAGCTACCTTTGTTATTGAATGTCATTACCTGAATTATTGGCAATGGTGGTTTGGTTCTTTGCTTTCGCTAAGAGGTATGGCCTTAATACACTGGGTAAAAGATAATGAACAAAAATAATGTTTAAAAATTACTGCAGCAGGAAGTACCCAAAGCACAATATATTTTTAGTCTGAAAGGGCTACGGTACTTACAGTTTGTGGGAACTGGTGCAGTGTAAGGTCACATAAGCACACATGGGAAGACTAACTATGAAAGAAGCCACAGTTACGTCTCTTGTGTGATCTCAGGAGATGTGCATTCGCACCTTTTTAAATTTACAGAGGAAAAAAGAGTGTGGTCTTTGTTTTTAACGTGATGGATTTGTTTACATCCATACTTGAATAAAAAACTGAGCCTGATCTACTTAGCTACCAAATGGGAGTAAAATTACACTGGAAAATTAATGTGAAGAAAATAATTCATTCCTTCAGCACAAGTAAGTGTTTTCTGTGATGTGGCTGTCACAAGAAGGTTGAGGAATGAAGAAATGAGGGTCTATTTAACATGTTCCGTAAGTATGATGCTTTGTGTCTCTGGAGGAGGAAAATAATTAGGGAAGCAGAAAACCAAAACAAAACAAACACAAAAACCAACAAAAACAAAAAGCAACAACAACAAAAAAACCACCTCTGAAATGAATTTCTGTGATAAATTCCCACATATCTAAAGCATATCCTTTCTCTAAAGTTTTTTTTTTTTTTCTATCTTTTGCTTTTAGGTATGACACATTTACCTTCTGATTAATGTGACGAAGAAGCCATTCATGTGCCAAAGTACAGCTCCTCAGTTTTAGTGAAGGAGAGTCAAGCAAAAATCTTTTCTTGCAACTCAGAACGGAAGAAACGTTTTAATCATACATGAAAAAGAGAGCACCATTATAACTCTTTGGTTATTTGTAATGCTGTGGAGTGCTTATCCTTCGACGTACAGTATTTTGAACATCCCTACTCTGAACATCACAACTCGATTTATTTTGCCAGAATGAACACAAATGGCATTTGCACTTCTGCGAAGAGGAAGTTTAACCCCAAATCCTTTCCTTGTCTACAGTTTTCCCAAGGCTCAACTTATCCCAATTTAATGTAAACACAGCTCCGGCTAAACAATCGAAGTTTGTTCTCACGCAGTGCTCCTGTTGATTCAGCTATGAGTCTGTCACCCTGGTGTCATTGAATGGCATGGCTGCCTTTGAAAGCTGACAAGAACGTGTCTTTACCTTTATGTATTCTAGGCCCTGCTTTCCTAGCTAACCGCATTTTTGGCAAGAAAGCACATTTAATTTGGCTCATATTTCTCCAATCATTATCAAAATTACTTTTCAAATGCCAGTGATAGATGATTTGCTGCTCTTTTAAATCTGGAATGTGACCAGGGCTCCATAGGAGATTAGGAAAAAAGGGGGAAAAAAATCAAAACGCAGCATGTTTTCTGTTTGTATCAGTTCATAATAATTTACCAAAACATTGAACCTCGGTTCAGAAATTCAACATCAATTTTCATAATTAAAAACTGACAACTTCCTGAAATAAGAAATTCTTTCATATCTTTCTCTGTTTCTTCCTATGCATCCACATGATATATAAAAAAACTCTGGAAAAGTAAGGCATTTATGAAAGATGTTCAATAAATAACATGATAATTAATTCACTATTTGGTTATTGGGCAAACTAAAGCAATCTGAATAATTGTTACGTTTTGGGGCAATCTGATCAATCCAAATACCATAAAATATTTAGGTGGCAATCAGATTGTAGTCCTTGGGGAAATCTTTGTACATCAGCATCAGGATACCTTAAGCTGTCTAATCAAAGCATGTTTGATCCTTGAAGATGTTCTCATAAACACGTGCATTTGAATTTATGTGTATAGTCAAACTGTACCTTCAAATCTGTAGCTATCACCAGGAAAGAAATCTTTGGTGTTACAATGTGTCGTTATTCTACCAAGCTATAGTCAATAATTGATGAGTAAAAATGACTATATGTTTTATAACTCTAATACGAAAGAAGCATTAATTCTCGGTCAACTTATGGTTGAATTGAATGGTTAAATGGCAGCATGCTCGTATCGGATAAGATTGCATAATGTATTCCAATTTGTTTGCAGACAATTTTGGAAAAGGAATTCTCAAGAAAGACTAAATAATCATGATTACATAATAAAGAGATTTTGTTCACAGCTGGATAATCATGTCGGTGCATAAAGCCACATGTGCCATCTAGACTCTCAGATATACTTCTGAATCTTTTCCAATTTAGCCAGAAGAACAGAGACCTCCTTGGAAATATAACTGTATATATATTTTTTGCTTAAGAAAAAAAAAAAAATAGACAGGAGCCTGGGTGGCTCAGTCAGCTAAACGTCCAACTCTTGATTTCAGCTCAGGTCATGATCTCAAGATCATGAGATCCAGTCTCGCGTTGGACTCCACATTGAGCATGGAGCCTGCTTGACATTCTCTCTCTCTCTCTCTCTCCCCCTCCCTCCCTCCCTCCCTCTGCTCCTCCTCCTACTAAGGAGCAATCTTCCAGTTTATTCCTGCTTAAGGATCCTCCTGCTTAAGGATCAATTAGATTGATCTCTTTATCTACTTTTCTATCTGTTAGTAGAATATCAGTTCATAATGCATTAACTGAGCACCCACTAAGTGCAATTCTCTCACTGAAAGAACACGATTTAAAGCCAGAAAAAAACACTTAAATCTGCCACTCAGAGACTTTGTTTCCTTGAAAAAATCTGTTCATATTTTTCAATTTCCCCGTCTATATAATGCACATAGTACTGATTCTTCATCTTCTTATTGACATCATTGAAGATATAGATCAAAGCATTTGTAAAACATAAATTGCTAGTTATATTGCTACCTAATTCAAGGTAAACTTAAATTGACAGCTGATGTACTGAGACCTTCGTTATCTAATGCTAAAACATCCTTTTCATCCAAATTCCTGAAGCTATCTGTTTTTTTAGTTGTAATAATTTGCTTTCAATATCCTCAATATGCACTTGTTTTAAATCATCTTTTACTATCATATATAAAATATACTAAAAAAAAACCTGACTTAATGAATAACTGTATTGTCAACATCCATATAACCATCACCCATGTCAAGAAATAAAATCATGTATCTTACTCCAAACATAAATCCATAAAAGCTCTCTTCCCAGAAGTACCTATTCAAATATTTATGATATTTAGTTTATTGCAATCTTTTATAATTTTGCTATCATCTATGCATCTTTAAACCATATAATTTGCTTTTGCTCATATTTTGGAACATTATATAAATAAAATCAAAGGTTTTAAAATCTCTGTGTGTCTTGATTAAAAATGTGTGGGGTTCATCCATATTTTTGCATGCAAGTAGCATTTGTTATTTTTCAATACTATATAGAACTCCATTTTAGACTACACTGGTATTTATTTAACCAACAAGTGTTGATAGAAACTTGAGTTATTTCAACATTGGGGCTGTGTTGAATGATGCTGCAAATAAACATTCTTGTATATGTTTCCTGGTGCCAGGTACCCAATTCTCTTGGGTATATTTTTGAAAATAGAACTGTTGGAAAAAAAATAGAATTGTTGGGTCATTAGATATGAGTATCTGTTCACTTAGAATGTATGATGTTTTTCTTTCCTTTTCATGAGTGCCCTACAAATTATATCATCCATGTTAAATTAAAAGTTTCTTGTTAACTCTGTCTTCTGTTGATTGTTTTATGGGCGAACATACACTAACCATCTTCAGGCATATGTGTTATTGCTATTGGGTATTTAAGTTCTGTATTGATTTCTGAACTCTAAAATGCATTATGACATGTTTGTGCAGACATTATTTTATTTGCCAGAATGTTTACCATTTTCTTAGATCTTCATCCCTTCTTAAACCTTCTATCTGTAGTCATCTGCTTTTTGCCAGAGCCATACTGATAGTACAGTATTTTCTTGAAAATAAATTCAAATTAGTCCCATCACTGAAAGATAATTTGGCTTGATACCGACTTCTAGGACACTAATCACCTGTCTCTCTTTCCTGAATATTGAAAATGCCATTGCACTTTACCTTTGTGAGATAACTTTCTGTCTTTTAGTTAATTTTAAGAATTTCTTTTGATATTTGACACTTTAAAGTTTCATTAAGCAGTGTCTAGATGTGAGTTTTTGTTTTTTTTTTAATTAATCGAAAAATATTTTTTTGTTTAGGTTTCCAGACTGGTGTTACTATCAGCACAGGAAAATTTTTAAGCATTATCTCTTCAAATATTGACTGCCTCATTTTTCTCCCTCCTCTCTTTCCTAACGAGAGAGAACTTTCTAGTTCATTGTTCTCTCTCTCTTTTTTTTTTGACTTGGAAGTGTTTTCACTTTATTTTTATTATTTTTTTAATCCCAATATAATTAACATACAGTGTTGTATTAGTTTCAAGTTAACAAGACAGTGACTCAACAATTCCATAACATTACTCAGTTCTCTTAACCCCCATCACTCATTTCACCCATCCCCCAACCACCTCCCCTCTGGTAACCACCAGTTTGTTCTCTATATGTATGAGTCTGTGTTGTTTTTTTTTTTTTAATCTTTTTTGTTTGTTTTGTTTCTCTTAAATTCCATACATGAGTGAAATCATATAGTATATGTCTTTTTCTGACTGACTTATTTCATTTAGTAGTATACCTTCCAGATCCATCCATGTTGTTGCAAATGGCAAGATTTGCAAGATTTTTTATGGTTCAGTAAACATATTTTAGGCCTCAGTTTATCCTCCATGTGAAATTTCCAGATCTAAACAAATCTACGAGTATAACATTGGGTTCCATTCTAAATAATTCAATCTGACCAACTTTATAGTTCACTACTTTTCTCTTCAGTTATGTTTATGATGATAGCCCTAACCGCTAAGCTTTTGATTTTTTATTACTACATGCTTGATGTCTAAAATTCTTTTTAATTCTTTAAAAACTCTGAAGTTATGTTTAATAATTTATGTTCTCTGAAATATTTTCAAGCTTATTTATAACTTCTAAGCATTGTAAATATGATTATTTTATAATCTATCTCTGATAATTCTAAATATCTGAAGTTTGATCTGTTTCTAATGTGTTATTGTTGCTGGTTTTGACCTATTTTGCCTTAATTCTTTGCATATTGAGATAATTCTGACTGCATCTTCTCTTTGTTATTGAAAAACTATTTTTGCCGAATTTTGGAAGTCTAGGAAGAACTAGCTTCTGGTAGAAAAAAACTTATGTTTCCTTCTTCCAGCCATGTAAACGCTATCAAGTCAAGACCATCATAAAGCAGAATTGACACGTTTCATGCACTCTGCAGGTGACCTAAACCTGGATTGGAAACTGATGCAAGGTTTTAAACTGATTCAAACTCATGACTAAATCTCATTTCACTGTCCTTCTTTTTAATTGGTGCTTTTCCTTCTTTTTATTCACCCTGCTCTATTCATTGGAAATGCAACCTTCCAAGCAGTGTTCTGGGGGGAGGGGAGGTGCACAGTGCTTTGGGTCACAGCTTAATATGGGGAAGATTTTTTTTTTTTAATTTTTTTTTCAACGTTTATTTATTTTTGGGACAGAGAGAGACAGAGCATGAACGGGGGAGGGGCAGAGAGAGAGGGAGACACAGGATCGGAAACAGGCTCCAGGCTCTGAGCCATCAGCCCAGAGCCCGACGCGGGGCTCGAACTCCCGGACCGCGAGATCGTGACCTGGCTGAAGTCGGACGCTTAACCGACTGCGCCACCCAGGCGCCAGGGGAGGATTTTTAACAAGATCTCTGGGTCTTTATTTTAGTCATTTTGTTTTCAGAGACCTACATTCCAAGGCCCAAGTTTGCCTGAATAGTAGATGTCTTGGCAAGACTTCTTAGTTGCTCTAAGGGACAACTTACCTCTCTGGATTGTCACTTTTAAAAAATTTTGGTTTCATAGATTCTTCCTATTTTGTTAGCTCCTCAATACATATAAATGTATAAGTACATATGCATTCATTTTCAAATATATATTTATGCATGTAGATATTTACATTATATAAATAATGACATACACATTTATATATACACATAAACATGTATTTATTTTCAATCCATTTAGGGAAGATACTTAAAAACTATTTCATCCATAATTTTTAGTTGTTTTCAATATATAGTGTTATGGGTTGAATCATTTATTTCAAAATCTCACATGTTGAAATACCAGTGTCCAGTAACCTCAGAATGGGACCTTATTTGGAAATAGGGCCTTCGCATATGTAACTAACTTAGGAATCAGTCATACTGGAATAGGGTAGACCCTAATGCAATATGACTAGTGTCCTTATAAGAAGGCAAAATTTAGACACAGACACACACATGGGGAGAAAATCATGTGAAGATGAAGATAGAGACTGCCTTGATGCTTCTAGAAGCCAAGGAATACCACAAATAGCCAGCAGGCCACCAGCTGCTGGGGGAGAGGCCTGGAGTGGATTCTTCTTCACAGCCCTCAGAAGGAACCATCCCTGCTGACAACTTGGTATCAGACTTCCAGTCTCCAGGACTGGGAGACAACACATTTCTGCCGTTTAAGTCTCCCAGTTTGTGGCACTTTGTGCAGCAGCCCTAGAAAACTCATACAGATGAGTAAATTTAAATAATCTTGTCCAATAGTACCAGAAACACAAGCCCCCAAATGCTTTCTCTCACCTTTGAGGAAAGAGTGATTTGTTTGTGTGCACTTCACAAAGGATAAGACCTCCCTCACTCCCTCTGCATCCCTTCTGGGCAACTCTTCCTCTCTTTTTTCTTTCTTTCCTTCTTTCTTTCTTTCTCTCTCTTTCTTTCTTTCTTTCTTTCTTTCTTTCTTTCTTTCTTTCGTTTCATTTTGTTTCATTTTTTTAAAGAAGCAAAAAATCAGCTACATGTATTAGAAATACAAGGTTTATAAACCAGCTGTTCCCTAACCCTTACACTATCTATTACTTTCTGTCAAAATACAAGCTTCCTTAGTAAAACAACATGTTTCTACAGGTTTGCACATCCTATTCTCTCTGCCTGGAATTCACTCTTTATCTGCCTTTTAAATGCTGCCGATTCTTCAAAATAGAATCTGAATGAGATCAGCAATAAAAAAATAAAGAAACAAATAGGAAACATACATTAGTCTGAGATAGTTTAAAAGATGCTAAGCTGAAGTAAAAGATACCCTTCCTTTCTTCTCAAGAAGGGAGAATATCAAAGGCTAAGTAGACACGAAGTAAATTTAGCATTAATTAATTAAAAGAAAATACATAGAGCAAGCTCCTGGGGCAAGTTCTAAAATAAGAATGTGAGGTGCCAAAGAGATCTAGGTTATATGAGGAGTCTTGTCTACAGATTAGAAAGTAATAGAAATTGGAGGGAATTTAAAGTATATCAAATGGAGTTCTTTTTCTCTTTTTGTTAATGTTAAGTGACATAGAAACATTAGAAATTCCAATAAAAAGGGGCGCCTGGGTGGCTCAGTCGGTTAAGCGGCCGACTTTGGCTCAGGTCATGATCTCGCGGTCTGTGAGTTCGAGCCCCGCGTCGGACTCTGTGCTAACAGCTCAGAGCCTGGAGCCTGCTTCAGATTCTGTGTCTCCCTCTCTCTCTGCCCCTCCCCCATTCATGCTCTGTCTCTCTCTGTCTCAAAAATAAATAAACGTTAAAAAAATTAAAAAAAAGAAATTCCAATAAAAAAACAAACAAAATATTTAAACAGTTTTCACAAAAAAGGAAATATAAATGGTCAAAGAAATATATGAAAATGCACTAAACTTTATCGTTATCAAGAAAATGTAAATTAAAACCACAATGTTATCATATCTCATATCCATCAGAATGGCTAAATGAGAAATATTATAATGGAATATTGTAAATATCATATGTTCACCAGTGTCACAACTGAAACACTCATGTGGCTGGTCTGAAAATTTGGGCGCCTGGGTGGCTCAGGCGGTTAAGCATCTGACCTTTGCTCAGGTCGTGACTTCATAGTTGGTGAGTTTGAGCCCTGCATCGGGTTCTCTGCTGTCAGTGCGGAGCCCGCTTCAGATCTTCTGCTCCCTCTCTCTCTGCCTTTCCCTCACTTGTTCTCTCTCTCCCTCTCTCACACTCAAAAATTAAATAAACATTAAAAATTTTTTTGAAAAAACTGTTTGGTACTATCTACTAAAGCTGACTGCACGCACACACTTTGATCCAGAAATCCCAGTCTTGGTATAGACCTTAAAGAATTGTGTATATATATTCTCCAAAGACACATACTAAAATGCTAGAGCAGCAGTATTCTTAGAAGCCCCAACATAGCGTCTAGGATGCTAACTATGTTCCATTTTGAAATCTGGGTGCTAAATACACGATGGTGTTCACCAAATAGTACACTTAGGATATTTGTATTATCTTGGTCTGTATGGTTTACTTCATTTGTACACAAGAGAAGAAAGAAAAACAAATATAAATGACTTGCTAAAGTAGCTAAAGTCATCTGAATCCCAGTTGAGTTTTCTTACAATTCAGCATACAATTCTATTTCTCTATTACATATTATAAATCTATAATCTCTAAAATAATAGAACCAATTCAAATATGGCAAAACATTAAATTAAATTAAGTTTCCAGGCAAATATACTTTCAAACGATTTTTAGATTACTAAGTCAGTCCTACCTTGACATTAATAAGTTACAAATGAAATAATTAAAATAAATGCTGTAAGATAAGAAGTTAATGTTTTTCTTGGGTTAACCTCATTAGCCATGTCCAGGTAAAATAATGGCAACTCTCAAAACACAATGAAGTGTGTAATATATGCAAAGTTCCATCTAGAAGCCTAATTGGTTAACTATAATAAACCAGTTGCCTGTATCTAGCATTTTCTATGCAAGTAATAGAATTCTCTAGATGTTTACATAAAATAACAAGGAACATATAATAAATTTAAATTCTTTTAAATTAATTTATTTTAAACTATTATTGTAAATTAATAATTAATTGTTTTAAATTAGATTTATTATTTTAAATTAATAATTAAATTCCTCTTGTATGCTTTCTTTTACGTAATGCTTCCTATGTTTCTAGACCTTAGAAGTTTGTGAAAAGTCTTTGTTTACTGCATGACAGCTACCTTTCATTATCTGAAGGAGAGTACAGCAAATTAGAAAAAAATATGACTCAGGTAGCTGGTTTTGTTGCAATCAATTCAAAGAGAGGGCATTATTATACTATGGTCTTTTGAATGGTATGTTTTATTCCCCACAGTATTAAAGAGGTAATAGAATATCTACTCCAGCAAAAAAACAAAAGAAATTTTTCTTGTTGATAAATCACTAGTATTTCCTTTTACAGTCTTCAATATATAAATGCTGACAAAATATATAGGTGTAACCACATATGAATACAGAACTGATTTATTTATTTTAGTTATTGCACGGAAAAATCTGTTTGACAACCGTAGCTTAAATATTTTATGACAGCCTTTATGACAGGACCAATAATACCAGAGTCCAAGAATTTCATGAAACAGACATCAGCTAAGAAACGCTAATACAGTGAACTCTGCCATTGCCTTGTTTTGGTTTGGCAGGTGTTATCTATTTTCTGGGAACTATAATGACCTTAATAAATTATTCAAAGGGAGATTAATGGCATAAAAATATAAGAATCAAAAATTTATTAAGATTTATTATGATAATTAAGTGAAGAATGCTCTTTTAACTTACAAATCTGATTATTCACAAAAAAATGACTAATAGGATAACCTAATTAATCTAAACCCCTCATTTTTTACATGAAAAAACTAAAATTGATTTGAGGCTAAGAAGATTAAGAGACGTTTCCAAGACGTGCTGACTCGCCAAGATTGGAACCCGGTTTTCTTACTTCTGGACCATTGCTTGCTTCCTCCTTCCTTCTTGCCTTCCTGCCTTCCTTCCTTCCTGCCTTCCTGCCTTCCTTCCTGCTTCCCTGCCTTCCTTCTTTCTTTCTTCACAATGAAGAAAGATTTATTGATGCAATTTATTTATTGATTCATTGATTTATTGATACAATGCACATGCCATACCATATACCCATTTAAAGTATACAATTTAATGTTTTTAAGTACATTTGCAAGGTTGTGCAAACATCAGCAGAATCTAATTTTAGAACATTTCTGTTCCTTCTTTAAAAGGAAAAAAAGCCATACCTATCAGCTTTCACTCCCCATTCTCTTCCCCTAACTTCCAGCCCTAGACAACCACTGATCTACTTTATATCTGTATAGATTTGTTCATCCAGATATTTCATATAAATAGAAGAATACATCAGGTGGGTTTTTTTTTTCACTTAGCATGTATTCAAGGTTGATCCATGATGTAGCATGTACCACGACTTTCTTTTTATTATCAAATATTCTATTCTAAGAATACACCACAATTTATGTATGTATTCATCAATTGGTATTCATTGAATTATATCCATTCTTTGGATATTATTAATAATGCTACTGTAAGTGTTGATGTACAAAGTTTTGAGTGAATGTATATTTTCACGTATCTTCAATATATACCTAGGGGAAGCTCTATGATAACTGCATATTTAACATTTTGAGGAAATGCAAATGTGTTTTCAAAAGTGTTTTCATTTTATAGCCCAACAAGCAAATGCATGACGGTTCCAATTTCTCTAAACCCTTGTCAACACTTTTGGCCTACTGTATGCCTTTTTAATTGTACACATTCTAGTGGGTATGAAGTAGTATCTCTTGGTTTTGATTTGCATTTCCTTAATGTCTAATGATGTCTGGCATTTTTTCATATGTTTATTTCGCTTTTGTATATCTTCTTTAGAGAAATGTCTATTTAGATCCTTTGGTCATTTTTAAATTGTTGTTTATCTTTTTATTTTTGAGTATAAGAGTTTTTCTTTTTTGGGGCGCCGGGGTGGCGCAGTCGGTTAAGCCTCCGACTTCAGCCAGGTCACGATCTCGCGGTCCGTGAGTTCGAGCCCCGCGTCAGGCTCTGGGCTGATGGCTCAGGGCCTGGAGCCTGTTTCCGATTCTGTGCCTCCCTCTCTCTCTGCCCCTCCCCCGTTCATGCTCTGTCTCTCTCTGTCCCAAAAATAAGTAAATAAATAAACGTTGAAAAAAAAAGAGTTTTTCTTTTTTAATTTGAATACCAGCCTTTATCAAATATATGATTTATAAATATTTTCTCCCATTCTATGGACTGTCTTCTCACTTTTTTCATGATGTCCTTTGAAGCCAAGTAATTTGTAATTGTATTACAAGCCTATATATTTATTTTTTGTTTGTTGCTTGTGCTTTTGCTGTAGTATCTCAGAAACTGTCATTTAACCCAAGATTATAAGAATTTTACTTTTATGTTTTGACCTTGAGTTAGGCAATCGTTTCTTTAAAAAAATTAAAAAAATATATTTCTTTATTTTCAGGGATAGTGAGGGGGGGGAGAGAGAGAGAGAGAAAGAGAAAGAGAGAGAGAGAAAATCCCAAGCAAACTCCACGCTCAGTGCAGAGCCCAATGCAGGGCTTGATCCCACAATTGCAAGATTACAACCTGAGCTGAAATCAAGAGTCAGACACTCAACCAGCTGAGCCACCCAGGCGCCCCAGCAACGGTTTCTTATATAAGACATTTTCACGTTAAAAGGGCTTTTGGGAAAAAATATGAATTTAATCAAACCTATAGTTACCTATTTAAAGAAGAAAATCAATGACTCAAAAGAAATATGGAAAAGAGAGGCATGTTAAATAATATCATAAGTATGTAATGTACAACATGTAGATTGTGAGAAATTAGAAAATTAATAACCTGATCTTCACCAAAATATTTCAAGGAAAAAAAAAAGAGACACGGAGGAGGAAACATTTGCATTGTATGAGCTGTTTAGATTTTGTTGTTCCATTTTTTGCTTTTGATGTGAGTACTCAGTTTATTTAGATAATCATGTTACCCCCAGTCATCACAGTTCTATCTGACCTTCTTGAAAAAAATTTAGAACTATATAACCCGTATCCCATAAGTGTAGGAAATATTGGCTTGAAATAAATAAATTATAGTTGCAATTATCTCATTGTTTGGATTTGGAAATAAATTGTATGAATTGGTTGAAAATACATGTGTATACATCTTTATATTAGTACTATACAGTTGATGTAGTCTGCATTAGAGCAAACAGAAAACAAAAAAATTGAAAAATTTTTAAGCTAGAGAATTTCTTTTTTCCAGCTTTAAATTATCTTTTTTATATATCTCAAATGCTTTTTCCCATAGCTCCAAAAAAGACTGATATTTTAGGGATTCTACAATGGCTACTGGGAGATTATTCCACAGTCTTAACCAAAATTATAGTCAATAATTAATCTTACACTGGTGCTGCCTAAATATTCCTTTTTTTAGTATCATATACCTGAGATAGTTCACAGACTGTTCTAAGAAGACCTCTCCTATGATGCAGAATATTCCCCTTCGAAACAGATGTTATTAATCTTATTTGTGATATTTCCACATTAATCAACTCCTAACCTATCTTCACCCCCCGAAATTGGCAGATGCATTTCCACTGGGTGAATGCCAGTGGGGACAATAAAATATGACCTGGAGTTAGGGAATGGTGTCTTGAATAAGACACCACCATTAATAATGACGGCATCCAGGGGCGCCTGGGTGGCTCAGTCGGCTAAGCGTCCCACTTCAGCTCAGGTCACGATCTCACAGTTCGTGGGTTCGAGCCCCGCGTCAGGCTCTGTGCTGACAGCTGAGAACCTGGAGCCTGTTTCAGATTCTGTGTCTCCCTCTCTCTCTGACCCTCCCCCGATCATGCTCTATCTCTCTCTGTCTCAAAAATAAATAAACGTTAAAAAAAAAAAATTAAAAAAAAAAATAATGATGGCATCCACCCCCCTCCTCCCGACCAACCTCAGAATAGTATTCACCCTAAAGATACTGGACAATTTCAGTTCAATTCACTTATAATTCAAATTCAATTCAGTTTACATCAAGTACTACCTTGTTCGCCAGTTATTTGGTGAATTTATACATTACATAAATGTCACTTTTTCACACACTTTGGCATTCAAAAAAAGTCATATTTTCCTTAAATCTAATTAGGTCCAGTCCAGATCGTCATTTAATGAGCCTGTAGACAGTCTCAAGTACTGCAAACTCCCCTTTTTTGGTACAAATACTTTTGGGGCAAAAGTAACATTGATCTCAAACAGAAGGAAAACTTCAAGGGGCTTTCAGTGCTTATTAGTTACTGTTATGAAGCCAGGTGTTCAAATGCCCATGAGTACTTAGAATGCAGAGGTTCAGGTACAACCAAGCCATGCTCCCTAACCATGGGTTCCACTTCCTATACTTGACAGCTTCTGTCATTTCCTAATGATGTCCCTAAACTACAGACTACCAACTATTTCCTTCTTTGGTGGAATATTCACTGTCTATATTTGTTCCTGCCTTCTCATCTCAAAGCCGATATGCCTGTCTATCCTCACTCCCTGCCTACTATCCAGGACCCCTAGAAATGTCTCCCTAATTTTTTAAGCAACCCCAAGTTGCAAACCAGAATAGGCATTTTCTTTAGTAAACTAATGTATTGAGGGCTAGAAAATTACTGAGACTTGGGAACAAAAAAAGACTAGCAACGTTTTTGGAAGAGAAAAGGAAAAAATATATAGAACCAAGCATAAATAGCTCTTAATTGTTTAGGCAAATAAGCATTGAAGTAAATGAGCCTACTGCATTGCTAATACACCTATCCTAAATTTACAACAGTGCTGGGGGAAATAATAATTCTTATGGATGCACCTAAGGCAATTTTTACTGATTCACTTCTGCCCCTAGAATGGAGAGTTTGAAAGTTTAATCTTAGAATTCAGAATCATGGATCTACCAGTCTCCTTGAGAGATTCACTTAATTATGTTTTTAGACTTAATTTTACTTCTCAAAATGGTTAATTATTAGTACTCATATGTTTATTGTGAGCAATAAATATAAATGATGTATGGGTCATGTTATGAAGTTGTCAAATTAACACTTATTAAGGGAAGCACACGTTGCCAAATGGTGACCCAAAGTTCAGCAACAGACCACAAGAGAAACCAAAGTAGAGAAGTTTATTATCCTAAGGTCCTGGGCGAAATACCCAGAATGTCTAGAGGGAGGTCAAGGCAGAGTGAAGACAGAGAGACAGTTATTGGAACTGGGACACAGCCTTTGTCAGGGTCCATGAGTGAAGTGCTGGGGTCCCCTGGCTAAAGCTTGGTTGGTCACTTCAAACCAAAAGAGCGGGGTTTTGGAAAGTTATACGAAAGTTTTATCTAAGAAGTGCATAAGGGGAAGGTGTTAGGAGGCAGAGGAGACTTGACCACAGCCTTATTCATTACAGAGCTGTTAAGGAAATCATACCAATAACTTACATTTGCCTGTGACTCTGTAGCTGCTATCCAGGGGCATGTGCTTGCATGAAGGGCCAGTGTCATGTTAAAGTTCTTGCAGGCCACTTGGTTAAACAAAATCAATGTGGAAGCAGCAGTACTATGGGGTAGCTTAGCTAAACTCTCTACAGACACAAATTATATATATGTTTATATATATACACACACACACATATATTTATGGTACACACAGAAATACGATATATATGTGATATATCTGACTATATATATTATGTATGATATACATATTCTATATTACATATATATCATATATTCTATATAATAATATATAACATGTAAAATATATATAATAGTATATGTCATATATATATATATGTTACACACACACATGATGGTAATAGTCTACTGCTAAGAGGCAGTTTGCTATAGGCCTCTTGCATTTTTACATATCTTGAGTTTACAAAAATCACAAGACTTTGTCCTTTACCAGACTACTTCTCAGCACTGTTTATGCAGAGGCAATCTTAAGGAGTGGAGACATGCATTGCACGAATTCTTCAAATAGTTCTGTATGCACCTAGTTATTTCGCAGAAAGATTATAGACTTGCTTACTACAATTCCCTAAGTTCTCACATGGCACATTCCACTGCACGTGTAGGCTCCACCTGGCTCCAAGGGCTTTGCCATGAGATTTCGGGTGCAGAGACCCAGTAGGACAATGCTAACAATCTTGCCCCTGCTTTTGCTGTAATTCCGTCCTTTATCTCTGACCCAAGAGTCTTGTGTCTTCTGTCAACACCCATGGAACTGTGACAGGCTTCTTTGTTAGCTCATAGAGTTATTTTGATTGGAGTTCTAGCTCTCCTCCAACTGTCAAACTCATTAAAGTAGAGTAAAATCCCCAAAACTATACCATAGTTCCCTGGAGAAGATTAATTAGAGATGCTGAAAGTTGAAGAGAGAAAAAAGCTACAACTAAGCAATATTATCTATTCACTTGATTTAAAAAAAGAAAAAATTGTAACCTATTTAATTGGCAAAAAGATTTGATTTTTATTTCATCATCTTGCTAACTTTGAAACTTATAAGAAAAAGAAAATAAATTTACTTAGAGCTAACAGCAAAATAAACATTGATTTGAATTAGTATAAGCTTTCCTTGTAAGCATAGTTTTATAAAAAGCAGATATTTTATTATTGCTTTGAAATTTCTCTAAGGCATTGGAAGAAGACATATTCTGCCAGAATGTGTATAAGTGATTCTCTGAAATCTTTTTTTTTATCTTGTTGCATCTTATTATGTACATGCTGTATCAGTTTGATTTAATAGGATACATACAGAAAACCATCTTAACTGAGAAATTAGATTGTAGATAATCCATCTAACATTCAAAACATTTTAAAGAAAGATAAAAATATTCATTCCTTTTCAATATAATTATTCATAAAATGTAAATAATGATTTATGATAACTCATACTGTACATAGGTACCCTTACCCTTCAGTTAGTAAATCAACTCCTCTGAACCTTGTTATTTCCCTTGTAAATGGTGGTAACCAGCATATTAGTCTTCTGGGGCTGCCATTACAGAGCACCATGAACAGGGGACTTAAATCACAGAAATCTATTTTCTTACAGTACTGGAGGCTTGAAGTCCACCATGGAGGTGTTGAGAGGGTTAGTTTCTTCTGAGGGCTCTCTCCTTGGCTTATAAATGGTCGTCTTCTCTTGTGTTTTCATAAGGTCTTCCCTCTGTACTTGTCTGTGTCCTAATTGCCTCTTATTAATAGGATAGAAGTCATACTGCATTAGAAATCACATGAATGACCTCATTTCAACTTAATTCCTCTTAAAAGATGCTCTCTCCAAATTCAGTTACATTCTGAGGTACTCAGGGTTAGGAATTCAACATTTGAATTTAGAGGGGACACAGTTTAACCCAATACAGGTAGATTATCATAGTGTATGTAAAACATCTAACAAAAATTTCCAATGTGATTATAATATAATAATAGCCATTATTATAGTTACAACCCTGTGGAAAACACTAATTTAAAAAAAAATTACTTAAGATGAAACCTTGTATCTTGGACAAAGACAAAATAACATGCAATATTCATAAGAGAGAATAGAATATTATGAATAAAATTTATTCTTGTACCTATTAGCAAGGTTAGTCTTTTGTATTTAAGCAGTATGCTTGGATTGCAACAGTTTCTCAACATAAAATATTTGTTGAACTCAAGTCCAGTATATAAAGTGCAAACATCTTGTAACAGTGATCATCAAAAACACTTTAAGGAAAAAACAATCATACTTAAAATTATTTGTATGACAGGTAAAATATTGTATAATTAGGGGCGCCTGGGTGGCTCAGTCGGTTAAGCGGTTAACCATCCGACTTCAGCTCAGGTCATGACCTCACAGCTCATGAGTTCGAGCCCTGTGTCAGGCTCTGTTCTGACAGCTCAGAGCCTGGAGCCTGTTTAGGATTCTGTGTCTCCCTCTATCTCTGCCCCTAACCCAGTCACATTCTGTGTCTGTCTCTCTCAAAAATAAATAAACATTAAAAAAATTTTTTAATGTATAATTATAACCCATATCTATTTAGGCAAATATCTTTAATATCTATGCCATAACATGATATTTTTAAGTGTGTGTGTGTGTGTGTGTGTGTGTGATGTATGTTGGCAAAAAAACTGATGGGGATTTAAAACCAGACTTGATATTATTCTTTGCAACATAAGACCCAATATAAATCTTACATCTTCCATAAAGTCATATAGCATTATATTTTCTTTATGACTATTTTAACTATACTACATATTTCCCTAGGATAAATATATATATTTATTATAATCTATATTATATTCTGCATAATTACCAAAAAGATGTCCATATATTTATTCATTATTATCAATGTACACCACAATTATTTATAGATTTATTCATTTTCTGAATGACTATTTTTATAATCTGCTATGATAGCATTAGTTATGACCGGATTTTGATTATTGTTTGTTTCATGTATTTGTTGACAAGTTTCTCCATTTCAAAGCTCTATAAGGAAAATAATTATTTCTAATGCTTTTTTTTTACCTTTCTGGAAAGTGGCATTCTTATGCTTATACAGATTTTGTTATGGACAGAGCGTTTGTGTCCCCGTAAAATTCATAGGTTGAAGCCTTGATCCCCAGCGTAATAGTATTTGGAGATGGGGTTTTTGGAGATAATTCAGTTTAGATTAGGCCATGAGGGCAGGACCCTCATGATGGATTACTGCCTTTATAAGGCACTAGAGAGCTTGCTCATTCACCTCATGTGCACACAAAGAAGAGTTCATAAGAGCACACAGCAAGATGGCAACCACCTACAAGTCAAGAAAGGGATCTCCGAATGGAACCTAGCTTACTGGCACCTTGATCTTGGACTGCTCAGCCTCCAGAGCTGTGAGAAATAAATCCCTGTTGTTGAAGCCACCCGTCTATGGTGTTTTATTATGATTAAGACAGGCCTTTCTTTTAGTGCATCTATTCTGGATTACAGATCCTGTAAAGGGAAGGATCATTTCTAATATTTCTATAGCATCCTGGAATAGTAGTGCGCTTATCCTTATGTAATTGAATCATATCTTGGAATACTCACTACAAGATGTCAAAAACAACAGTGAAATGGCTTGAGAGTTCATTCACTGGAGAACTGCTTCCATGGTCAGTATTTCTTCTGAGTAATTTAATCAAAGAGAACATAGTTTTTGGCAAGGAATCAATTAGTACAATGGTTTTTAGATGGCAAGGCCTCATAGCCTAGATTTGTTATGTCTTATTGCACATTTATTAAAGGTGTCTTACCATTCAAAATGACTTGTTTGGTAATTTTGAAGATAAATGTCATGGCCAGGGTCAAAGATTTTATTTTGTGGACTTCAGCACTGACTCTAGGAAATGGCTTGAATGCTAAATGTCACTTGTACCTGCGGGATTCAACCTACTGGCAAATTATTCAATTTAGAATCAAGACTCTCTCTGTAGCTTCTGTCTATATTAGGTCAAGTGTATTTATGACCACCTCTAGAGAGGCTTTAGACTACTGTTGAATAGATATCGCTAGCATCTCAGATATTATTCAGCTTTGCCTTCATCTCTGTTGGGACTCTGTTTTATTTTCATTCTTTCTTTACTGCTATCATTATTTGAGTTTCTTCTGAGTTTTACTTGGGGTATCTTAATTTCCTTTATAGTATATTTAAATCCATTCAAATCTATGAAATCCCTTTAATTTTCATGTCCCCATTTAGACCACATTTTTGTGTAGAAAAAAACATTCTCTAGAAAAATAACTTCTTCCAAACTCTCTTGGGATTATGGTACAGAACCTGGTGTCATTGTCTCTTACTAAAAGCAAACAGCAACCTTAGGTATGAAACCCGCCTTTCATGGAAATTATTCCTTCATATGTAACTAATCAATCTAAAGTTGCAATGGGAGGAATGACCCGGAGGCTGTAGCAAGCCCCATAACTCTAAATTTCCTCTGTATGTTTTCTCTTCTTTTAACATTGAATGCAGCATGGAATTTAGGGTAGCATATCTAGTGCTGCTTACCTAGATTGGAAACTAGTATTTAATACAACTCATGCTGAATCCAGCCCACTTGCTTTATACAAGTAGCAAATACTGTGCATGCACATGCATCATGGAAAGTCAAGCTGCGGCAGCTGCACCTGTGGGTACCCAGTGACGCAATCCTTATAAGGTTGGAACTTTGATTAGGCCAGAAACAGCGATGCAAATGTACCAAGGCTGTAAAGTTAGTAGTTCAAGGTCAATCTGGAGAAGTTTTGTACTCCCACACTCTAAGCATGAAGTCTTTTGGCCATTTGGCCATTCTGTTTGGATCAAGAATGAGGCCAAGAGATTGGCCGAGAGCTGCATCATTTACTTAAGGATGGTGAGTGGAGGGCGCCTCGGTGGCTCAGTCGGTTAAGCGGCCAACTCCAGCTCAGGCCGTGATCTCCTGGTTTGTGAGTTCAAGCTCCTCTCACAGTTTGTGAGTTAGAGCTCCACGTCAGGCTCCAGAAAGCCCCGGAGCATGCTTCTGATTCTGTGTCTCCCTCTCTCTCTGTCCCTCCCCAACTCATGCTCTCTCTGTCTCTCAAAAATAAATAAAGATTAAAAACAACTTAAAAACAAAAGGATGCGGATTGGTAATCTCTCTCCGAACAGTAAGCTATCAGAAGACTTAAGAAATCCCTATTTCTGATCACTTTAACATCCTCAGTATCTAGCACAGACTTTGGCTCATATAGGGGAGTCAGTGTGTTTTTATCAAATGACTACAGTAAAAAATACTTTTGGACTATGGTTGTGGTTTCTACCTCTCATCCATTCCTGATTCTTCCTTATGGTCTCACAGGAAGACTGAGCTTTCCAAGTCCTTTTTTAATTAGGCGAGACTATTGATTCGATCTAGGTAAAGAAATGTGAACAAAAGTGATGTGCGTCATTTCTGTACAAGGCATTTAAGAGCTTGTGCGCTACACTCAACATTGTCTCTTCCTCTGCTGTCGGCATCACAGAACTGTAAGTTGAGATGACAGTTACAAGATGAGGCCTTCTGTATCTCTGAATTGCTGCATAGATGAGACTTCCCCTGGAGGGGTGGCCAACCTACACGTGATTTTCTGCAAGCTTTCATTTGTGTAGCCACCGATATTTGGATTTTATTTTGTTATATTTCTATTACGCTGATGCATAATATTGACTTTGTGTCTGCTGACTTCATCTCTAATAAAAATGGTTGAATCTACATTAGTAGATTTTTAACTCTTCATTGTTTGTTTTTATGATGGATGCATCATCTTTGGGAAGTCCAACCTTGACTTAATTTGCAAACAGATCCAATAAATTCCTTGTGAAGTCTTAACTATAAGCTCAATTTTTTGGCTTGTAAAATTACTATTGACTATCCGGTAAATAAATCTTTTTGAACGGGCTGTGGGACTTAATCTTGGAAAATAAAGTGTCAATCAGGGAAGATATGCATGACAAATTTAACAAATGCCACAGATGAAAATAAATAACATGCAAATAATAGGTAATGATTACTTGATCCAGGAAAATGACTTAATTAAATAAGCATCATTCAAAGTGTTTTACTTCAATAATTAAAACTTGCAGATTTTCAATTAAGAAATAACTCATGCTTTATCAGGGTTTCACATTGCTCTCCTACTCCACAGCATACATTTTCATTTCCTTCTGAAGTATTGTATTAAAGCCATATTGCATGCAACAATTTTTAAAAAATGCCTTAAAAAAGGGGGGGGGGAGAAGCACTTTAGGTGAGTGAATGTTCCATTATACATACATATTTTTTTAGATTTAGCCTAGAGTGTTGGTTTTAAAAATAAAATAATACAACTTGACCACTTGTGAAAAATGTGAGGGGTGAAGTAGACGGTGAAACCGGGAAGGAATACAGTACACATGATGGGTGTGGTTTGTTTTGGTTTTTGTTTTATTTTTAGTGGCCAAAACCTTGGAAGCATGAGGCAGCAAGGAAATGAAAAACAAAGATCTAGAAATGGGTTTAACTTTAGAATTCAAATTTAGGATTGGGAAAAAAAAAAAAGGAACTATTCACTTGCCAAATATTAAAAAGCAATTTCACAACTGATGGAAAGTTTTGAGTCTATAATTAAAACTTTACAAGGAATTTATTGGTTTCACAAATTAGATGAAGTGTAACCAGCACTTTACATGCACAATTTTAACTCTTAGAGTAATTTTGTGAATTAGGTATTATTTCGGCTTTTCAATTGAGAAAATTGGCTAAAAGAACTTCTAAGCTCACTTGGATAATAAGGATGGAGCTTGGATTTATAATCTTATACATCTTATTACCAGGCTTATAATATATCCATGGATCTCATTGCTTTTTTTAGAAGTCAACTATGATAATTTGTGAGAGAAGCAAATGGTAGCCCAATTAGTTACAGATAAAAGAAAGGTAGAGATTAGCTATTGTGACTTTTATTTCAGGACTCCCGTTAAGCCAAGGCTCTGTTTATGATAATAGATTGAGTATGAAGTTTAAGAGAGAAAATTAGAAGTTTAATACAAAATATTTGGGTGTGGTGGGCCTACAATGATGAACACAGATGTTAGAGTTCTATGAGCATGAGTTTAGTTTTTATATCTATAAAATGGAAAATAATACTTTGCCTGTAAGATTTTTATAGACATAAGTGATAATGCATAATTACTTGGGAAAATGTCTGGCTCATGCTAAGAGATCAATATATGATGGTTCCCATTTTCACATCTTTTTGTACACTGCTCTTTGGACTGAATGCAACCCAGATAGTTTCTGTGCACATAGGAAGTAGAAGTAATTGGGTAAAGCTAATAAGAGTCAGTCAGATCACCTGGGTGACAGCAAGACAGGGGACAGAAGTGGCTGGATTTTTCTACTAAAAGAAAGTCAGGCTGTGATATTAAGAAACATAATACCAGATAAGACATTAAAGACAGAAAATTTGGGGGTGCCCGGGTGGCTCAGCTGATTAAGCGTCTGACTTGGGCTCAAGTCATGATCTCATGGTTGACGAGTTTGAGTCCCACCTTGGGCTCTGGGCTGACAGGTCGGAGCCTGGAGCCAGCTTGGGATTCTGTGTCTCCCGTCTCTCTGTTCCTCCCCTGCTCGCTCGCACTCTCTTTCTCAAAAATAAACAAGATTAAAAAAAAGAAAAAAAGAAAAAAAGAAAGTTTCCTGAACTTGGCCATGGCCACTACACGACTATCATACATACGCCCCAGCATTAGAAGAAAAGAGAGGTATGCCATCCAGAATAATGTGGCATAATTCTGATTCTTGCCCTTCCCAGTCAGCTTCCCATGGAAATGGACTAGAAGCCCCCCGATAGAAACAAGCCTTTGTACACCGATATATTACTTTTGAAGGGTCACTTTACATCCTGCATCACTGTAGTATTGTGTGTTGCCATCACCAATATTCCTACAGGATCACTCCAAATGTTTCTGGCCACAATTTTAGAGGTACAAATTAGCTCTCATAAACCTTTTAGAGTTTCGTAGGAATGTCTGAGAAAAGTTAAAAAATCTTGTGCTGGCTCCTAAGCTTTGGATTCTGAGCTACAAATCCACCTTTCCAGACTCTATTGAGGCTGCTGCTGAAAACTGCAAACCACATTTAGCTTTCCCTACGGCCCCACTAAGCTTTGCACAACTAGGGCGCTAGACAGAGAAGAGAAGCTGGAGAAAGGAGAACGGGCAACTTCCTTCCTGCTGTTGATTTCTTGTTCCAGTCAGCACTGCCCCGCTCCTTCTTCCCCTTGGCAGAGGCAGCGTGTAGAAACAGAGGGTGTCCAGATTGAGCTGTTTCCAATAGTTGCACAACTATTGAAGTTCATGGAGCCCTCTTGTAACACATCAGCATCACACAACTGATACCACCGTCAGCTGCCAGATACCAGATGCGAGCTCTGCATACCCCAGCCTCCGACGCAGAGCCAAGATGGCCCCGGGAGCACTGCCTCCTTCGCAGAGGTGTGAGTTTCACTCCAGGAGGCCCGTCCCTCAAACTTTTAAATTTTAATGATGCCAACCTCTTTTCATTGTTTCCTCAATTCTAGGTAACTGTTTTCTGCAGCCACTAGCTCTGAAACCTTGTGCATGAAAAAGAGTTCATATAGCAGGTGGGGGAATACTCTCCTTGGAAAGTCTTGCCTGCAAGGTTGGCCCCTGGCTGGTGTCTGGGAACTTAGATTTTTGATTGGTTCCCAACCGTCCCTTGTAAGAATGTATTATTGTGTGGCTAAACAGTGGCTTATATGGAGTCCCTGCTTTCCTTCTGGGGGGCTGGAATTCTGGTATGTGATAGGTAGAGAGTGCCTGTGTGACCACCCCCAATAAAACCCTTGGTTACTGAGTGTCTCTAGTAGACAAAATTTCACCCATGTTGCCACAGTCCACTGCTGAGGGAGCCAGAGGCATTCTGTCTGATGCCACTGGAAGAGGACCTCTGAAAGTTCAAGTCAGGTTTCCTCCAGACTTGACCCATGAATCTTCTCCTTTGCTGATTTTTCTATCATTTTGTTGTAATAAGTCATAGCCATGAATATGACTGTATGTTGAATCGTGTGGGTCCTCTCAAAAACCTAGGGCAGGTCATGAGGACCCTTAACACACTTTCGTGATGTAGGAAGTAAAGGCAGAAGGAAATGGCAGATAAAATTAAATTTCCGGATAACCTGCAGCCCATTGATGAATAACTTGAGGCAGGTAGAGTAGAACATTCCTCCAGGAACTCCCTACTGTTTTAATATTAATGCTTTGCTGAAGGGAAGAACAATCTTAGCTTGACAATAGCTAGGCCTGCAGTAGTGAGTATTCTTTAGCATATGAAAATTCCTTTGGAAATGTCCATTTGACTTTACCTCCCCCCGACTCCCAAATATATAATCAGTCTCTCCTCATGGGCCTGGGGCAGCTCTTCCTGCCCAAGGTTATGTCCCCAAGCTTTGATAAAATCATCTTTTTTTGTACCAAATCATCTTTTTTGTGCCATTCAGAGCCAACGGCAAAGACATCTCAAGAATTCTTTCTTGGCCGTTGGCTCTGAATCCCCATCATTCCAGAACCTCATCACTCAGTATCTCTTCTACCCTACCCTTTTAAACAGTTTTCTATACCTAGGTAATAACTCTTTGTATTAAATTTTCTCTGTTAGAATAACTGGTGTAGATTAAGCTCTAACGTACTCTATAGCAGGGATTTTCATAGTGCACCTTTTACCCAGATCGGTAAAATCACATGGGCACAGTTACATATATATTCACACACACACTAGAGGTGCTAAGTTAGGAACTAGAAGTACTAGGGGAGGGAATTGGGAATTTGGTTTAACATACACCCCCGATGAAGAGCATATTTTAGAATAAATTTGGAGAACATCTCTCAATGGTGTGAAATAAGTTTATTCCTAAGACCTTGACTATCTGAAATGGTATTTATAGTAAATTACATACTCTTGCCTTCATGGAGTGAATTTATTTCTTTTATATGAGCAGGCCACTTCCCAGTAGTCAGCATATCCTTGGACACTTAATACCTATGGGTACTTAATACCTTGGCAAATTGCTTTATAACCATATCATTAGTTATTCATAGAATCTGTAAGTAATATCTACTTTGGGTTTATTCCAAAGTCTTTGATAAGGTCGATAGAAGTTAAATTGTGAAAATGTACCCTGGCATAATAAAAGGTTTTAGTCCTTCTTTAAACTAACATTTTATTTTATTTTAAGTAGAAGAGACATTGTTGAAAAATTGCTAGGAGGCCCACAAGAAAATGACATGTACAATGAAGTTATAGATACTAAAATGTGTCTAAATATTTTCTATGGAGTTAAAACTTTTCATCAGTAAATTGGCAGAGCAAGAATAAAGACCATAAAATTAAAAACATATTATGTGCAAATGAGACATAGAGATTTTAATTATAAAAGCACAATGTAATCTTCTTTTCTTTTTTGAATATATAAACATGTATGTGAGTATCACCTTTTCTCCTTCCTATATTATCATCTTGGGCTGTCATCTATGATGTGATAATTTATGGACTGAAAAATGAATAAGGGTGCTATGGGTCATAAAATTGTGCTTAAGTTTCCAAAGGTAGTAGGGCAGTTAGTGACCTCATTATTCCATCCTGACTTTTAAAGCAACACTTTGAACAAACAGAGTAATTCAAAGTCACTCTCCCAGAATTGGGAATTAAACTAGATGGTTCAAGATCTCTGATTGGAGGCATGTGCTTCAGATCAGGTCCCTTTCCAGAGCAGAGACGTAGATACCTAATGCATTGCACTGAATTCAGATTTGTTCTTATAACAACTCTTCACCTAACTCCTCTAGGATTCTCCTCACACATTGTAGTCATTAAACACCATCACAGGATACTTGGAACAGGATACTGGACAATGCATACTCCTTTATACTTTTGGAGTTAATCTGGGAAAAAAGACTATGATAACAGCAGTCATGATTCCTTTCCTTTATCACCTCACGTTATTGCTACATAATACCTCTCCTAGTTTTGACTTGCCATTGCTTCTGTCTACAATAAAGACGACAATTGTACTTATATTTCAGATTAGAAAATTTTGGATCTTTTAAAGGGAATATCCCAGGTCTTTTCCAACATTGAACCAAATATTAATAGAAAGAAGATATAAACATATAGAAACAGATTAGGTTATAGAGGAGAGATTTGTTTGTTTGTTTCTTTCACTCAACATGTTCTCAGTATCTTCCATTTGCCTCTAGACTGGACACCTGAGTATACAGACTTGGTTTCTCAAAAAGACATCCTTTGAGGGGCGCCTGGGTGGCGCAGTCGGTTAAGCGTCCGACTTCAGCCAGGTCACGATCTCGCGGTCTGTGAGTTCGAGCCCCGCCTCGGGCTCTGGGCTGATGGCTCAGAGCCTGGAGCCTGTTTCCGATTCTGTGTTTCCCTCTCTCTCTGCCCCTCCCCCATGCTCTGTCCCTCTCTGTCCCAAAAATAAATAAACGTTGAAAAAGACATCCTTTGAGTTGCCTCATTTTTTTCTTCATGGGGCAGCTGATCGCATTTTAGATGGGATGATTATTTGTGTTTGTCACATCGCTGGGTATTTAGCATCTCTGGCTGTCGTCTACTGAAAAACTACAATCTCTTCCTCTATTATTTCGGCTATTAAATACACCACACACATTGTGACGTAAGACATGCACTCCACTTGAAAACCACTATACTTGAATTTTATTCTATTATAATTCAAGTATAATTTCAATTATATAATTTAAAAGTCAAAAGGACATCATTCCAAAATCTATTGTATCTTTTTGCTGTCTGAGGTAGTTCTTTTCTTTGTTAAGACCTAGTACCTTCACTTCTTTTCTGGGCTAACATCTCAATTTTGTCACATTCAGGGTAACATGATTCCCAGAGTAGATGAGCTTTTTCTTGGAGACTACAACTTCGTGTCAGTTTCCTGAGAAGGGAACTTTTGTCTTCTTCCTCTTGCGGAGCTGTTCTTTACTACTTAACTACCCACTAAATTCCAATTTCCTGTCTGAAGCAAGTGTTCAGTTCTCTACTAATTTGCCAAGCACAGATGAGTAGTAGGCCCTGAGTCATCAAGGAATTTCCAGTTTGGTTACCAGAGTTAACCACTTTCAAGGCAGTCTTTTATGAATCATTTAGATTTTGACTTTCCTTTCTCTACTACATCAGATATTCCTTCTCAATCACGTCACCTTGGTTTTATAACAAAAATCTGCATCATGCTTTCAATGACTGTAACAGACCACTTCTACCTAAAATAAGAATTGTTTCCTTACACAAGGACAAAGAGAAGCCTTCTCAGAAAGCTACGTGTCTGAAAGCTTGAGCATGAACTATTTACTTTAGCTGTGAGGTTGTGGGCATGTCCTTTATTTTCTCTGTGTCGTTGTTTTAAATGAAAGACAGGGCCAGGTAGTCTTTAAAACATCTAGCAATGCCGTGAGTCTAGACTAAAAGCCAAAGGAAGTTGAGCAGTTTCTGTCTGTGAAGTAAGAAACAAGTGACACTTGTATTTTAAACTCTAGGATATAGTGTGAACTTAGATACATGTAGTTCCTGAGTAGTCATTGAGTTATGATGACCAGTTTAAGGTGTATAAGAGAATTAATGTAGAAAGGGTGCCGATGTGGCTTCTGATTATACTTTTAGAAGATTCTCTGGATCCTGATTTTCTCATCAATTGATACTTTGTACAACCTTATTTGGCTATCACCCAAGCCCCAGTGTTTCTGCAAGCTAGACAAATAGCTAAGTGACTTCAAGATGCCTTCTTACAGGAAGGCCAAGCAGACCATGACAATCTGTTTACAAATCACATCAATTTCTGAACAGGACAGAAAAAAGAAGAGGAAAATCCAATGCAAATTAGTTGCATATTCAATGTTTATGCATATTCAAATCAGGATCCATAACCAGTTGTTTGAGATGATAAAGCTATTCATATTTATGAATATTTTCTCTTTTTAAGTTTATTTATTTATTTTGAGGGAGAGGGAGCATGCATGGGGTAGAGAGAGATAGAGAGAGGGAAAGAGAGAATTCCAGGCAGGGTACGTGCTGTCAGCAGGGTTTGACCCAGGTCTCAATCCCACAAAATGTGAGATCATGACCTGAGCTGAAATCACGAGTGGGAGCTCAACTGACTGAGAAACCCAAGTGCCCCTGAATATTTTCAACTTATTTGCTCTCAAGTAGTTAAACATTTCATATCTAGTTTAGTATGTGTTTAAGGACAGACTTAAAAAAAATCTCAGAGTGGGGCGCCTGGGTGGCGCAGTCGGTTAAGCGTCCGACTTCAGCCAGGTCACGATCTCGCGGTCCGTGAGTTCGAGCCCCGCGTCAGGCTCTGGGCTGATGGCTCAGAGCCTGGAGCCTGTTTCCGATTCTGTGTCTCCCTCTCTCTCTGCCCCTCCCCCGTTCATGCTCTGTCTCTCTCTGTCCCAAAAATAAATAAAAACGTTGAAAAAAAAAATTAAAAAAAAAAATCTCAGAGAAGTGTCAGTATAATAAATAATAAATGAAAAATACTTAAGTCTATAGAGGTATAATCATAAACAGGTCTGTGGCCATACGTTAAGTGACATACACAATTTTAACTCTATTATCGCATGAAATGCATCCTTGCTATTCCCTCATGGAATACACGCTTTTTATGTTCCGTAAATATCAGTTTTGTTTTTGAAATATTTCTTTAAAAAGGTTTTTTTTTTTTTTACTGAAAAATGCAAGGAAAAGAGGGAATTCAATTAAAATAAATTTTGACAATTCGAAAATTCAGATTTCTTATCACGATTCGGAAGTGTAGAAGATTCATTTTTTATATGCTGTCGTTGTATATTAAGTGCTGATTCATTGCACCTTCAGAAGATGGTGATACATCATCAGTTCCTGGCCCAAACTCTGCAGCGGCGGTCCCTCATCTTACTCAGAGTAAAACCAAAGCACCCTCAGCAGCTTCCACCACCAACATGATCGGTTTCCATGGTTAGCTCTCTGCCCCAGCCACTTCTCTCCTAGACACTCACTCCATTCCAGCCACACTGGTCTCCTCGAAATCCCTCCAACTTCACTTGTGCTCTTATCTTAGGGCATCTGCACTGGTCATTTCTGCTGCCCAAAACTACTTTCTTCTGGTAGCTCTCTCATGTCTGTTAAGGATTTGCCCCAAAAACTGCCTTTCCGATGAGGACTATCACTATATTTTTAACTGTAACTCATTCCATATCCCAGTTCCTTCAAATCAGCATGATATGGCTGAAACCCACTCTATTTTTTGCTGCTTTCTGTGACATTTAATGGCTTATAAAAACGCCCTACAAGTTACTTATATATTTAGTTTATTGAGTGATGTTTGTCTATATCCTGATAGAATGTAAATGGCAAAAAGCAGAGCTTTTGCGATGGTCTGAATGTTTATGTCCCACCCAAATTCATATGTTGAAATTTTAATAGCCAATGCAATGGTATTTGGAGGCAGAGCCTTTGGGGAATGGTTAGGTCATGGGGGTGCAGGCCTCATGAATGGGACTAATGGCCTTTATAGAAACGACTCCAGAGAGCTCTCTTGGCATTGCCACCAGAGACCAGAGGACAGGTGAGATGCTTCAGGCTACAACTTGAAAGAAGGCTCTCCCCTGGCCCTCTGGGACCCTGATCTCAGACCGCTAGCCCCCAGGACTGTGAGAAATACATTTCTGTCATTTATCAGCATTGGGTTTGTAGCTTATGTTTCTTATTTTGCTATAGGAACCCCACAGACTGTTCACTAATGTGTCCCAATCACTAAATAAAGATGTGCTCACACTAAGCACGTAATAAGTAGTTGAATTTTGGAAAGAAATAACATGATTAGGTAATGATGATAAAGATGATGATGGTGGTGTGGTGACGATAATAACGATGATAAAGTGATTATTCTATTTTCTACCCTGGGCTAAGCAGTTTACTTTAAAAATTGACCCAATCTCCATCTAAAAACTTTGGCACATAAATTTCATAATTCTTATTTTATCAATAAAAAACACTGTGACTGGAGAAGTTAAGGAACTTGTCTCAAATCTAACAGCTAATAAGCTAGAGGAACTGGGACTGGCATCTCGAGCTGTCAGACTTCAAGGTCTAGGCCGTTATCTTATACTGTGTGACAATTCCTAAAATAAGTATTTAGGTAAGTCAGTTTCATACTTGGCTTTGACTACTGACCAATAAAGGAAATACATTTATTTTATATGGAGAATAAATTGCATATACTGTAATACAGTATATCATACGAGCTTTCACCAATCCATTTTATTTTCGAACACAGTTATTCTGGTCCTTAACCTCATGAGTCATTTTCCCCACTTCTACTCACTTTGTAAAACTTTGAGAATTAATTGTTATGAATATCCTGTGGAAGTTTATCAGCACAAATGAACTATTTGCGCATGAAACATATAGAGGAAAAACTTTTATTAACCCAGCTTGCCTGATAACACAAAATCCCAAGTTAAAAAAGTTATGGGAGGTGAGGGAACAATACTGTCAAAGGAAGGAACATAAAAGTTTAAAGATTCCAAGTGGCTAAGTGAAAAATGAGACAAGTAAGCAATATAATAGTTGTTGCCAACAAGGAATGTATGCTGTGAAGAGTGGGGATGGAAATTAAAAAAGAAAATGTGGATAAAATTACTTAGATAGAAAACATTCCCATTGTGGAGTAGAGTATACCTACTAGTTAAGTGCCTGAGCTTTCTTAAATTTGCTCCTTTTGAAATTGCTGCTAAAAATAGTATCTACCTCAAAGAGTTGTTTAGAGAATAAAATGAGTTTATATATTTAAAATGGTTAGAAACAGAACCTAGCAAGCACAAATATTTTCTATAACCATTTTATGATTCTGATGGGCAGAAATCTGTCTCTCTTGACTTTACTATTAAGAAAATCAATTGCTCATGAATGATTTGACTTCATACCTACTTAGAAGTGGGTAAATTTGAATTCCAGTCAATTTAAGATTTTGTTATCTGCTCTTTTTCTTCTCTTTTCCTTCGGTAGCATTTGGGAATAGATGGAAATATATAACATCATGATAGAGGAAGGAATAGTCTGTTACCTGAATCCTGTCCTCTAGTAGCTGGCCTTTGTACTTAATCTCTCCTGGCCTCTGGGCATGTGTTAACACCCGTGCAAGTATCTATGGTCTCACAGTGCTTAGTGTATCCCACACTCTGCATCGCCTTCCTGAAAACCTCAGATTCTTTCAAGTGACCAGCTCTCAGCACACCTGTGATCATCACCAAAGCTACAGAAATAACTGAGTTTACTGCATGCCATGAGCAGAGCATTAATCTGGGCTCTTTCCCTGCCTAATCAATGATGTCACTATTCTACGGTGATAGGGCCACCTTCTGTGGTCATGGAGCACACTGTGTGGTGACTTCCTCTCAAAAGCTCCAAATGACAAGCAGCGAACAAGCCTCCTCTGCTTTCATATTTCCCCTCAGTGTGTGGATTCAACTGCCTCATCCTGCCACTCTTGGCCAAAGCCCAGGTAGTGATGCTTTTGCTGAATGAACTGGGGAGACACTTCACCCATTCCATTTCAAAGATGTTGCCAGAGGCTCCGGGTCCCATCCCAAGAAAGAATTCAAGGACAGACAGGACACAGCATATGAGGACTCAAGCTAGAGAGTTTCTTAAAGTGAAAGTATACTCTCCAGATGTGAGAGTGGGTGAGTTCAAGAAAGAACTGCCCTGGGGCTTGGTTTTCTATATTTTATTGACAGTTGTTAACTAGGGAGTGGAACGTTCATTGCCTGGGCCGGGGATTTCTTGGAAACAGGGTTTCACACCTTCTCTTCCTTAATTTGGTCAGGGGTTTCCTGTCATGGCACCAGCTGCCATCTTGGACCTGTCTGGTTTGACCCCGCTTCTGGTGAGTGCTGCCAGGATGGGCCTCTGAGTTTCTCAGTAGCTGGCCATGACTTCCTTGTTGCTGGCTTCCATGGAACCTATTAGAATCTAACTAACTGCCACTAGTAATGCTGCTGAGTCCTATCTCGGGGAGCCAGGCAGCACTTTAAATCTAGTTTCATTCCTTTCAAATCTTCCAGGGAGCTTTTCTTTCTCTCATGTGGAGATAACTTCTTACCTTATATCTTGCATCTTCTATGTCTTGTGGCTAGTAATTAAAATTAATTATAAAAAAATTCTCCAGGAACTGAATCAGATTTAGATTTTGAAATTTCATAAGAAAAATATGAATGTACAAGGCTCTTCTGTTTAAGTCATGAGTTGAACATTGACTCCCCCGTTCAGCCTTTATGGTGGAAAATATTAGGTGACAGGAATTATCAGGAATAAAAACACATAGGATATTAGTTCAAAAATGATTGAACTTTTTGCAAGAGTAAAGAAGGGGATATATTTACTAAGCATCTATTGCTATTTCTCAGAGTGTTAACATTTTAATGGAATATTTAACATTTACCAAATGAGTCATAAACAAGAAACCATTTTTTTTTGTTTGTTTAAAACATTGTATTATATTTAAATAACAGTCATTTATATTTAAATGACAATTCTAGGCTTGAATGGATTCTTGTTCTGGTTCCAAGGCTCTCCTCTTCCTCACATTTTGTGGCTCCTTATCAGTCAGATACCAATCTCTATTCCCAGTAATATTCTCTCATCGACTATTCGTCTCCATGTGACTTTTGTTTTGGATTACCATCTCTGCCAAACTACCATAAAGGAAATTCATTTGCTCCTTTTTTCCCCACTGACTTTAATAAACTTCCTTTTTAAAGCTTTAATTTCCTTCTTCTTCCTATATATTGAACTTCTTCATACTACATAAATTATACAATCTATTCTTTATTTATCTCTACCCTTTAAATAATACAATAAATAAATAGATCCATGCTTTCTTTATATAGAAGTACCTCTAGACATCAGAAATAAATATATTTCTTCAAAAACTAGTAGAGTAATGTTTGTCAAAATTATTTCACTTTTCCTGTTTTTAATTTTCTTTTCTTACTTCCCGGGAGTATAGGTGTGATGTGGAATACCACACTTGCAACAAAAAAACATAACAACTTACTTTTTAAAATGCTTAAGACGTATATAGAATTCCAATTATTTACTACAAAAATGTACCAATTAGAACTCTTTGTCCTAACATCCAAAAGAATTTGTCCAAAGACTTTCTCATTTAACACAGTCAAATGTTTCAGAAATTCTGCAGTATCATATCTGCTCTTAGAGTTAGTCAATCCATATGGAAATCCATACCTTTATCTACCTTTAAAGCTCTAAATCTTATAACTGCTCAACTTTATTTAGCACATTTCTAAACATATTGTAATGATTAAGTTTATGTGTCAACTTGACTGGGTCACAAGGTAACCAGGTATTTGGTTAAGCATTATTCTGGGTGCATTGTGAGGGTGTTCCTGGATGAGATTAACATTTAAATCAATTGATCCAACAAAACAGATTGTTTTCTTGAATATGAGTTCTTCTTATCCAATCCACTGAAGCCCTGAACAGAACAAAAAGGCAGACTAAGAGAGAATTTGCTGTCTGTACCGGTCATTAAGCTGAGACATATATATATGTATATATATATATATATATATATATATATATATACACACACATATATTTTTTTTCCTACCTTTGGATTTGAACTCCAAGCAGAACTTAAACTAATTAGCTCTTCTCCTTTTCAGGCCTTTGGATTTGCAGTGGAACTGACCCTCAGCTCCTGAGACTCCAGTTTGCCAACTGCAGATCTTGGGATTTCCAGCCTCCATAACTGTACAAGACACATATTGAACCACAGGGTTCAGTATTCTTTTTCTCTTTAATTAACTTGAGGGTTACGGAACACCTTTGGAATCTGCTGCTGCATTAATGTACGTTATGTGCAGCATTTTAAAGATGTATATGCTTTAATAATATTAAAAGTTTACAGATTAAGGCAGGACTAGATTAAAATCTGAAGGTAGAGAGATGTGATGACTATAATAACATTTTTACTAAGTGTAGAGGCCACTTTTAGGCAATAGGCTTGAGCAATGGAATGTAGTAATGGCCCACGGCAACCCCCTGGCTGAATAGAGACACCACCATCAGGTGGCCCACGTCAAAATATGCATTGACCCTAACTAACCAGCATGCTACTTATAAGGAGTCACAGTTGCCAAAAGAGGCAAAATTCCATAAGTCCCCAAACTTCCTCACCTTCCCTCTTTAAAAACAATCCCCACCTACTACCTCATTACAGTGTCTCCTTTGCTGTCCTGTCCCTGACCCCTTGCGGTGTAGCCAATAAACTTGTATCTCCATTGTTCGTTCTCCAGTGAATCCTTTCACTGCCTCTGCCACCAAATTCCCCCAGACTTTTGCCCTTTTGGGGGCCTCCACCAAATCAGAGAGACAGCACCATAAGGATCGTCTAAAACTAATTGGAAAGAGAAAACAGATATGCTTGGAGCAGGAGAACTTGCTCCATGGGAGAACTTGTACCACTAAGGGGAAACCTAGGAACACTTGTTGCCCACACGTGGAGGAGAAAGATCACAGAGACGAGAAGGGAAGGTAGGTATTCATTCCATTATGTTTTACAAAAGCCTTATCGGCCTCACACATATTTCCTAGGACCTCCCAGTGAGGGTTGTCTTCCATAATCTGATTATTTCACGCCATTATATTAAATGTTTCAGTGGTCCATCAGATATCCAATGGTAATATATTTCTTCATAATGTGATTATCTGGTTCTGGAAGCCCAGGTAATCACTTTTAGAAAAACACGAAAATTCAAGGATACTTATTATGTAGTCAAATCTATTCACTAGTTTACTATTCACTAGTAAATGATGGGGCGCTTGGGTGATCCAGTGGGTTGAGCATCTGACTTTTGATTTCGCCTCGAGTCATCATCAAAGGGAGCGCCGATCATGACCCCAGGGTTGTGGGATCGAACTCACGTCCTGAGCATGGAGCCTGTTTAATATTCATTCTCTCTCTCTCTCTCTCTCTCTCTCTCTCTCTTTCTCCCCTCAGCCTCTCCCCACCCCTTGCACACTCTCTCTGAAATTAAAAAAAAAAAAAGTAAGTAAATGGTTGTGAGCATTATAACTAAAACAAACTGAGAATTTGAGAATTAGCTTAAGATACAAGGTAATTGCCAATGATGAGTAGAAGCTTTACTTAGAGAGACAATTGTCCTTCCAAGTAAGTGTAGTAAATATGCAAACTTGGGTTATTTGTTGTTGATCAGATAGTGATAACACACAACTCCCCCCACCCCCAGACTATTCTCACGCCTCCCTCTGACTCTTACCTCCACTCTGGCACAGGTCTCCCTTCATCCATTATCCTTAAATCCAGACTTCAGAGTCATAGATGGGCTAAGGTTAAAGTATGGGGTGTGGCCAAGGATTGGGGTGAGGATTTACCTTTTGCAGATTTCTTGGTAATAAAAATAGCACAAAAACAGCACAATAGTTACTTCTCAACGCCTTCATTGCCTCTGGCCTTCCACGTCTGAGTTAACTACTTCTCCTTTGGGTTCTCATCTCTTAGTACAATGCATGCTCATATAAAACAACACAAGACATAAATGCTGACTTTCTTCTCTCCACTAGGACACTGGGCCCTCCTTTCAGGCACAGAGCAAACTTTATTAAACTACATATCCCCACACCTAGCACAATGCCAGCCAAATAATGGGTACCCAAGAAAAATGTACCATATGATGATTAAATAACAGATCTACAGTAGAAATAGCTCTTAATCCACCAAGATTAAACTACTGGATTAGAAATAATTTACTTGACAGTGACTTCAAAAATATCTATTTCCTTGGTAAAACTGATAGGCAAAAAAATAATATTCAGATTTATCACATAGCTATAATTTAGTCTGAAATACACAGACATGGGAAAACTGATATGCCCCATTTATGAAAATATGAAATAGGATTATGTCAAGTAAGAAAAACAAACAATGCAAATTCCTATGATCAAGAGTATTTAAGACTTTATTTGAACAAGTTTTCTTCAATTAGCCTCAAGTTATATTAAAGAAAAATAGATGGATGGATTGTTATTTAAAACTAAAACTAAAAATTCTAAACAGAGCCTCCAGGGCTGAAATCACTATGTTGGTCTATATTCCTTATTGAAAATTGACAGTTCATGAATAATCCCATCACAATCTAAAGTGTTAATTAACTAATGCTTTCATGGACTTTGCCTCCAAAAACCTATCGACTTCTGACAGCATTTCTTCACTCATTAGTTGCAAACATAGCAGGAGACAAACCATTCAGAACACATGGACCATATTTCTAGGGCCAAATCCTACTCACAAAAATACTTTAATATTAGGGGCATGTGGGTGGCTCAGTTGGTTAAGTGTCTGACTCTTGGTTTCCAGCTCAGGTCATGATCTCACAGTTTCGTGAGTTCAAGCCCCATGTCAGGGCTCTGCTCCCATGTGGGGAGACTGCTTGGGATTCTCTCCATCTCTCTCTCTGCCCCTCCCTTGCTCTCTCTCTCTCTCTCTCTCTCTCTCTTAAAATACATAAATTAACCTAAAACTACTTTAACATTAATAAAAGCAAAGCCTTACATTTTATGGAAAATTACTGTAAAAAAAGGTATTTATGCTGATTTCTAACATGATTCTCACAACATACATAATGGTAAGGGCTAGTGTTGTTAAATCTAAATTATAGCTTTTTCAAAAATTCTGTTTCTCAAGATGGGAAAATTATTTCCATTTAAAAAAACTGACGCTAAAATATGTCAAAGTGTTAATGAAACCCTCGGCTTTTCTCTACACCACTCTGAGCAGAAAACAGAAGTTAGCAAATGATTGAAAACAACTTTTTTATTCATATTCTAAATTCAGAGATGGGTACTCAGGAAAGACTAAACTAAATGTTATACTACCTAAAAACCACACAAGAATAACACCTTAAAGGTAGTGTAATAAATGTGTTTGTTGAATTACGGCTCCAATGTGGGGTTTTCACCAGCAATTATCCTTAATCCTAGCACCTTAAACCTGTTCCATTTTTCTTTTTAATATTTTAATCAGGGGTCTCATTTGGGCTGGAATTTAAAAAGGCTCAGAACTATTCCTGCCTTGACACAAAACTTTGTGTTTTTGTTATGACTATAATAAGTAAGGTTTTTATAATCCTCTGTTTCAGGGCAAAACTGTAGCTTTTGAAGTTTGGTATTATTGTTTGCTTTCTTTTTTAGGCAGTTAATCTTGGCATCCTAAAGTGTTTTTTCAAACACTGGAGTAATAGCATACCCTCCCACAGTTTGGCCACTGGTTTAGAACAAAGAAGTTGGATATTATCCGATGATTCCCTATTCAGCAATTTCTTAATTTTTAACTTCATTTGGTTAGATTTTCATTCTTATTAACTCTAAACATGAAAACGTTTCATTAATATGTTATATTAACTCAGAAAAAAGGCAGGCATGAATTGTCTTTGGTGAGTTTAGCTGCAAATGAAGAATTGGCCAAAACAATGATTCCTAAATTAAAAGATTTACTGACTCCAACGCTTTTATCATTTAAAAAGGAAATAAAAACCTGTTAGCCTTAACCCAAAGTATCACTGGTAACACTACATTGCTCTAGGAATCTAGTTAAGTTTAACCACATATTATATGACTTTTTCTCTTATTTTGTCTTAACCATTTGCTTTAATTTCAATGCCCTACTTAATTAATAGAACAATTATGAGGAACTATCTCTCTTCAGTGACTTTTTGGGTCATTTCACTGAAAAAATTAAGAATGGGTCGTATCTTGCAAAGATATAGGGCCGATTGTATATGCACCTATTTTGTAAAAAGGTTCATTTGGCATGGAAACTGGGTGGCTCAGTCTAAGCGGTCGACTTCGGCTCAGGTCATGATCTCGCGGTCTGTGGGTTCGAGCCCCGCGTCGGGCTCTGTGCTGACAGCTCAGAACCTGAAGCCTGCTTCAGATTCTGTGTCTCCTTCTCTCTCTGCAACCCCCCATCTCCCACTCTGTCTCTCTCTCTCAAAAATAAATAAAACATGAAAAAAAGTTGTAAATGCTAGTGTGCAATTTAGGTTAATTTATTAGTTAATCTAATCCATAATTTTATATGTCTCCAAACTAATGTATGGTAAAAATTTAAAAATAGTAGTAAAATATACATGAATTTCTCTTAAACAAAAGTAATAATAGCAAACAAACTAAGCACTCTATGTGTCCAAACTCACGTATACATTCACACAAGCTACCATTTAGGGGCTCCATTTGACAAAAGAAGAAACTGAGGCTTGAAGAGGTAAAACAGATACAAAGTCATCCAGTTGGTAAATTCTTAGGCTAACATCTGAACACAGTTACAACTGAACCGAAAAACCTTCTTTGGAACCACCTGCTACATGACTGATAAACTGGAATGTACCTATTATACGTATGGATTGTTCAGAAATGTAAATGTAAGAATACCGAATATGACTACGTGGCAAATTATTTACATGACTTTGGATAAACTGATCACTGAGATTCAGTGTCCGCACCCATAAAAGGAAAACATTTAGCCAAATTCAATTAAAGCAGCATAATGTGGTGCCAGGTTAACCATGCCCATTCTTATGCTGGTAAGCATTAAAAACAACAGTTGGCAACAAAAGTGGTTTACACAGGTGAACATGTCAACATTTCAGTGTTTCAAAACTCCGTTAATACTTTCCCGTCAATACCACTGCCACTTACGAATTACTGCAACATGCAATTATAGGACCACAAAAACCCCCAAAACACTGAGCCCGAGAAACTCCTGTGAGACAGAACAAGAACATACTTGAATAGTAGCAAAGGAATAACAAACCTGATGTTCTTCATTGGTTTACGAGAAAATATATTTTTTTTCCAACGTTTATTTATTTGTGGGACAGAGAGAGACAGAGCATGAACGGGGGAGGGGCAGAGAGAGAGGGAGACACAGAATGGGAAACAGGCTCCAGGCTCTGAGCCATCAGCCCAGAGCCCGACGCGGGGCTCGAACTCACGGACCGTGAGATCGCGACCTGGCTGAAGTCGGACGCTCAACCGACTGAGCCACCCAGGCGCCCCCGAGAAAATATTTTTAAAATAGCAATAGATTGCTTAAACTTGGCCAGTTTTGACGTTAGCTGATTTTCTAATTAAATTGGGATAACAGCACGTTGTAGCTAGATGGTAAGTAGAAGACGAGTAGCTTCTCACCAGTGTGACAAAATCTACGCAAATCTGGCCTTTTACGGTGAGGGTGGTGATGCACACGCTCCGGCATTGTTGCTCAGATTTGCGACCACCTTCTGGGGTATTTTTGTTGACTATACCTCAGGATGGATGCTGGGACATAGAGTATCTAGTACTTCTCCTAGATACTTCCAATGATTTCTGTTATGAATGTATCAAATTAACTCTTCTTAGCAGTAAGGAGGAGAGAACTCGCATTGCTTCACTTGAAATCCTTGAAAACACAATTTAAAACTTTTGTCTCTCTTTAGTCATTTTGAGGTTTCGATTAGGACATTACAATTTTGACTTGTATTTTGAAGTCCCTTCAAGGATTTAGCCCATTTTTTTCATTGTATTATTATTGATCTTTAAATAGTATTTACAAATTTTGCATATGAAATCTAAGTCAAATGCACGTAAAGCAAATACATTTTCAGAATCTATAAATCTGCCTTTTTGCTCTCCAACTGTCTTGGATAAGCATAATGTATTAGCTCTAATATAATCAAATTTACCAATCATTTGCTCTATGGTATTTGCCCTCACGAAAATGACAGTGTTGTTGCACTTTATTTTTTTCCCTTATATCTTGTTTGCAACTCACATTTCAGTCTGCACCTCACTCAAAATGGATTTTTGTAGATGAAATGCATGAAATAATCTTTTAATTATGCTTAACAAAGGCATAATTATTATGCCTTTAAAGTATGTCTTAATTTTATCAGTATAAATCCTTCGTTGTTTGTTTCATCAAATTGCCTTAGTTCTTCCTAGGCTTTTGCATTTCTCACCAGTTTTTAAAATCATTTTGTCTATTTAAAAGCAAAACAAAAGAAAACAAAACAAAACACATAACTCAACTGTGTATTGCATTGAACTATTTTTCATTGGGAAAAAAAATCTGTACAATAAAACTTTTGATCCATCAACATAGTATATCCCTACATCTATTTAGAGCTTTAACTTTCATCAAAATTACTTTGTAATTTTCAACGTAGATACTAGTTATTTTATTTTAGGGACGCTTTGGTAACTAGTATCTTTTTTCAGTTCTTTTTTTACCTTTTTCTGTTGTTGAGATTTAGAAGTATTTGACTGACTTTTGTATTTTGACCTTTGTATTGAGCAATCTTGCTAAATTCATAAATTAATTCTAATAGATTATAGATTTTCTGTAATAACTCATTTTGTCTTCAAACAAGGACAAATTTAATTCTTCCTTTCATTTATGCTTTTTATTCCATTATGCTGCCTTTTGCAATGATGTATTAAATAAGATGATTATAGAAGACAGCCTTACTTTTACCCCAGTTTCAGGACAAAGCTCTCAATATTTTATCACCAGGTATGATCTTTACGATAAGTTTGCTTGTAAGTATTCTTTATCACATTAAGAAATTCCACTTCTATTCCTGATGAGTTGAAAGTTTATCAGAAATGTGTACTAACTTAAATGACTTTATAGCATCTATTGAGATGGTCTTATAACTGTCTCTTTTTTTCTGCTAACATGGGGAATTATACTTATAAATTTTCAAATAGTAAAGCTAACGTATGCCTGAATCAACCTCATGAATGATGACATATTATCCTTTTTAAACGTGACCAGATTTAGTTTGCTAATATTAAGATTAAAATTTTTCGTCTTTGTTTATGGAAAGAATTTAACTATAACTTTTCTTTCTGGTGATGATTTTGTCCACTTTGTATGTCAAGGTTATATAACCGGCCTCCTAAAAAGTCCCAGTACACATTCTCTTTTGTTCTGTTCTCCAAAAGATGTCATGTAAGATGAGACTTTTTCTTTCTTATATATTAAGTGAAATTCATCACTGAAGCAAGTGATTCATTAATAGGAATAGGAATAGGTGGAATTCTTAATAGTAAGGTTTTCTATAACACCTTTACAGTTTTGATAGACATCTAAGATATGGAACAAATTGCATTTTCTATTTCTTTTTCTGTTGGTTTTGCCATATTTGTTACTATTTTTTTTTATTTTTTTAACGTTTATTTATTTTTGAGACAGAGAGATACAGAGCATGAACGGGGGAGGGTCAGAGAGAGAGGGAGACACAGAATCTGAAACAGGCTCCAGGCTCTGAGCGGTCAGCACAGAACCCAACGCGGGGCTCGAACTCATGGACCACGAGATCATGACCTGAGCCGAAGTCGGACGCTTCACTGACTGAGCCACCCAGGTGCCCCACTATTTTTAATTAATATACTTATTTCTTTCAAATTGGCAGATTTATTGGATATAATTTATTTATAACAAATCACTCAGGAAACTATTTCTTGGAAAGTAGTCACATCTTTTTATTCTTTCTATTCAAATTAGAAATTAAAATAACTGCACAAGAAAAATGAAATTGGGACAAGATGGCAAGGGGAGTGCGGGTTCATCATTATGCAAAAAAAGCCAAACTGACTTGCAACTTTATTTTTGTCTGGCAGAACAGACTGTGTGTGTGTGTGTTTCTTAAAAATTTGTAAAGAGTAAATCTGAGACCCAGGTTTCTCCTTATTGATTGTTCAAGCCCTCCAAATTGTGAGTGAACATGCACAAAACATCAAGGACAGACAGGATAGTTGAGAAAATGACATAAGAGGTTACTTTCAGAAAATGGAGATTGGGTAGATGGGTGGTAACATATTTAGGAAACCGGAGGAAGCTGCATCCTAACTTGTTTTGATGTGTTTCCATCTATTACAGTTTTCATTCTTGATGCACAAAATACCCTCTTTCTTTGTCCAGTAGGTTCCTCTTCCAGTCAGCTCCTGCTTCCTCTAGGCGTGACTCTACTAGCTCTGAAAGCTAGTTTGTTTTCTGGTATGTGAAGCTGGTTCAGATCCATCTTGTATATTTTCTGCTGCCAGTCTGAGACTGTTTCTTTGTGCAAGAAGTCTTAGTTCCTCTGAGTGGAAAAGAACTATTTAGAGATCATAATCTGGGCACTCAGTGTGATCATGCCTAGTGAGCTGTTCACTTTACCCCAAAGTAACCCTATCAGTACTGTTGGTCTGGTATGACCCATTTCAGGTTCATTCTCCTCCAAGTTGCTATTTGACTCTTCAATCATTCTTGTGTATTCTATGCATTTCTCTTGGTTGAGTAAATGCTTTCAAGAATATACATCCTTGCCCCCCTTGCCTCCGAGTTTAGAGATCTGACAACTGAATGATCTCATTGTCATGTTGTTTAGAAACTCTAAGGATTCAGTGTCCTGAAGTGTGACATATGAGAGCTTATGAACAGAATTTGGGAAAGAATTTAATGTGATGCTGTCACAGTCTAACATTCTTGGATAAGGGCAGAGTAGGGGAAGATTATTTTTAGCTGTCATGATGTTACTGTTGATGACAGGACGAGAGAGTCTGTGGCTATTTGTATTCTAACCATAATACTTAAAACTACTTCTTGATAAAGGTTTGCGTTCTTTTTTGTTTATGTTTTTATTTTTCATGAACTGTGAAGTCTAATTGTCAGACAACAGTTGTCCTATGGCTTGTAACTATATTCCCAAAATATGACAAAAAAAGGAGATTTGGAAGAAATAGCATACATAATGTATTCTTCAGGAATGTCTTTCTAATTATTTCAAGAGATAAAAATGATATCAGTGCTAAAAGAAAATAAAAAAAGAACACAGAACAAAAAGCTGTGAAATAATGCAATGTGTAGCATTCATACATGATTTCAGAGAAGCGATAAATTTGGATTGGAAACATATCGATTCACTTATTAATTCACATATTTACTCACGTCTTCTTCCATATATGTTGCAGTGATTTATATAAATGCATATAGTGTGAATATATTATGAATTACAATGCCCACAATTATCAAATGAACAGAGAAATTGTGTGAAGGGAAATTTGACAAGTATCAATCCTTTCAGAAATATGCACAACTGATGAATTAAGATTTTCACTTCCATTAATTTACATGAAGAACATGAACCTAAGGATTTGATAATGAAGATAGTTAACACAATGCTATTTGTCATGGTAGTAATGTGTTTACCACTGGATGCAGCATAACTGTTCAGCCATATGAAAATACTTCAAATAAATGATAAAACCTTCATATGATGTCATATTATAAAACCATTGAATATAATGTTTTCAAATAATGTTTAGTGACACAAAAATATAGAATATTAATTTAAAAGTATAATATACAATTATATTTTAGCACATTTCAAGCTTGTTAAAATAATCATCAACACAAAATTTGTGGAAGATTAATGTGAATAGATCCAAATATTTGAAGTGGTTATTTCGCATGTCTATTTACAGTTAATTTTAAATTAGTTTTATATTATTTTTTTCTATTTTTCAATGATTCCTACAAGAATTTCTTTTTGTAGGATGACTTTTCGTGATATAAAATTTTATTGCACCTTTACAATGTGATACATGCAATAATTAAGATATCTATCTATACATAGATAGATTAGATAGATAGATAGATAGATATACACACCCACATTAGGAAAAAGGAGAAATAGTGCAGAAAAATTCATTAATTAATCTACGTATCTACTTACAGTAGTAATTAGCATGCTTTCAAATATTTTACAGCTGCTAAAATAGACCAAACTCTGATTTGGGCTCAGAGTTCCTAATAATCAGATAAACACAGACACAAAAAAACTATTACATGATTGGCAGTATAAATAAGCCAAAAGCAAACCAGTTACTCAGAGGAAATGTGATTATCCTTGGTAATGGGACTTAAGAGAACTTCTATTGGACTTCATAAGAGGATACCGAGTTATATTGTCAAATGAAATAGACAGGAAGTCTTTGTTGAATGGGCAGCATTCCAACTAAACCTCTAGGTTTGAATATTTGAATAGGTAGAGAAGGCATTGAATAGACACATTCCAGACAGAGAAAACAAGAACAAAGTTGTAAAGTGATGAATGAGCTCAACACGTTTCAGGTCATTTAAGATGGAAAGAGTAGAGGGTTTATAATGGAGAGACGCTGATAAAGTATGACGTGCACATGTCAAACGTAAAACTCCTTGGGACAGACATGAAGATGGAGATAGGGAGGGGAAAAGGAGAGGAAGAGGCAGAGAGAAAGAAAAGCGCATTAAGATCCACTGGGGGGTGGACAATGCATCGGTATCTGAAAAAGAAAACATTGGTTACCTTTAGAAGAAGAAAAATACTCATATAAAGATTAATTTTGCGTATTTAGAGAGAAAACTTTATAACATCATAAAACAGCTACCGTTTATTGGTCTTTTAGGGAGTGATGGAAGTTTTGATTAACAAGTCTTTAATCATCACAACATTTTTAAGATAGGGATATTTATTCCCATTTTGAAGATATGGGCATTAAATGGTTGAGTCAGTGCCAAGATTGTACAATGGGAAAGTGGTAAAGATAAGGTTTGGTAGCTACTCTGCCTGTTTCCAATGTGTCTGTTCATTTCCATATATATATTGTGGTACCTAAAAATGAAGGCTCTGGGTTCAGACATATGAGTTTAAAAAATAGCCCATTGGCTGTTAGAACATCTTGGTATTTCCATTTCCTCCTTTTATAAATGAGTATGAGTATACATGAGTATGATAATAATGTAATACACCTTACAAGTTACTTTTGAAGATTAAATGATTTTTTTTTTATTTGTAACGTATCTAAAATAGTACCTGGCACATCTCATTTACCTCTCCTTGTATTTTTCTATCTCTTCTCACCTTGAGCCAAATATGGTAGAAAATAGGGAAAAATAATATTGTAATTTATTGCTCTGAAATAAAATATTTAATAAAAATCACTGTCACCTCCAATTCTGTCCGTCTTCCCATATTTTTAAAACCTAGTAGCAGTATCATCATTTTTCTGAGAATTTTCTTATGACTATCCTAACATCCACAACTTACAGGGGTTAGGTGTCCCACCTCATGCTACCATAGCTTGACAGGACTCATTTTATCTATTTATGTACCCCCGGAGTCTGCCAAGTTGTAGGTGCATAATAAACATGCCAATTATAAAGGAAGTGTTTAATTTCAGTCATTAGTCTTAAAAGAAAATTTCCTTAAACCTAGTATACCGTACTTGCTCAGAACTCAAGTGCCTAGACCATAAAATTCCCAGAAAGCACTTCAATATTTTATGTGTTTTATTTTATTTTTTTTAGAGAGAAAGATAGAAGGAGGGAGGGAGAGTGTATGAGCAGGGGAAAGGTGCAGACGGAGAGAGAATCTTAAGCAGACTCCATGCTCAGCACAGAGCCTGGGGTGGGGCTTGATCCCAGGGCCCTGGGATCATGACCTGAGCTGAAATCAAGTGTTGAATGCTTAACCGACTTAGCCACCCAGGCACTCCTCAAAATTCTATTTTAATAGTTACATACCTGATTTGATATGAGAATTAGAGACACTGTATTATTCCTGGAAGAACGTTTAGTACACAGACATTATGTAAAATTCTAATGACACATATGGAAATTATGCTTACCTGCCTTGAAATTAACTTTGGTTGACAAACTCCAGAATGTACTTTATCTTTACCGTCAATGGAAGTACTTTTATAACCCTGCTGCAATTACAATAGTGTTTATAGACTAATTAGCAGTGTGGACTGGTCATTTTATTGCTTTAAGCATGGAATTTATAACACAGACTAACTTAAGACTTAGACTAAGTTTGTAGTAAGGCTTTTCTGCAAGAAGAAAAATATTTTGTTTACTACAAATAACTTGTTTCCTTCTTTTCAAACTATAGTGTACTCATACATTTTCAGATTATCCTTCACCCGTTCAAGCATGAGTAATTCAAAAAGACTTTAAAATTAAATTTGCCTAAAGACTATACTCTCAGGAATCATTTCTATAGTTCGTAAAATCAAATTTGCCTATTCGGACTCACATTGCAATTCTTCATGCAGGAAAACAGCCTAGATTCAGAGCCCTATATGTGCTACTTAATTTCTGGGAAGGGGAAGTAAGACTTAAAAAAACTCCCCTCCTGCCTGTACATATTATGTTGCAGGTTTAATTGTCTGTCTTAATTGTGGTAGAAAGACACTGAGTACAAAAAAGGAAACCAAAGTTCTGACCTGACAGGCTGACTGCTTTGAAGTAATGAAATAAAATAACTGTTCAATGGAAACGTAAGAAGACCTATTATGTATTCGTATTGTTAGTAAGAAAGAAGTGATAGCTTAGTATTTAACCTTTCATCTTAAATTTCTAAATGCCTAAAAGCTAATTTCAACCAAAAGGTTAAGAGCTGTGTGCAGATTTAGGAAGCTGGAGTTAGGAATATAAGAAATAAGAAAAAAAATGTGTAAAATCTGAGTTTTGTAGCATACAATATATGCTTTTTGAATTTAGAAGTTTTAATTATTTTTCTTGCCATATGCCTGGATTTCACGGATAACATTTCAAAATTAAATACAGATATTACTTGAAATAATAGGCAGTCACATCATGACACACGATAAAACTTGAAAAGTAAAGAGAAAGAAATAACTTTGAAAACCGCAAAACAGAAACTATACCTTGACTGTAAGGGAAAAAAAAATTCAAGTGACAGTGTATTTTTCATCAGAAAACCATGGAAGCAAGAAAGAAGTGACACAATATTCTTCAAATGCTGAAACAAAGTAATTATCAGCCTTGAATCTTAGATCCAGCAAAAATATCCTTTAAGAATGAAAAGGAAATTAGACAGATGACGGGAAAATAAGAGAATTTGTTATTGGTAGGCCTCCCTTGAAAGAAAGGGAAAAAAAAGAAATTCTTTAAACAGAAAGAAAACAATAAAGAAAGCAATTTAATTTTTTTTAATGTTTATTTATTTTTGAGAGACAGAGAATGAGCAGGGGAGGGGCAGAGAAAGAAGAAGACACAGACTCCAAAGCAGGCTCCGGGCTCTGGGCTGTCAGCACAGAGCCAGACACGGGGATTGAACCCATGAACTGTGAGATCATGACCTGAGCTGAAGTCAGATGCTTAACTGACCGAGCCATTCAGGTGCCCCAATAAACAGAGCATTTTAAAACATAAAGAAGGAAGAAAGAATAAAGAAAACAGTGAATATAAAGACATTTTCTTTCAACTCTCGGGTATTTTGAATTATATTTGACAGAGCAGACAATGTAATGTTGTTTGCTACGGATATCAATATATGTAAAGGACATTTAAAATAATTATGTTATAAGCAATGGAAGACTAATGGACTTAAAAGGGGGTGAAATTTCTACACTTCACGTGAATTGGTAAGATGTGAACACCAGTAGATCTTTGTGGTGATGGAATAGTTCTTAATCTTGATTGAAGTGGTGGTTAGAAGAATCACACACTTGCTCGGAAAAACAAAGAATGCTGGTTTGAAAAGGCTTGTTTCTTAGCTACAAACTCTTAAGCCGTCATTCCATTCAGAATGATCCTTGATTTCAGATTTCCCAAAAGTTCAGATTCCATAAATGGATTTTATTTATGTTTTAATAGGTATTTACAAAATCATTATTCAACTACCCTTTAAACCCAGTAATATGTCAAAAAATTGATGGACAGGAAAAGTCTGAGTGCCATCTTTCAAATTATTTTGAAACGGATGCTCAAACACAAATGAATTAAGGAAAGACTCACCCACACACAGACAGGAATTAAACCAACAGGACTATGTTTTATTCTTTAAGGGAAAAAAAAATCTCTAGTTTTGAAATATTAGAAATAAAAGACCTGTTTGGTTTTGAAAACTTTTTACTTTGAAGTAATTCTAGATTCACAGGAATTTGCAAAGTATGTATAAGCAAGTCTCACGCCCCATAGCCTCTGCCAGTGGCAATATCTTACGTAACTATAGTATATTGTCACAACCAAGAAATTGACCATAATAGAACCTATAGAAGTTATTCAGATTTCAATAGTTATAAATGATCTCATGTGTGTGTTTGTGTGTGTGTAGCTCTATTCACTTTCATTATATGTGTAGCATTGTGTAACCACCTCCACGATAAAAGAAAAGGGTTGAATGAAGAATAGATGTGGCTTATATAAAGGGGTAAAAAGAGGGAGGATTATGGTGATAGGACAGTTGAGTGAATTGTTCTTTTACCATAAAATGTAGAATGTGTTTCTATTTAAAAACTTTAAAAGCTATTTAGAGTAAGGTTTACACTGTTGCCCCTAAGATGAAATTCTCCATGACTAAAATTAAAATAAGCAAGCAAGAAAATGGTGGTCTTCAAGGAATAATTTATTCAAATCACAGCCTACCATTCTCTTTTCAAATTGTCTTACCATTTAAATTAAAGTGTCTGGGGGAAAAAAGTATTTGACAACAAATAGAATTCAAATGACCTCTTGTGTTTGTTAACCCTATTAATTGCTTTAACATCCAAGTGCCTGCATTTACGGGCACAGAAAGTTCCTGTTATTTATTGCCATTTATTATGGAAGACATTTGTTCTTTGTGTTTTTCAGCTCTGTTATTCTTAAGAGCCAGGAACTCTGACAGCTGCTGCCAGCCCTGTGCAGTTTGTTTAAAACAATAGGGAAAATTGCCTAGCAACCTCACATCCAGCTTCTGGTACCCTCATGGAGATCACATTCCACACACATTCTGCTCATCTCCATAAGCTCACAGGGGAACACACACACACACACACACACACACACACACACACACACCTACAGTCAAAACTAGGCTGACTTTCACTTTTCTTAAAAACTGTGGCCCCGTTGGTCACAAGCTATGCATTTCTCCAGCATGCAGATCAAAGCTGTGTTGTCATTAACACTGAAGGGATCACATAGAGATTTACAGAAATGAATTAGTTCCTTCCTCTGTAGATTTCGTTGTTAAAGGTACACTTTGTAAGACCTCAGTGTTCAGCTTCCATTGCTAGAATGGAATAAACATGCTCTTCATACCTTACTAAAAATATAACATCTTTTAACTAGTAATATTGAGAAGGTTGAGGAAAATATTACTAGTAATATTGACAAGGTTGAGGAAAATATTTTGAGCCCTTTTCAGAGCATGGTAGAGAAATTAAACCACCATTGTTTGAATCTTGGTGATAGCCAGAATGTTAGGCGACTTCTACTGTATTTCCTTTTCCTATTCCCCTAGTTATTAAGTGATTATGATAGATGTTAAAAATATTATTGGGTTCTGTAAGAAGATCACTATAGCAAAGATTGATTGACAGGAAAGAGTTAGAAGGCTGGACTTCAACTCTGAAATTGTGTTTGCTTGTTTTCTTGTCCCTGTTTATATTGATTTGAACAATCACTCAACTTTTGTACACCAACATCCCTATCGGCAAAATAAGAGTTTACATTGAATGATCACTAACGTCCTTTCTCATCTAACATTCCCTAATTCCATAAACGGAATTGATCTTCTTTAAGACTGTTTTATACAGAAAATTAAGAAGGAGAAAATGGTTTTTGTGGATAGTTTTGTTTTATTTTGTTTTGTGTTCTTATTTAACTACGCCTTCAGGCCAAATATTACTATGAGGCCATATGTCCTGCAAAGCTGAAGTATTTGATTCTTTAAATTTTTTTTTTCAACGTTTATTTATTTTTGGGACAGAGAGAAACAGAGCATGAACGGGGGAGGGGCAGAGAGAGAGGGAGACACAGAATCGGAAACAGGCTCCAGGCTCCGAGCCATCAGCCCAGAGCCTGACGCGGGGCTCGAACTCACGGACCGCGAGATCGTGACCTGGCTGAAGTCGGATGCTTAACTGACTGCGCCACCCAGGCGCCCCTTTAAATTTTTTTTCAACGTTTATTTATTTTTTGAAGTATTTGATTCTTTACAGAAAAACTCTGTTGACCCCTACTGTAAGATACAAGAAACTTTATTTATTTATACTCGAAATTAGTCACCTCCACCAGACTGTGTATATCAATGAAAGAATAATTTTTTAAATATTAAATTATAGGATTCAAGGTTCTAGTTACTCTATTGTTTCAATATAGTAAACAATTAAAAAGAAATTAAGGACTGAATTTAACAGAAGAGGAGTGATATGTGTTTATCATTAATTTCTCAAAATTGGTTAACTATTATATTTACATTTTCTCATATATGTAAAGCTAAATGTTTAAAAAACTGGCTGGAAACATCAAAGTTACTATATTCGAAATGTAATATTTATTCAGAGGATGTAAGATGAAAATTTGGAGCCCCTTAAAAAAACACACAACACTAATCCTAAGGAAAATGTGAAACTCAAGGCCCTGGACTTCCTCGATATTATTGACATCAATAAAATTCACTGTCATTGTTGGGGCACCTGAGCAGCTCAGTCAGTTGGGCGTCTGACTTCAGCTCAGGTCATCATCTTGCAGTCTGTGAGTTCGAGCCCGGCGACGGGCTTTGTGCTGACAGCTCAGAGCCTGGAGCCTGCTTTGGATTCTGTGTCTCCCTCTCTCTCTGCCCCTCCCCTGCTCATGCTCTGTCTCTGTCTCAAAAATAAATAAAAACATTTGAAAAATTTTTTTAAATAAAATTCACTGTCATTGTTGTAAATTTATACATCCACAACAAAAGGCTTTACACAGTGCAATATACTTTGCATCCGCTCCACTATGATTAGATCAGCATTATTTCGATTCTCAATCATAGATTACTCACTCCGAAGTCATTAGCAGAATGTTTAAAATGGAAACAGAAAAATATTGAATCAATGGAGAAAGAAATGCTTACCTTTTTGTTTCTTCTTTGTTAAGCACTTCTACCCAACACCCTAAATAGCAAAGTGCAAGGAGATACAGTTCTAACTTGCAAGGAACTTCTTTGACACATAGGTAATATTTGTTTTTTAAGGTGTAATATAGGTTAATGGTTCATCTCCTGATATTCTAATAATCCTGTGATTTAATAGAGGGTCATCACTGAGTAACAGATACAACCCAGTTCCAATGCCATAGAATTAGAACATGGTATTTTAAGAGCACAGAAGAGTGGATTGCATCTATCTTTTTTTACCAAACAGAAGCTTTGCCAAGAACTCCTGGGCCATCCGGTTACTGTCCAAATGGCCTGCTGCCGTGAGAAGTGATGCTGGGATGCAAGGTCACAGTAAGAATTTCGTGAGATCCTGGTGCAAAGGGAGAAGAGTGATAAAAGAGGAATTCAAAGGGAGGAAAGGAAGGAAAAGAAAGACGAGGAACAGAAGGAACAGGATTACACTACACAAGTAGGGAGGAACTGAAGAAAGGTTACAATTTTTAGACACGGTCTCCACGCTCTTGATTAGAGTGGTGGGAGGAAATGGAGATGAGTCAACAGGAAAATTAAAGAAATTTGTAGATTTTGTGTGATGATATAAAGGCTCACTTATAGTTACCACCTGGTTTCAGGTATGGCTAGGCTTGTTTAATCAGCTCTAACCTTTTATTCTTTGTCCTTGTTTCTAGTCACATGTGCTGCTTCTCTGCCTCTCTGCTTTAAACTTTTGTAACTGTGAAGATCCCCAAATCTGATGCCCTTTTGTTGCCAAGGTTGGGTCAACCTAGTCTCTATGATGGTGAACTTTTATTAAACATTTTCCTTTTAGATCTTGTTCCCTCTCCTACCAATAACAGCCAAATTACCTGCAGACTGACGTCCTGAGTCTCATGCTCTTTTGCCTTTGAACATGCAACCTGTCCATGAATTTCTCTGATTTTGATTCTGCCCAATCACCCAGATTCTGCCATACTGCCTGCACGTGTTTTGCTTTTGCTGCCATCTACTGGGAAACCAACTACTTTATCTCAGATCCTTGCTGACAACTTGATTGAAACTATTCTGCTCACCAGACTTAACTTAATCACCTAGAAATAGACCGGTTCCCCCAGGACCTGATGTACCCAAGTTGGTAGGTCCGCTCCCATATCTAAGATGTCTAATGATGCTGCAAATACCTTGTGAAAAGAATACTAGAAATCATTGAAATGAAAACGGCAGCACAAATGAGAAGGTAAATTTGTTTTCACTCTCTGTGAATTTGACTTAAGGTATATTTTTCCATGTGTACATTCTACGTATCCCTAAAAACCTGCTTATCTGGTTACAGAAAGCTTGCTAACATGAGGCTGATATTGGTGAAAAGGCCAGTTTCTATACAGAGTCCATATAAAAGGAACCAGTTAACATTGGTGTTTCAAATGAAGACTTGATATTTAACTCTGGCACCACCATTAACAAGCAAAAAGTTACATAACTTCAAGTCTCAGTTCCTTATCTTTAATACTGTAATGATACTACCATCAACCTAATAAAATGTGTGAAGAATAAGAAAAGAATTCATGCAAAGTGCTTATCTCAGTGCCAGGTACTTAGAACTCCCTGATGTGTGGGATCATAGGTGTTGCCCTCCTGCACATATCAAAGATAGGGTCAAATTATGATACAGCAAAATGAAAACACTCCCTTCCTCTTTTTCTAAAACATAGTTTAGTCTATGGCATCATCGTTTTTATCTCTCTTCCTTTCCTAGAGGAATTCTTTGTCCTCACAGGATAATTCATATAGGTCATTGCCTAACTGGACACATGCCAAAGAAAGAAATAGAATCTAAAAGGAAAGTGAAAGGAACTCTAGGTTCTCTAATGCAGAGGGAATAGTCATGCATGTTTTTAACCACTCATATGCAATTTAAGGGAGCTTGCGTTTCAATGATTTAACTATACCTGCTGGTTTTGCTTTTAGGATTTAAAGAACTATGTTTAAATCAACAGGAGAGACATGGCTGATCGAGTTGAAAGAAGCCATTTTGTAAGAGAAGCTCATTAATGGACCCTTAACCCAATGACGTTTGTCAGCAATGTTGTTCTTTCTATTTCTTTGGCAAACATACTCCTAATGGTGGTCCATAAGTGGAGTCTATCTACAACTGAAAAAGAAATTCTTGCATGTTTAATTGGTTTCTGGTACTCTTGCCTGACCTATGCCCTCATAAAAGTTCCTATTGAACATTTGCCAATTTGGACCATGACCAACTCCATGTAAAGTTACAATCCCAAGGGGTGCCTGGGTGGCTCAGTCAGTTAAGCATCAGACTTTGGCTCAGGTCATAGTCTCCCTGTTTATGATCAGGGAGATAATCAAGCCCTGTGTCAGGCTCTGTGCGAACAGCTCAGAGCCTGGAGCCTGCTTCAGATTCTGTGTCTCCCTCTCTGTCTGCCCCTCCCTGGCTCACACTCAGTCTCTCTCTCTCCTTCAAAAATAAATAAACATTTTAAAAAAGTTTCAATCACAATATATTACTAAAATTGGTAAACAAAACTGGCAAGGTGGCAAGTCCTACTCTGATGGTTTGGATTCAGAATTTAGTGGCAATTTTTCTTCTGAATGTAAACAAGTTGGATAAAGTTTAAAGGCTGCAAGTTAAGAAAATATTTCCATGTTAAGTTTTGTTTTTACCTGGAAGCCTGAAATTTTCAAAACATATTCACCCAATTACTTTTAGAATTGTTGAAGAAACAATGGTGACAGTCTATATCCTTCCGGAAAAAATAAAAGAGTTAACAGAATTTATTAGTGTGCAGTAAGAAAAGGGAGAAAATCTTGATTACCAAGTCTTTCAAATCCCTCTATATTCCACTACATGCTTCAATTTCATTGCCTTCGTCTGCTCAGGCTGCCATCATGAAATAACATACATTGGCTGGCGTAAGCAACAGAAATTTATTTCTCATATCCCTGGAGGTTGGAAAGTTCAAGATCAAGGTGCTGGCCAATTTGATTGCTGGCAAGAGCTCTGTCCTTGGCTTGCAGATGGTCTCCTTTTTGCTGTGTCTTCATGTGGAGAAGAGAGGAAGAGGGGACTCTTTGATTTCTCTTCCAATTAGGACATTAATCTTATCAAATTAGGGCCCCATCCTGATGGTGTCATTTAACCCCAATTACTATGGATCCTATGTCCAAATACAATCACACTGGAGGTTAGGGATTTCAACACGTGAATTTTGGAGTGCACAATTTAGTCCACAACTCAATCTGTGTTTTCAGGTAGAAATAAAATTTCCAATATTGTGTATATCAGCTTTGTACATACTACCAATGTTTGTGCTTCCATGGGTACCAGAAAACTCAAAGAAAACAATTGCGCTCAGTAACACACAACTATATTCTAAAGTGTTAGAAATTTGTTACTTTAAAAGACGTTAAATGTAAAGGAATTACTATAAAGCCAATATATTAACAATTAGGTAAGTATGGGAAGTAATGTACTCTGATTTGCTTGCATTATTAATAATTGTTTTTAATTGCTGATTATTTCATTACATGAGAGAGAGAACACTCAAACTATATGTAAGTCTAACCGAAGGATATTTCAGTTGAGCCTTTTGAAATTAAGCCAGCTTCAAGTGAGAAATTGGAAGGCGCAGATAGTTTGTCACAACTTCAAAATAGTAACGGTCATCGGGAGAAAGCTCATTTGACGTTAGAAGAATATAACTTTATAATTAGCACAGAAATGTCACATATATTATTTTATTTCCTCCTACACTCTCTCTCTAAAAAAATAAAACAATCAATTAGTAGTATTATTTCCCACTCATTTAAAGGAGCTGGTCTAAAATTATCATGAATGTGTTAAAGTTACATTAGTATCTGGCAAGTTGTCAGAGCATTAGGATAACTCTTCTTTAGAAGATTTAGCCTAAATCTTCTAAATCTCAGTGTCTAAATAACATCATCTTTACTTACTGTCTCTTGTTAATAACTGACTTTATGGTTGCTATCAGTAAGAAAATCAATGAAGTAAATCTCAACAATGTTAACATTGGTTATTCATTCAGGTAGTTAATTAGACACCAAACTGCTAATCTTATCCTGTGGGTTGCCATATCTCCTCCCCTTCCATTTTTTATTCTTACTGCAATTTCTCCTATTGTTAAATAAATAGGTCATTCTCCCCGTAAAGGGGAAAGAAGTCTAAAAGATCCTCAAACTATTTTATTTGCTTTTAGTAGTAAGTTACTTGTGTGCGACTTACTTTCAATTATCTTCCTTTAAGGAATGTCTGTGTGTCTGAAGTGCCGCTCTGGTTACCTGGGATTACCACCTAAATGTTGCTTGTTGGTGGTTACGACTCCCGATTTGGGTAGCAGTCACCACTCAGTGCCCGGGGAGTGGTTTTGCATCAACATCGTTTGCAACTATGGACAGAATCTTCTCTATTTCTTTCTTTTAAGTTTATTTATTTATTTTGAGGAGGGAAGGGGCAGAGAGAGGAGAGAGAGAATCCTAAGTAGGTTCCACGCTGTCAGTGCAGAGTCCTACAAGGGGCTTGATCCCATGAATATGACATCATGACCTGAGCTGAAATCAAGATTCGGACACTCAACCGACTGAGCCACCCAGGAGCTCCAAACCTTCTCTGTATCTGTTTAAATATTATATCAATATTGTCTTGCCTGTGTATTAGAATGAGGTTTAACATAAAGATGGAGGGATTTCAAATGCAACCGAAAATGATACAGGCAAATAACTTTGTGACTTATTGTTTAAAGTCAATATACATTTATTTAAGATATTGAATTAAACCAAAGAAAAGCCATTCTGTAAACTAGGAACTAAAAAAAAAATTAAAAAGGCAAAATATATTTGCATCCATTGGAAAGTCTGAACTATAGCATTTTATAAGTATTTATTTCTTTGACTCAATTTCATCTTTTAAATGAAACTTCCTTTAGAAACACATAGCTTATCTTGGCCCCAATAAAATCTATCCCTAGAATGACTTAGTATCCAAAATCTATAAAGAACTTATCAAACTCAACATCCAAGAAACCAATAATCCAGTGAAGAAATGGGCAAAAGACATGAATAGACACTTCTCCAAAGAAGACATCCAGTGGCCAACCAATGCATGAAAAAATGCTGAACATCATTCATCATCAGGGAAATACAAATCAAAACCACAATGAGATACCACCTCACACCTGTCAGAATGGCTAACTCATTCGATTATCAACTCAGGCAACAACAGATGTTGGCGAGGATGCAGAGAAAGAGGATCTCTTTTGCACTGCTGGTGCGAATGCAGACTGGCACAGCCACTCTGGAAAACAGTAGGGAGGTTCCTCAAAAAATTAAAAATAGAACTACCCTACAACCCAGCAATTGCACTACTAGGTATTTATCCGAGGGATACAGGTGTGCTGTTTTGAAGGGGGAACATACACCCCAATGTTTATAGCAGTGCTATCAATACTGCAATCAATATCAAGCCAAAGTAGTATGGAAAGAGCCCAAATGTCCATTGATAGATGAATGGATAAAGAAAATGTGGTATATATATACAATGGAGTATTAAAAAGAATGAAATCTTGCCATTTGCAACTACGTGAATGGAACCGGAGGGTATTATGCTAAGTGAAATTAGTCAGAGAAAGACAAATATCATATGACTTCAGCCATATGAGGACTTTAGGACACAGAACAGATGAACACAAGGGAAGGGAAGCAAAAAATAATATAAAAACAGGGAGGGGGACAAAAACATGAGTCTCTTAAATATGGAGAACAAACAGAGGGTTACTGGAAGGGTGGTGGGAGGGGGGATGGGCTAAATGGGTAAGGGGCATTAAGGAATCTACTCATGAAATCATTGTTTCACTATATGCTAACTAACTTGGATGTAAATTTAAAAAATAAACAATAATAATAATTTTAAAAAATGTATCCTTAGAATGAGAGTAGAAGAGCTTCTCCCAGTATAAGCTGTATATATCTCTCAGCTGAAGACTGTGAAAACAATAGATTTATCATTGTTGTGAAGAAGAGTCACTGCTTATGTTGTGGGCAGAAATTTGGGGATTGGAGGTTACTGAGAAAAGTAAAAACAAAACAAAAAAAATCCCAAGTTATTTCCAGGTATAAGAGAAATGGCTCCATAATACTTTGTGAATTGGGGTCCTTCTATTAAGCATTGAACATAAAGAATTAATGGACATATTAAATCACACCAAAATTCTTCCTTAAAGCAGAAAGCTCTACATAAATGTATAATGGAAAGGTTAGAAACCAAACGAAGGGCATGAAATCTAATTTTTTCATCTTTCCTAATAATAAAGTTAACACTTTTAAATGTTAAAATGTACTTATGGTAAGAACTAAACCATGAATTCACAGAAATATGAATCTGTCTACTTGATGAAAACCTTATAGAAAAGCATTTTCAAAAATTAGATTGGTCATATCTGTTCCAATAGCTTAACTTTTAACTTAATTAAGTTAAGCAATGTGTAGAAGGAAACACAAAGGACAAAATATAAAAAAATTAATTTGTTGGAGGTTTGTTTGCTAAATAATGCGTGGAATTACACTAGACAGGTAAATGTGGAAGAGTTGGCCACGATCCTGTTGGCACTTAGGCGCATTAAAAACACGTAAAAGAATGTCAATGTTAAAAACAAAAAATGCCAAAATCATTCAATGAATCTCTTGTATCTCTTGGTTTGTAGGAGTGAGAACATTGGATCTTGGAGATAGCAGGTGAGAATGGGATTGATTTAGCCTGTGAAGTGAAATAATATCTCCAGACAGTCATGCCGTGGAAGCCACAAAACTGAGCATGAACTCAAAAAACACTGGGGATAAGGATATATATTATGCAAAGGATCTAGAAAAATTAATATCAGAATATTTGAGCCATGCCTCATAGGCAAGGACCTACCATCTGGAGAACAAGATGATACAAAGGTAGATGCCAAGAAAAAAAGTTGAAAAGAAATAGAGAATATGAAAATATTTCTGGGCCTATCCAGTAGGCAGAGACTCAATCATGGAAAAGAACACGTTTAAAAATGATCAAAACTTCTTTTGCAAAATGTTGAACTAGATGGGAAAAAGTGTCAAAGCTCCAGCCATTAATAGATTATGGCTAATTAAAGAAAGTGCTTTTATGAAAAATAGCCTTGCCTATTTTGTATTACACAGCTGACTTTATATTTACATTAATAATTTAATTAATATAATAAATTATATTTATTAATAATTTACTGTAATATTTTAAATTTAATACCTAGCAATTGAATCCTTAATGTTGTGTAATGTTATCAAAATGTTCCCTCATCCTTGAATATAGAGTAGCTCCATTTAAAAGAAAAGTCAACGTGGTCAGATCAGAATGAATAAAACCAACTAGACCCTTCACATACAGGTTCACTAAAGCTGTGTTTTCCCTGTTGCTTCTGGGCCAATATAATCTCTCATGGCAGCCAGGAGATCTCTAAGCAAGACATTCACATTCCTTTCTAATGAGTCAATTTTCCATCCTGTAACAATATCAGATGTCTTTCAAATCAAGCAAAGACAAGCTATATGGTAGAGAGAATGACCTGTGGTGCCTTGAGCTTATCATGAATTTAGCCCTTTTGTCCTTTTATAACTACACTGGGGGCAGTGATACCACCACTGCCATTCTGAATCAAGAAACTAAAATTAAATGAAAATAATGTATTTAAAAAGTTAGAATGTTACAACAGTATTGCTTATAAGAGTCTTAAATATGTCATTAACAGTTACTTCAAAATATTCAAGTTGGTTAACTGGCTAACTTAAAAAAAACTTAATGTTGTACCCCTAAATGTCTTTTGTTTGAATCTTTGCTTCTTTTTTTTTTTAAATGAAATCTTTTTTTTTTTAATTTTTTTTCAACGTTTTTTATTTATTTTTGGGACAGAGAGAGACAGAGCATGAACGGGGGAGGGGCAGAGAGAGAGGGAGACACAGGATCGGAAACAGGCTCCAGGCCCTGAGCCATCAGCCCAGAGCCTGATGCGGGGCTCGAACTCAGGGACCGCGAGATCGTGACCTGGCTGAAGTCGGACGCTTAACCGACTGCGCCACCCAGGCGCCCCTGAATCTTTACTTCTTAAACACAGTCCAAGTTGAGCAAATTAACTTTTATTCTTATTAGCTATAATTTTTTTCTTGAAATTATTTTGTCTCAGGTAAAAAAATTATTTCTGGGGCGCCTGGGTGGCGCAGTCGGTTAAGCGTCCGACTTCAGCCAGGTCACGATCTCGCGGTCTGTGAGTTCGAGCCCCGCGTCGCGCTCTGGGCTGATGGCTCAGAGCCTGGAGCCTGTTTCCGATTCTGTGTCTCCCTCTCTCTCTCTGCCCCTCCCCTGTTCATCCTCTGTCTCTCTCTGTCCCAAAAATAAATAAACGTTGAAAAAAAAATTAAAAAAAAAATTATTTCTTTAAGCAATTTACTCCTACTAGCATGTGAATTGTTTGACCATCTTGCGTACACAATTTTCTTCCTTACAAAGCAAAATGATAATGCTGTGGTATCTGTTATTCCAGGCCTTGGCTATGCAACATGCTGAGATCACATAGTGACAAAAGAAAAGGAAAAAATAAAGGAAAGGCAAATGTGTGTGAGAATGCGTCTATGTAAACACACAATAAATCTTCGAAAGCTGAAAATCAAACAACAAGCTAGATTATTATTTCCCCCTCAGTCTCAATTGAATCAACATTAGCTAGTTGACTTTTTGAGGCAGACACAATGGCAAGCCACAGTCAACAGTGTGTTTGACTCCCTGAAGAATCATCGTCTCCCGTTCAGATCATATCCACTGGTTTATATGATTCAGTAAGTGTTAATATCATTTAAGCCTAGAAAAGTTAGTTCATCCAAATAAGATGAATAATATTACATAGTATTTTTTACTGTCTTTGTTAGATTTTATGCATAATAAATTTTTATATCTCCAGCATTCATTTTATTGATGTTTATAGATCTTTCTTTAGTTGTACTTGGAATAACAATAGGCATTAATGAAAGTTTGCATTCTGAGGTAGATCCTTCATATATAAGAACTCTAATTTAACAGGGTCAGTATTGAGAGTTGCTGGAGGGGTTTCAGGTGGGGGTGGGTGAACTAAGTAGGTGATGGCCATTAAGGAGGGCACTTGTGAGAAGGAGCACTGGGTGTTGTATATAAGTGATGAATCACTAAATTCTACTCCTGAAATCATTATTACACTATATGTTAACTAACTTGGATTTAAGTACATAAGAAAATAAAATAAAATAAAATAAAATAAAATAAAATAAAAGTGTCAGTATTGTAGACATTAAAACTGTTTACCAATATTCTGTCTACTCTCTCATTCCTGGGGTACTGGCAGGACTGTGCTTCCTCACTTTCATAGATGTTGTCATATAATTTGCTTTGGCCAATGAAATGTGAGAAGTGAACTCATCAACTTTCCAGTGGAAGTTTTATGGGCCAGTCTGTTCCCTTTTCCCTCTGCTTCCATGACAATCAGTGTCCCATCAACATGGGTCCTAGAGGGAAGACAACAGATGCAGAGCAGAGAACATGAATGAAAATTAAATCTATTATTTTTTAACCCACTGTGATTTAGGGGTTAAAGCTAGGGAACCTGGCTACACTGACTGACAGACTTGAAGAACTAAAGTTTGAAGTCTATTTCCAGGTTAAGAAAATATTTGGATTAGGAAAATATAGTAATATGAACAAATTTTTTTTAATATGTAAATTAGATCTTCCTAATAAAGCAATTCTAGAAACAATACTTTTCACACTGATTTGTTTATGACCAGATATAGCTTCAGCCATGTGAAATTGCCTGTATTTGAACACTGTTGAGTGTAAAAATGGCAACTTCATATGGTTTAACCTAATAAATGTCTCAAAGATATTACATTATTTTGTGTATCTAAGGGAACTACATTGTGTTTTAGTAAGTTGGTGAATTGAAATAAGATTACTCACATTTAGTATTTGCTTCAAGTATAATCTTGTTTCATTAATGCCTTATGTTTGGGACATTAAAGAGTTAGGCCAAATAACACAGTGTGATTAACAAACATTTGTCTTTTTGCAGACATGATCTAATGCATTTTTTAAAGTTGTTGTTTTTTAATATGTTAACCATTGCTTGCTTTAGGACACATTCTTGAGGTCATAGACAACATTTATCACACTTAAAATACTATGACACAGGCTATTTTGTTGGTTTTGAAGTTTTTGCCAATGAAAAATAAGATAACTAATTATCCAATATGGCTTATTATGTTAAATTTACCCACTAAGAGAGCTTTCAAAATTATTAAAATGCAATTTTTCACCCTCAGAGTGGGAACATTTCCATTAAAAGACAACACACATGAAATATTTGACTATTACTCAGATTTTTAATTATTGAAATAATATTCCATTAGGGAAAACCCAAATCCATTACGTTCAAATACCTTACAAGAGGAACACTCAAAACTGTTTCACTAAGTTTATTCCTACTTGTTGTCAGAAGTGTAGCAAATTAAAGTCAAATTTGGGGTTCTAGTTGTACATAATTTAGAAAAATGTTGACCTTCTGGTTTAAAGAGAAGTTCAAGAATGATTTACAAAACTTTAGAATTTCCAGATGTAGCTTCTCATAAAGCCCTTTGGATATCAAATGCATTTACCAAACATTTTGATGAGTTAAGTGTAAATGAATCAGGAACATAAGGATTAAATTTCTCCACAAATACACAAGAGCCTCAAAAATTAGGAAAAAGAGTGCCTTGGCAGAATTCGATTGGGTCTGGTCAATTCCAGAGAGTTTCAAAACTATGTTTTGAAGTTTTTCTGAAACCGAAACCTCACTAGTTTTGATAATCTCTTGTTACAAATCCAAACTGAATATTGTTTTCAAGTTCTATTGGTGATAAACAAACCGAAGGTGGTTAGGACTAGGACCACAGATACACTTTCATAAATAATTTTTATAGCATCGAGCTTCACCATATCATTTTTCTATAAATAATGTTTCCTAGAGTTATAAAAATTAAAAGTGGAAGGTATGTTCGTCAGTGGATAAGTGGATAAGTGGAGGAAGGTGGTCAGAAGTTACAAACTTACGGTTAAAAGATGAATAATCACTAGGGATGCAATGTACAATGTGGTGACTATAGTTTGCTCTGTTGTGAGATAAGTATGAAAATTGTTAAAGGAGATATACTAAGAATTCTCATCACAAGAAAAATTTCTCTTTCTCTTTTATTTTCATTGTATCTATATGAGATGATAGATATTAACTAAACGTATTATGGTAATCATTTCACAACATATGTAAGTACCCATTATGCTGTGCACGTTGAACTTATACAGTAGTGTATATTTGTCAAGAAAACTGGAAAAACGATGAAAAGAAACCTGAATTTCAGTAAATAACAAAAGCAAAAATAGAAAACACATAATAATCTGGCTCTACCAGTTCTCTGATATCTGTAATATCTTCACAGCACCCCCAGGCCAAAAGAAATCCTTAATAGTTTCATGTATTAAGTAGCCAGGTCTACACAACTTACTAAGTTTTTACATTCCAGAAATTTAATGGTCATAGGCAAAAATGCTACAAATAAATTAAAAAATGATATTTGATTTCATTCTTAAATACTACAATCAGTAACAAGTTACGTGTGCCCGGTTGGGTACCACAAAATTTCCCAATCCTTGAAATCTCACTGGACATTGACACCTCAATTCTTGCTCTGACTTTCTGATAGCATTTGGGCTTTTATTACAGAATAAATGGAAAGCTCAGGTTTATAAAGATATAATAACATCATTGAGAAGAATGTCACATGATCTAACATCGAAACTGTGAACCACCTTGATCCAGTAGTTCAGATGGTGTCCCAGAGATGTTAAGTGTTTTTACATTTTTTTCTTTTTTGAAAATTGAAAATATTCCATGGCACCTCTGTGACTTCACTATGGCACTGCAGGGTGCCTCAGGACACAGTTTGGGAGCTGTGGACTTTAACAATTCCCTTAAGTTATCTTACAAGCATTACGTGATTTTGAATAGCAATTTCTTTACAGCCAAGCAAGTATTGCCAGCAGTGGAATCTCACATGAAGAAAAACTAATTCGTTTTCCTAAACCTTAGTGATAGTACTTGATAATGTATTATAATATATTCTTATATTTAAAAATAGTTTTAATAAATCAGGAAATTATAATAGTCATTGGAACTTATGTCTTTCATAACAAACAATAGAGTTTACTTTGAAGGAATGTTAACTAAAAGTTGAAGAATTTTTTTCAGTTTTTTAAACCTGAAAATAGAAGCCTTACTTGTGTTAGAAAGGAATCTCAAGGGGCGCCTGGGTGGCGCAGTCGGTTAAGCGTCCGACTTCAGCCAGGTCACGATCTCGCGGTCCGTGAGTTCGAGCCCCGCGTCAGGCTCTGGGCTGATGGCTCAGAGCCTGGAGCCTGTTTCCCATTCTGTGTCTCCCTCTCTCTCTGCCCCTCCCCCGTTCATGCTCTGTCTCTCTCTGTCCCAAAAATAAATAAACATTAAAAAAAAAAAAAAAAAGAAAGGAATCTCAAGGTAATATTTTTTAAAGGGAGAGCTTAGCACTGTTTTATTAAACTTTAAAAAGTTTTATATTATAGTGGAGAACACAGGGGAAAAAATAAAATAACATTTGTTCAACTTGGTATTCTACACATGAATTGTGTCTAAAAATAAGTAAACTGATTTTGCTGTTGGAGGAATCTATATAGAAGCCTCTCGGAGGATTTAGGGGCATGTGGGTGGCTCAGTCAGTTGACCATCCGACTCTTGACTTCAGTTAGAGGAACAGATCACAATCCTGGGGTAGTGGGATTGAGCCCCACATCCAGCTCTATGCTGAGAGTGGTACCTGCTTCAGATTCTCTTTCTCTCCCTCTTCCCCTCTACCCTGTAGGCTCCTGTCTATCTCTGTGTCTAAAATAAAAATAAAAAGTAAACAGAAATGAAATACTAAACAAGAGTTTGTCTGTAAAATCAGGTTATCGTGATTTTTTTCAGATAAGGTATATTAATACTTTGTACATACTTTTTAGTCAGAATGCAAATCTTTTGTCCCAAAACTTTAATTAATGGAAGTTGTGTGAATATATTAATAATAAGCAAATACAAGACGGAAGAGAGTCCATATAAATAAGTCTTGCAGGTATGTATTATAGCTGCCAAATTAATATGAATATTTATTGCAAGCCCACTATGTCTTGGCATAGTTCCAGATGCTTAGGATACAGCAGTACAAAACAAATGGGATCACTGCCCTCAGAAATCTTTCATTTTAATGGAGACAAAGAATAAATATGGTAAATGAGTAAAATACCTAGAATGTTAGTAATACATGCTAAGAAGAAAAAATAAGTTGGTAGATGATGATAGGAAGTGATGAGGGGAGGATTGAAAATTTAGGGAGGGCCTTAGTGATAATATGAGGAAAGAACCACAAGAAGTAAGAGAGCGAAGCATATGGAAATCCAAAGGAAGGACTTTCCAGAAAAAGAAAAACCAAGCCCAAGGATCCTTATTGGGAATGTGCTTTCGACTCAAAGTTCAGCATACCTGAAACAGAGTGAACAAGAGGGAGAGTTGTAGGAGAGAAATCAGAGGTAGCAAAGAGGCAAGGCCACAGTGGGGTAATCTGGACTTTTTGCTCTGAGTGACAAGTCTCTGGAGGGCTTTGAGATAAGCAGTGATGTGATGCAACATAGATTTCAAATGTATTGCTTTGACTGCTGTAGCGAGAACAAGACTGAAGGGGGCAATAAACAAAGGACCACCATGGGGCGCCACCATGGGGCGCCTCAGTTGGTTGAGCGTCCAACTTCAGCTCAGGTCATGATCTCGTGGTCTGTGAGTTTGAGCCCTGCATCGGGCTCTGGGCTGACAGCTCAGAGCCTGGAGCCTGTTTCGGATTCTGTGTCTCCCTCTCTCTCTGCCCCTCCCCCACTCATGCTTTGTCTCTCTCTCTCTATGTCAAAAATAAATAAACATTAAAAAAAAAAGTTTTAAAGAAAGGGAACCACCAGAGGCTACTGACATAACACAAAAGATGAGGGTATCTTGGACTAGGAGTAATGGAATTGGTCCAAAGTGGTGAGATTCTGCATTTACTTTCAAGGTACATGTGTGTCACCCAGTGTGGCCAAATGTAGTCATTCAAATTTGACATTTAAAATGTAATTACTGAAAGTGAAATGAAGCCAAAAATTCAGTTCCTCAGTTATGTTCACCACATTTCAAGGGCTCAATAACTTCATGAGTTTGTGGTACTATACAAGACAACCCACTTATGGATCTTTGTCAAAAATATAGAATGTTCTATTAGACAGCTAGAACTAACCAGATTTGCTGACAAGTGTGAAGTGGGTTATGAGTGAAAGACAGTGATCAAGGGTGATTTGGAGCCTGAACAACTGGAAGAATTGAGTATACTGATATAGGAATATCATAAGAAAACAGGTTTGGAACACATGCCAGGAGCTCAGTTTTAGAAGCACTAAATTTGAAATGTTTGTTAGACATTAAGTGGTGATCTCAAAGAGGCAATCAGATATGTGAGCAGATTGAAGGGAGAAGCATAGGCTGGATAGCCCAAGCAAGCTTTCCTTTATGCCAGGCACCCTTCGGAATACCTGCATAACCCATCCAATATCACAACAACCTGATGACCTGGTTACTATCATGCCCATTTCATACATGAAGAAACTAAGGTGTAAAGAAACATACCATTTCTCAGTAAGTTGAAAGAACGAGAGTCTGACTTGTGAGAAGCAGTCTCCTCCACTACCCAGAGGAAGCTGGTCTGCAAGAGAAAGCAAAACAAAACCAACAAGTGAGGAGAGCTGAATAGAGAGAGAGAGGAAAGGAGAGAAAGATCCAGATTCTTTCACCATTCCTTTGGATTCTGGGCGCTAACTTAAGGATCATTCCTACCCATCTGTAAGAGAATACAGTCTAAGGCATTGCAACCTATTAAGTTGCATATAACACAATCGATGAACATTTTGTTTCACATGTGAAATACTGTAGGTTTTCTAAGAAAATGCAGTAGATTTGCTAATGTGAAGCACATCTTAGCATTATAGATTTCACATTGTTTTACTTTATTCACGAGAAAGCTATTCCTACAGATAATTTGAACAAAACCTGACCTCTTAGTTTATTTTAAATACAAACTTTAAAATATTTTCCAAAGACATTCTAACCTCTTTCTGTCTTATTATTTCTGTCTGGATTATTATTTATTATATATTACCAAAATAATTTTAGTTTTCTTGCAAAAATTTACTGAAGTGTAAGCTTGCATTTATACAAATGCAAAAATCATAAGTTTTCAGTTGGCAATGTGGAAATGTCTGTAAGTCTACAGTTTCATAAAGTCAGTATACCCATGTATTCAGTGCACATATCCAAAGCCTAAGAAGAGGGTTCCTGGGTGGCTCAGTGAGTTGAGCATCTGACTCTTGGTTTTGGCTCAGGTCACAACCTCGTGCTTTGTAAGATGGAGCCCCATGGCTGACAGCTCAGAGCCTGTTTGGTTTCTCTCTCTCCCTCACTCTCTCTGCTCCCCCCCACCCCTCTCCCTCTCCCTCCCTCTCTCTTTCTCTCAAAATAAGTAAACTTAAATAAAACAAACCTAAGAAATCCCCCTCATACAATACAATACAACACGATACGATACAATACGATACGATGCAATACAGTCATTAGCTCCTCTACTCCCAGGATTAATATTATCCTGACATCAAATAACAATACATTCCTCTTGCCTGTTTTTAATTCCATATAAAAGAATTATGTAGCATATAGTCTTTTCTGTCTGGTTTATTTTACTCAACTTATTATTAGTTACAGTTGTAGTTTGTGGATTCTCATGCTCTAGAGTATTCCATTATATGAATACACTGAAGCCTGTTTATTAATTTGACCACTGGTATACATTTTTTTCCAGTGTAAGTATTCTTGTACATGTGTTGTTGGGAACACATATACACTACTCTCTTAATTATATACCTAGGAATGAAAGAGAGCATATTTATGGTATGCATATATTCCATTTGAATAGATACTAATAAACAGTTTAATTCCAGTATAATTAACATACAGGGTTATACTAATTTCAGGTGCACAATATAGTGATTCAACAATTTGTTATCATGATAAGTGTGCTCTTAATCCCCTTCATCTATTTCACCCATCCTTCACCCACCTCCCCTCTGGTAATCACCAGTTTGTTCTCTATAGTTAAGAGTCTGTTTTTTTGGTTTATCTCTTTTTTGTTTGTTTCTTTGTTTTGCTTAAATTCCACATTTGAGTGAAATCATATGGTATTTGTCTTTCTCTGACTTATTTCACCTAACTTTATACTCTCTAGATCCATCCATGATGTTGCAAATGGTAAGATTTCATTCTTTTTTATGGATGAGTAATCTATATCACCTATGAGTAATATTCCATTGTGTACTTGTGTGCGGGTATGTGTGTGTGTATATACACATACACTTCTTTATCCATTCATCTATTGATGGACACTTGGGTCGCCTCCATAATTTGACTCTTGTAAATAATGCTACAATAAACTGAGGGGTGCATTTATCTTTTCAAATTAGTGCTTTTATATTCTTTGGGTAAATGCCCAGGAGTGGAATTACTAGGTCATATGGTAATCCTACTTTAAACTTTTTGAGGAACCTCCACACTGTTTTCCACAGTGGCTGCACCAGTCTGCATTCCCACCAACAGTGCGCAGGGTTCTTTTTTTTTCCATATCTTTACCAACAATTGTTTTTTGTGTTGTTGATGTCAGCCATCCTGACAGGTGTGAGGTGATATCTCATTTTGGTTGTGATTTGCATTTCCCTGATGATGAGTGATGTTGAGCATTTTTTCATGTGTCTGTTGACCATCTGGACGTCTTCTTTCACGGTCATGTCTTCCGTCCATTTTTTATATTGGATTATTTGGGGGCAATTTTGGTGTTGAGTTGTGTAAGCTCTTTGTATATTTTGGATGCTAACATTTTATTGGATATATAATTTGCAAATATCTTCTCCCATTCCATAGGTTGTCTTTTAGTTTTGTTTTGTTGATGGTTTCCTTTCCTGTGCAGAACTTTTTATTTTGATGTAGTCTCAATAGTTTGTTTTTTATTCCCTTGCCTTAGAAGGCATATCTAGAAAAATGTGGCTATGACTAGAGCCACAGAAACTACTGCCTGCATTCCCTTCTAGAATTTTTATGGTTTCAAGTCTCACATTCAGGTCTTTAATCCATTTTGAGTTTATTTTTTGTGTATGGCATAAGAAAGTTTGATTCTTTTGCATGTGTCCAGTTTTCCCAACATCATTTGTTTGAAGAGATTGTCTTTCTCATTGCATATTTTTGCCTCCTTTGTCATAGATTAATTGCCCATATAACCGTGAGATTATTTCTGGGCTCTGTATTTTATGTGCCTATTTTGGTGCAGGTACCATACTGTTTGATTACTACAGCTTTGTAGTGTATCTTGAAATCTGGGTTTGTGATGCCTCTACTTTCGGCCTTCTTTTTGAAAGCTTTAGCTACTCAAGTCTTTTGTGGCTTCATATATATTTTAGGATTAACTGCTGTAGTTTTGTAAAAGATGCTGTTAGTATTTTGATCAAGATTGCATTAAATCAGTAGACTAATTTGGGAAGTATAAACATTTTAACAATATTTGTTTTCCCAATTCATCGGCATGGAATATATTTCCATTTGTTTGTATCATCTTCAATATCTTTCATCAGTGTTTTAAAGTTTCCAGGGTTGCCTGGGTGGCTCAGTTGGTTCAGCATCTGACTTCGGCTCAGGTCATGATCTCGCAGTCTGTGGGTTCAAGTCCCGTGTCGGGCTCTGTGCTGACAGCTCAGAGCCTGGAGCCTGCTTCTGATCCTGTGTCTGCCTCTCTCCCACTCTCACTCTGTCTCACTCTGCCTCTCAAAAATAAAAATAAATGTAAAGAAAAACTTTTTTAACTTTTCAGAGTATACATATTTTACCTCCTTGATTAAGTTCATTCCAAGGTATTTTATTATTTTTGGTGCAATTGTAAATGAGATTATTTTCTTAATTTCTCTTTCTGCTACTTCACTGTTAGTGTATAGAAATTCAACAGATTTCTGTATCTTGATTTTGTATTCTGTGACCTTACCAAATTCATTTATCGGTTCTAGGTGTTAAGCAGTTTTTTAACATTGTTGGCGATAATATATCTTTGAAACAGAATAACCTATGGGTGAAAATTAAGAATTCTGAGGATTACTTCTAGCCATTTCCAACCAGTAAATTGTTTGATGTTACCTATTTTTCTATTTGGTGAAAAATGGAATTAATTTTTAGATATAGAAATTTCTATTTTAGTAAATATGATATTAAACTAAGCAAGCTGGATCATAAATTTTTATATTGACATTTCTAATAATTGTATATAAATATAAAAAATCTGTTCTTTGCTGCACTGTGGCAAAAGAAAATAAAGCATAAATCATTATGGGCTTAGATTAATAGCATTATTAGTGAGAATCAAATAATACAGTAGATTTGGAACAAAATGCCATCTCAGTTCTATATTCAAACTGTGAGGAGAACATAACCTTGTATATCTCTTTTTATAACATGAGGTGACTCAGGTGATATGTTCCATCGTTTTTCATTACTTTTACCCGACTAGACAGAAATTGTCATGTTTTTTTGGTATATGCTGAATTATTATGCTTCAGAATTTCAGACTGGAAAATTTCAACAGCTTGTAAATTTGAACCTATATACTTACTACAACAGGTCAGAGTCACAATACAGAATAGGTTCATCAGCAGGTAAGTACGCTCCTCTCTGTATGGTTCCCTGAGCTTCCAAAGAACTGTAACTCAGATGATGGCTAGTACTTTGGAGGAGGTTTTTATTAGCACAAGTTTGTCAACGATTATTGGCAAAAATGAACTTCCACAAGTCTGTAACTTTTTTGAAAATTATTGACAAAAATAAACCTCCATCCAATAATTATCTCAGGAATAATCTATCATATGAAATACTTCTTACCGCCTGATACAGAACCAGATACTCTTTTTGACCTGATAGTATTTCACACATATGTTGCACATACTCTGGGAATTTATTGGACAACAGTAATATTACCTCTCTTTTCCCTCCTCGGTTGTGAGGTTCTTGAAGATAGAGACAGTATGCTACAGGTTTTGTTTTCTCGGCATAGTATATTCTGTCAAAGCTGAATGTCTTGATATATTTTCAAAAATGGAAAGTTTAAAAACAAGAACAAAATGTAATATAATTATATATACATACATGCATGTAATAATATATATAAATGTACATGTATTGTGTAATGATATATATAAATAATATATTATAACATATAATAAAATTATATATAATAATATATTATAACATATAATAAAATTATATATAATAATATACAAATAATATATAATAAATTATATATAATTAAATATGTATGTAATTTTAAAGAATCATGCGAAGGTTGAATTTTTTTTTAATTTTTCATATTGTGTTATCTATTTCTGTATAATAAATAATCCCCAAATTTAATAACATTAAGTGGTAAACATTTAGTATTTTACAGGTCTGTTGCATAGGTATTTAAAAGCAAAGAATGTTAGAAGCCATTTTAGAGGCAGCTTACCATCGTTTCTTTTCTAGCCTTTGCTGGTTTTTTTTTTTTTTTTTTCTTCCTACATGCAATTCTCCCTACATGCATTAAAGTATTCTCTAAAATCTAGTTTCTCATTAGCTACATCAAGTCCAGATGTGAATAAGCCTCCTTGGTGTAGTTCCTTGCGTCAAGCTCATTATGTACTGTTCCTCTTGTTCTGTAGACTCTGAAACTAAAGAGACCACGTATCCGCACTTGCCTCCCATACTCAATATACCATGGTGGGACAGCAATAGGGGAAAATGGAAACCAAACATGAATCACTGGTCCATAACATTTCCAAAATCCTGCCAGATAAATATTGGGTTTCCTGATTAGGTGCCTCAACCAGGGAATAATTTTCATTGGCTCTTTGCATCTCTGAGCTTTATTTATTTATTTATTTTTTAATTTTTTTTTCAACGTTTTTATTTATTTTTGGGACAGAGAGAGACAGAGCATGAACGGGGGAGGGGCAGAGAGAGAGGGAGACACAGAATCGGAAACAGGCTCCAGGCTCCGAGCCATCAGCCCAGAGCCTGACGAGGGGCTCGAACTCACGGACCGCGAGATCGTGACCTGGCTGAAGTCGGACGCTTAACCGAATGCGCCACCCAGGCGCCCCTCTGAGCTTTATTTTTTAATGAAAGGTAACACATTTTCTGCCGAGTAGTTTTCTCACACTGCTTATTGCAATGGGTTTGTGTGGAGGCATAGGGAATTACAACTGCTTTTCACTCCGTGCTGTCACTCTGTGGGCCTCCTGTGGACGCCATTGGAATTTGCTCCATTAGACAAAAACCGTACCTACATGCTCTAAAGATTTAAGTCTTGAAGATTCTTCATAACAAATCTCTTGTGCGAGTGAATACTCCTGAGACACTTGCCAGTGATCTTTCTGAGAGCTTGCCCAAAGATGAGACATCTGTAGACCATGCTTTTTAAGCAATGCCATGGAACTGATCTTTTCAAAGAAGATATTTCTTGATTTTAGCATCATTTGCCAGTTGGAGAGATGGAGAATTAAAAAAAAAATTATGTTTATTTATATTTGAGAGAGAGAGAGAGAGTGCGAGCACAGGAGGGACAGAGAGAGAGAAGGATACACAGAACTGAAACAGGCTCCAGGCTCTGAGCTGTTCGCACAAAGCCTGATGCGGGTGTGAACCCACAAACCATGAGATCATGATCTGAGCCAAAGTCAGATGCTTAACTGACTGAGCCAGCCAGGTGCCCCAGAGAGATGGAGAATTTTAAAAATCATAAATCTCTGTCTCCTTTTGTTAAAGATTCCTTCTCTCTGTGTCTAGCTTTCTTTTCACATTTTATGATAGATATGAAGAAGAAACCGGGCAACACCTTTGACTGTGCTTTGAAATCTCCTTAGCTACATCTTTGGACACATTTTTCTACATTTGAAGCTGCTACATGTGAGAGTGCTGCTAAGCTTGCTGCTACTAAATACCAAGGATTCCCCTTTATTCCTGTTTCCAATAATATCTTGGTCACTTCTTTTTGAATTCTCATTGGCAACGCCCTTGCAGTCCAGATTTCTGCTAACAGTCTCTTCAAGGCCATAGGCTTTCTCTAATAAACTCTACAATCATTTCAACCTCTTACCTCTGCCTGGCTACGAAGCCATTCTCACATTCTTAGGTATTTTTTTTATGGCAACACTCTACTTCCAAGTACCAAAATATCAGTTATCTATTGCTGTGTAACAAAGCACCACTTAATACAACAAATATTATCTCATAACACAGATCTTATAGATCAAAATCTGGGCATAGATTAGCTGGGTTCCTCTGGCCCACAGTCTCTCAAAAAGCTACAGTCAAGGTATTAGACAGGGTTGCAATGAACTCAAGGATCAACCTGGGGAAGGTTCAACCTCCCACATTCAATCACACGACCAAAAAGAAGGTAGATAATGTGGTGAAGATACCTTGAAAGCTTTCAAATGACACACCTTCTGGCAAACACATTACTGGTATATTCAAAAGGGAGAGTCCTAAACTGTGGACTACTTTTGTGGGTAGGATGTGCCTGTCTCATTAGGTTTGCATAGAGCAAACAAAGCTCGACTCTGTGGATGTACAGGGTATAGCTTCTAGGAAAACGTCACATAGGCAATATAATTATCAGAGCATAAAATGGAAATATATTTTAGCATTGAAATAATTCTGTATTTTCAGGAAGCACGTATTGCTTGGAGACGTCACATGTTAATCTGTGCCAGAGTATATAATGACGTGGCAAAATATGGATCTCAGAACACTTGCTGCTTCTCCTGTGCCTTGGCATTACTTGTACTTCCGAAATAATTAGCAAAGCCCGACCTTCACTAAGAATTCTGATGGGTTTTTTTTTAAATTTTTTTTAACATTTATTTATTTTTGAGGCCGAGAGAGACAGAGCATAGATGGGGGAGGGGCAGAGAGAGAGGGAGACACAGAATTGGAAGCAGGCTCCAGGCTCTGAGCCATCAGCCCAGAGCCCGACGCGGGGCTCGAACTCACAGACTGCGAGATTGTGACCTGAGCTGAAGTCAGACGCTCAACCGACTGAGCCACCCAGGCGCCCCAGAATTCTGATGTTTTAAAATGACTTGATAAACTATCTTACTTTATCTTAAAAATAATTTAAAGTGAATTAAAACACATGTAATGATGTAGTGAAATAAAATTGTCCACTGATAAGATAATTAGGGGTGTTCTCTGGAATAAAGGTTTTAAAGCTACTTACCAACCTTTTCATTTGACTTTTTCAATGTGTGTGTGTGTGTGTGTGTGTGTGTGTGTGTGTGCTTGCATGTGTTTTCTTAAAAATATGTAGAGTATTTGGATACATAAAACTTCAAACTTTCTAATTTTTACATTTAAAGGTAAATAAAAAAAATAGAGGGAAAAAAGACTTTGTACACAAAGGTGGTCATTAATATTTATCAGCTTTAAATGATAATTTCCCAAGCAGAAAATTCAGAGGGGGAAAAAATGTTGTCCGTAACTGAAATAGGAAAAACAATTGGTTAAATCACAAATTTAAGGGACATGTCACTAACTTTACCTATGAAATATTAAAGAAACTTTTTTTCAATAGATAATGTCCAGTATTTTCTAGAGAAAATTGATGTGGCTGCTCTATTGCTGGTATACAAGTGTATGTATTTTATAGTTGGAGGAAAAATTTCTATTATGTATATGATCTTTTAAAATGCTTCTGCTACTTGATGAGGTATTTTCACTTCTATAAAAGTAAAATAATATTCTGAAATGTAGAGATATTTATATAGAAAAAGTGTCGGCACTACATAACATAAAAAATTTAATTGTCCAAAAATAAAAGAATATTTTCATAAAATATGATACATCCATAGAGTCCATATGGATCAAGATGATCAGGATGATTTAGAATTATATTATAGATTCATAAGAATAATTACTGCTTACTAGTGACAGCTAATACTCACTGTGTTTCTTAAATGTCAGGCATTGTTTCCATACACATATTGATGTGATTGTGTACCTGTCTGAGAGGTACATTATGTAAATAGCAGTTATTTCTGAGTTGTTTGATTATGGGCAACTTTTATTATGTCTTTCACATTTCTTTGTATTTTAAAATTTTTCTATGGTAAGATTTTTTTTTCTCTTTAATAATGGCAAAGGAAATATCATCATAATAAAAGGAACTAGAATGTTTTTCATTTCATGCTGACTGCCTCAGTCTGATTGAGCAATTGGTAGAGGGAATAAATCAATCTCTAAATGTTATGTGTATTCTACTATAGCAAGAAAGATACCAAGGCCTACTTTTTATTATACCCTGTTCCTTGTCTTCAAGTTGAATATGTTTTTAGAAGAAGAAATATGTATGTTTGTTATATTTATAGTTAAAAAGCAGGGGTTGGTTTTGAGAACATTCAGACATTCCAGCAATAGTTTACTGCAATGAAAAGTTGGTATTCTATGAACACAATTATTGATCTCTCACACTATACCAATAACCATGCTTGGTACCTTGATACAAGGTTGAATAAATGAGTGCTCTTAGGAAGAAAAAGAAGTTAATCACTAATTAACTTGCAAAAAATTCTTGCAAATTCTTGCAAAACACTCAAGAAAAAGTAAACCAGCTAACAAACCAAGCTAAAAAAAAATAAACAAGAAGAAATTCTTCCTAGCTATATATTTTTATTCTGGTCTGATATGCTAAATGATTTTGTAATCAAAAGTCTATTTATCTTCTGCCATTTTAACAAATTACTCACAGAGTGAGGAACATCTTCCATCCATATTCCTTCTATAACCATTTTAGGCAAAGACATCTTAACTCTTACGCCGGAAAAATAAGCTTCTAAACAAATAAACCTGGAAAGGCTTGGTCCTGCCCTCAGGGAGCTTAAATCTGGCCAGCTCATAACAGAAGGGCAACCAAAACCTTCCAATATTGTGGTAGACTTACCTCTTTGCATGGAGGTTGGGCTTTGAAAAGACTCTTTAATCTCTATGCTTCCAGGAGCCTATGATTTGATGATTCTTGACTTACCTTCTATCTCACTCCCTGTTCCCTCTGATTTGGTTTGTAATCCATTTGGAAGTATTCACAGAACCAGGGTCTAAATTGGTTAGCATTGATAGCAGCACCTTTTCAGAAATAATGAAACCATGCACAGAAATGATTCCTTGGCATTTCCTCTACTCATTAACATTTCTTCTTTGATACAAAGTATTTTGATATTAAGTATGTCAGTGTCATGCCATCATGTTGGGTTGAATGAGCTCCTGGCCAGAACAAAGAAGAGCCCTCTAAAACAATAACACCAAATTTAATTTAGAGTCCAAGTGCCAGAATATTGCTTATTGGAATTTTCATATGTACAATTAATATTCTCCTTAGTGACATAACATATCATTTAATTCAACATGAACCAGTTTTGGGTAATCAGACGTTGGTGTTTTAAATAACTTGTTTGTTATCGTGCTTCTTCACTTGCGTTTTCAGTACTAATCATCAAAGTTTATAAAATGAACACAGAACATTGAAAAGGGCAATTCATTTGGTGAAGCTGATTCAGAAGTGGAAAAGGGAAAAGAATTAGGCCATTCAGCATTTTGCCTATAGTGACATTTCTCACCACTGCCTTAATGAGAGGCGTTGAATCATTTCAGTTCTTGCACATTCCTTCTCCAACATGATTAGTTTTTATTACTATGAGCAAACTCATTATCACCTTCTGTAACTTTAAATTTATTGATTTAATTACATGATGAAATGGCAAACATGCAACCTCAAGGCATCTAGTTTCATATTTCAACTTTTGAAAACATTCTTAGAACACCTGAAGCTGGTTCCAATAGTTTTTATCTGAAATGAGTGAAGTCATATGCTATTGTTTGACTTCAAATGATAATTACTAAAATGAAGGGTCATTGAAAGAGATTTCTTTACATTTTTTTTTACATTTATTTATTTTGAGAGATAGAGAGGGACAGAGCACAAATGAGGGAGGGGAAGAGAGAGAATGAGACACAGAATCCAAAGTAGGCTCCAGGCTCTGAGCTGTCAGCACAGAACCCGACATGGGGCTCGAACTCACAAACTGGGAGATCATGACCTGAGCCAAAGTGGGATGCTTAGCTGAATGAGCCACCCAGGCGCCCCTGAAAGAGATTTCTTTATTGAGTATTGTTAATGATTAATAAATGATGAATGCAAATATGTATTTGTATTTTTTTCTTTGTATTTGTAACACAGCACTACATTAGTATGTATGTATGCTTCATTTATCATGAACAAATGTTCACTTGTTTATGTGAGTCATGCTCTCAAATTGAAGAAAAATGAAAGGATTTGTTGTGACTAAATTATTCCATCACTCCTGAAAGTTTCTGCTTACCCCTTTTCTAATTAACCTATTATTTCCCACTTAGGTAACCACATCCTCATTTCTATATTGTGGATTATGTTTGCCAGTTCTTGGAGTTCATAAAAATGGAATCATACATTTTATAGAAAAGAGAAATTTTAAATTTTACTTTTTTCTACATCATAATATTAACACCTCAAACTTATTATTACAAAAAAATCCAACATTAAACCTTCTGGGAGAGATCCTCAGAAATATTTTGTCAAGAATAATTATCAATGGGAAAAAGAACTATTTACTTTCACAGGTTTATACTGTCTTAACATGTGATAAAAACAATATCATTTAAATTCTCTAAGTATTTATAACTTAATGGTGAAATAAAGGTACAGGTTTTAAGTAACACAACTGCATCCCAGAGCAAAGCTCAAGAATATTTATAGGAAGATAAAAATATTCAATTTCCAAAATAGTAAAATTCACAATGTTTTCTATATAATCAAAAATTATCAGGCATGCAAATAAGCAGACACATTTTCTACACTGAGAACAATAATCAGTTGAAACAGATACAAAACTAACACAAATGTTAAAATTAGGAAAAAATAATGCATATTGAAATAATTAATATAGCTATACTTTATGTACTCAAAAAATTAAGTAGAAGCATGAAATCTATGAAAAAGATTCAAATCACATTTCTAGAGAAAACTACAGTGTCTAATAAAAAAACACTGGATAGATGACATTAGTATAACATCAGATTTAGCTTTATATAGGTGAAAATGGTTACCCATTGAAATACTTTTAAATATGTGGATATACACAGGCTAGTATGCACACATATGCTTTCTTGGTCTGTCATCTGATGGCCTAAAAGTATTGACACTCCACTCGCAACGAGCACACCTAGTGCCTGGATCTTGGTTTCTAATACCATTTAAAGGAATCATAGCTCCTTGGAGAAGTGGCTCATTTCTGAGCAGTAAAGGTACAATATCAGCCATAAAGTTAGAAAGTGCTCTAAAAAATAATAATAATGGGAAAATGTTAAATGGGCAAAGAGCTAACCAGCAGAACTCTCAAAGTCAAAAGCAGGCATGATTTGAGCAATGATATAAAGTTATATTGGATTATAAACAAAACGTAAAATAAATATCTAAGAGTCAGTACTGATACAAAAAAAAAGATTGAATAAATAATGGAGGAGAAAAGACAAATGTGTTATGCAGTAGAATTTCAAAGGATTTATGTAAATATTCTCAAGGAGGTGAAACACAATTCCTATCTCTTCAAGTGTAAGCTGCACACAGTAACTTCCTTCCAAACAGTACAAAATGGAAAGTGGGGACAGACTAACTTTATAGAGGAACCTTGAAAGCCCGACCTTAGCCAGGTAAAAGTTAGCATTAACAATAATAAGTCATGTTGATGACATATGTACTCTTGATTTGATGGGATGAGAATGGCACTATACCTTTCTTTATTCTATACAAAAAAATCCACAACCCAAGTTTAATAATTAAAAGCACATCAGAAAATCCTAAAATGAGGGACATCCTACAAAATATCTGTTCAATACTTAAACTGTCAAAGTCATCCAAATAAGAAAACTCTAAAAAACTGACATAGCCTAAAGAAGCCTAAGGAGATGTACTGAGTAATTATATGACATTCTGGATGACACCCTGGAACAGAAAAGGACATTCTGTAAAAATTAAAGAAATATTAACGAAATATATACTTAAGTTAATAATAATATATCAATATTGATTTATAAATTATAACAAACATACCATTCTAATGTAAGATGTTAATTACAAGAAAGTGGGTTTCAGAGTATATGGAAACTTTCTGTACATTGCTACACCTTTTTTTTTTTAAATCTAAAACTGTCTAAAAATTTTTAAAAAGTTTGTGAGGAAAACAAACAAAATAATCTATAGGATAGAATGAATGGCAGAAAAAAAAAAGATCAGTGGTCTAACACATGGAATAGAAACTTTCCAAAATGAAACACAGAGGAAAAGAATGTTTTAAAAACTAAAAGTATTTCAGTGCCTATGGGACAAATCAAGTGAAATAAAATACATTTGATTAAATCAACTGAAAGAAAAGGGCAAATGAGGGCTGAAGACAAGGAAAAAGCAATTGAAGAAACAATGGCTCCAAACTTGAAATTAAAGCCTACAGGTCCAAAAACCTTGAACAATTAGCATTAGAAACATGAAGAAAACTACACCAACGCCTATCATAATTTAATTGCTCAAAACCAATGATAAAAATATTATCTTAAAAACAGCCCAGAAAAAAGATACATTGCATACAAGGGAGGAAAGATAAGGATGACAACAGATTTCTCAACGCGGGTGAGAAAATAGTGGAGCCACTTCTTGAAAGTAGTAAAAGAAAAACACTGTTTTAGTAACTTTCTATGGCTGCTATAGCAAAACATCACAAACTTAGTAACTTAAAACAGTATGAACTTTTTACCTTACATTTCTAGAGATAAGAAGTCTGAAGTCAGTTTCACTGAGCTAAAATCAAGATGACAGCAGGATTGTGTTCCTTACTGTAATCTCTAGGGGAGAATCCATTGCCTTATCTTTTCCTGCTTTGAGGCCACCTGCATTTCTTAACTCATGGCTCCCTCTTCGTTAAAATCTGCAGTAGCATTTCCCTTCCTCTGTGATAGTTGTTTTTGTCCTTAAAACTTCTGTTTTCATTAAGACACTTGTGATTGCATTAGCCTTCTCCACCCCCACCACCCAGATAATCCAGGGAAATATCAAAGTCCTTAACTTAATCACATCCACAAAATTCCCTCTACCATGTAAGTTAAGGTATCCACAGGTTCAGGGGACTAGGACATAAACATCTTTAGAAGACATTATTTAGTCTAATTGTCAACCTATAATTCTATCCTAACACAAATCTTTCTGAAAAAAAAAGGCAAAGAGTTTTTCAGACTTAAGAAAGTTGAAAAAAAAATTGTCACAAGCAGTCTCACACAAGAAATAATAAGGTAAATCCTTCACATAGAAGAAAAATGATACCTTATGGAATGTATGATTCCATTTACTTAAAATTCTAGCAAAAGCTTTATAGAACATAAATGGCATATGTAGAAGAAATGATTCTGGTTGATTATATTCATTGGTTGTGATCACTGGGTATTAAATGCATTGCAATATATTTTGAGTGATTTTTTGCCTGTTTCCCAGACACATCATAAATGGCAAAGGGAAATATTATTTCTCATTATATTAACATTCAGAAAGTAAAGATGGGTTTGGGTGCAAATAAAGTATAGAAAATAAAGGAACCTCAAGAAAACATCAAAACACCTCCAAAAAAAAAAAAAAAGATGTTAAATAATAGGCTTGATATTACAAATTGATATGTTTATTTTTTTTTCAAAAAAATTTTTTTTCAACGTTTATTTATTTTTGGGACAGAGAGAGACAGAGCATGAACAGGGGAGGGGCAGAGAGAGAGAGGGAGACACAGAATCGGAATCAGGCTCCAGGCTCTGAGCCATCAGCCCAGAGCCCGACGCGGGGCTCGAACTCACGGACCGCGAGATCGTGACCTGGCTGAAGTCGGACGCTTAACCGACTGCGCCACCCAGGCGCCCCCAAATTGATATGTTTAAAAAATATTTTTAAAAATTTACATTTTTAAATTTATGATATTTTTTTCAAGGAAGGAACGCATCTTTAAAAAATATCTAGTTTTACTATTAGTCAACCAGGTAATCTTTCAAAAGGGACCCGAGTTTCTCTTCCTGGGTAACTTCTAGGATACAAAAGAAAGCATTCAATTGTATGACGTTATGAATTCCTCCAACCTTGAGTTTTTGTTCTTGTTCTGTTTTTCAGTCCACTAGTTTCAATAGGCTGATGGTTGGTTCAATACTTTTAAAAATATCATACTGAGACTCACTCATGGACTTACCTGAATCATGAAAATATATGTTTATTGGCTTAATTACTTCCATACACAATTGTTAAAACACCATAGTCAGTGCTGTGCATACATTCTTGCGTCCCTTTTGCATTACATGAACATGAAGATCCATGACCACCCGGAGTAATAGTAAGAAGAAAAAGACAATAGCATTGTCTACCTGGTCTGTTGAACAATATAAAGATTCCAATCCTTTGCCATACTTCTGCATTCACTTACCCCTTTTTCATATATATAAAAGCAACTGGAGTATTAGTGAGTAGACATCTGGTAAACCCCCAAGATGTATTTTAAATGTATTACTTACACTTATTTAGATAAAAATGTGCATATCTCCTTTAAACAGTAATTATCTTCTTGCAATGGCATGTTTTTTGGAGAAAAACATAGAATTATGTGTACATGTTTATATGTCAACTGCTATATTAGTCACCAGTGAAGATAAATAGAACTGAAGTATCCGAAATAAAATAGAAGCCAAACATAATTTTAAAAGGGTCCACAGAAAATGATAGAATATTTGAATTTTGTGCAACTTTTAACTACAACCAAACAGACTGCCAGGTGACAGTATAGCATATTAACATATGCTGAGAAAATGTCCTGGATATATAAATTATCTGCATTTTTCCCCTCTTACATATGTTTCTGAGATTTTTCACCAGAACATAAAATACACATGGATAAGAGATGCCTCCAAATGCTTCAATGAAGCCAAGATTCTCAAGATATATTTCAAATATGCTCATTTTCAGAAAACTAAAAACACATTCACTCAGCATGTTTTGATGCAAATAACTATTAAGGAAGAGAGTAATCAAAAGAAAAGTGATGACCCCAGCCTTATTTTAGTCAATGCAAATTAAAATTTACGAGCATGGATAAAGACATTCTATAAATTAGTAATGCCTTGTTAGTCTTCATTAAAAAAAGAAGAAGAAGAATTGACAATTAAGAGGGAAAAATATGGTAAATAGCTGGCAAATTAACAGATGCTATGCTAAATTCATTATTCTGTATCTTGCCCAATCTTGCTGAAGAGGGCATGTGGTGGGGAAAAGATCATCGCCAAAACCAGCAGGAGATTGATTAAAGGGGGTGGTTTGTTCACAACTTTCCTCATCAGTTCTGTTCCGTTGAACTCTAATGGTAAACAGGGCAGAAGCCAAAGAGAGCAGTTTAAGATAAACTCTCAAGCAAAATTCGCATGCAGTTATCCATTCAATATGTACTGACATACTGCTGGGTCCCTGGCCCTGATCGATCTTCTCTCATTCTCTCCTGTTCAGCACGATATCCGCTTTGAACCCTAGTCTCCCTCCTATCTATCTGCTCCCCTCTCATATCCTCTCTCCATATTAACTGGGCTGTAGCTTCCCTTTGGATCTGGCCCACCCAAGGTGGCCTATTCCCAGGCTCATCAAAGAATGGGAAGTGCCAGTCAATCAATGAATGACCACAAAATTTACACGTGACTTCTTCGAGAAATCCTGATGAGAGTAAAATGTGTAAGCAACTTGACAGTGACAGTTTCAGCCTCCTCTTTGGTCTTGTCCTTATTTATTATATAGGCCTTTTCTGTCTTCTCTACCCAGACTCTGTATCAGCCATGGGGGTAAAAGGAGAGATAAAAGATTCTCCCTCTTCCCTCTCCTTCCTCCTCCTCTTCCTCCTCCTTCTTCTTCATATGCTGGCAGATATTGAAAAGGCTTCAAAAATAATAAAATTGCGAGTTGTGATCGGCACAATCCAAGTGATTAAGCAGAGTCTTCAGTACATTCCAAGCAATAGCAATTAATGGGTTGAAGGTCTTAAAGATATTGAATAGTAAAGCTTATTTACCTCAAATTCTTTTTTATCTGTTACTGAGGTTCAAAACCACAGGGATTAAAAGCAAACACACAGCCCATTTGTAGACAATTCATTTTCCTCCTGCCATACCAGAGAAACTTTCCCTTCGGCTGATGGTTGCCAAAGAGTGAAGTGATAGGGGACCAAGCACATGCTCACCACTTACCTTCGTATTTTCAGAGAAGTGCGGCAGTGTTTTTCAGAATATGCAGAGGGTCTCCTCCCTTTTGACCCTAAAATCACAGAACAGAAAAAGTGTAAGGGTGAACAAAAGTACTTTCTGTCTCAATTCCCAGGAAGAAATGTTCCTAATAAAATCTTAGGTGGAAGAGAAATTAAACAAGAGTCAAAAGGTGTTAGTGTTATGAATTCCATTGAGATAGTGTGGCAAATCTATTGTACATAAAATGTCCAAACAACATTATCGTATTTTACATTTATAACATTTAAAAATAAAGGCATTGTTTGATCTCCCAGGCACTTGTTTTCTCCATTAAGTAAAAATTGAATTCTCTTTTATTAATGATAAGATATGTAAAATAAAGTTCCAGAAAGGACGTAGAGAAACACATTGCCGGTGTTTTCTGCTGTGTTTTCTAGAAGATCAAGACATGAGATTACTGAACTAACAAATTATTACATAGCATCTAGGACATGAAATCGTATTCAGTTATTACAAGTGAGGTTTTTACAGGATTTTTTTTTAAATTTTTTTAATGTTTTATTTATTTTTGAGACAGAGAGACAGAGCATGAATGGGGGAGGGGCAGAGAGAGAGGGAGACACAGAATCGGAAGCAGGCTCCAGGCTCCGAGCCATCAGCCCAGAGCCCGACGCAGGGCTCAAACTCACGGACCACGAGGTCGTGACCCGAGCTGAAGTCGGAGGCTTAACCAACTGAGCCACCCAGGCGCCCCAAGGTTTTTACAGGATTTACAGTATTCAAGGGAAATACTCAAGTTGTATGAAATGTGAAATATAGAGGCATCTGGGTGGCTCAGTCAGTTGAGTGTTTATCTCTTGGTTTCAGCTCAGGTCATGATCTCATGGTTCATGGGTTCAAGCCCCAAGTTGGGCTCTGCGCTAGGGTGCGGAAACTTCTGGGGACTCTCTCTCTCTCTGTCTCCTTCTCTCTCTGTCCCTCCCCTGCTCATGCTCTCTCTGTATCTCTCAAAATAAATAAATAAACAATCAAAAAGAAATCTGAAATATATAGGGCATACTGATGTATAGACTTAGAGCCCCATAAAGTATATGTGAATATGCCACATATTAAGTATATTTACTATAAGTTGTGAATTAGTGGTGTTTTGTATTCTCCTCCACTTTTGCAATATTCTCGAAAGTTTCTACAATAAACCTGCACAAACGGGAAAAAATACATTGAAAAAGTGAGAAAGCCTCTTGCATGAACAAGAGCGACCTTCTCATTATGCAAATAATGTGTTGAATAAACAATCATCACTTACCTACAAATAAGAAGGAAACGAGTTTACATTTCTGACATTGATCACAACTTTTGTGTCTGAGAAAACGGATAGGTCTTAGATTTAGTAGTAGGTCTATTTAATAATATCATAGCAGCCTTTGTGATCAGGTGAAAAGAAATCATATGTATTTTTAAAGAAGGAATTTAAGAAACTTGGACAATGATGTTCAAGAGCATTCATTTAATGGTTTAAGTTTGCAAATAGGCAAAATGTGTGTGTTTCTGTAAGCCATGCAAGTAAGTAGCTTCATCGACTAAAGTCATGTTGATTTGAGTTCTGAAGTGTCATTACCATGACTACCGCTCCATGGAGAATGAATCTAGCCTTTCTGTGAGAAGCAATATTTATTTTTAAACAAGTACTTCAGTGACACCTTCATCCCTGCAAATGTGGAACTCAGTGATTTATGCATGAGAGGGAAAAGATTGCAATCTCTTCAAGCCTTCTTAGTCCAAATGAAACAGAAATTTGAAGCCGTTTACTTTTCATTCTGAGTGATAACAGGTTTTCACATGTATTTTTCAGATAATTGCCTCAATTTTCTCATTCAATTTGGCTGAGAATTCCCCAATTCTCCACACACTTTTCTCTCATTTTGGCCTCTGGGCATAAGAAAAGAACTAAGATTATACAAACCCAACACTGTTGCAGATTTCTAAAATGAAGGGCAAGTAGATGAATAAAACCAAGAAAGCAGCCTGGAGAGGCTCTTGGTTACTATGGAATTACGAGCAACCCCAGCCACGCTTGTGTCAACATGGATTTTCAAATGACCGAGGAGTGTTCTGAAAGGTTTTGCCATGAGAACAAGTCAATGCAAAAATTCATTTGGAAAATCTGAAGCACGGATGGCTACTGGTGTGCTTGCAAAACACAATTCCCAGCCTGTCTCTGTACGGCCATGAGAGTTGTGTGTTTTAGCTTTACCTTCTTTATTTCTTCCTAAGCACCAAACAGATTTCTGTCCCTACTGAAACCCTTCAACCTTTTTGAAATCAGAGAATCCATTGCAACTTCAGTAAGGCTCAAATGCTCCACCTCTAGCTCTAATACTACACGATCAGCTGGGGAGAGATTTCTTTTTTCTGCACAGTCGCCTTTCTTTTTTTCCAAGTGAGTGAGGGGGGAATCACGTGGGGGTTGGAATCAGACAAATCTGCATTCAAATTCCTGCTCTGACCCAGACCCACTGTTTAACCATGGGCAATATGCTTAACTTCTCTAAAAACCTGAGGTTCTTCACCTAGAAAATGGAAAAGGAGATAATATCTACCTCTAGAAGAGTTTTCTGTGAGAATTCAATGAGTTTATGTATGTCAAGTGCATGGCCTAGAGAAAGCAGTTAAATGTTAGTACCCTGCATCCCTCACCTGACCTTACACCTCCCTCCTTTCAATCCCAGGGGCCAGCCCTTGGCCACTTTCCAGTCATTTGTTCCCTTAAAGCTTATATGGACATGGGCACCTGGGTGGCTCAGTTGGTAAACATCTGACTTCAGTTCAGGTCATGATCTCACAGTTTGTAAGTCCGAGCCCCACATTGGGCTCTGTGCTGGACCCTTCTCTCTCTCTCTCTCTTTCTCTCTCTCTCTCTCTCTCTCTCTCTCTCTCTGCCCTGCCCCCACTCAACATCTGTCTGTCTCTCTCAAAAATAAATAATAAAACTTTTTTTTTTAAAAAAGCTTATATGGAGACCAGCAAGTGGGTGGAATCTGGATATAAGGTGCACAGTGGAGGGAAGAAGAGAAGAGATAAAACAATAAAGATAAATAAATAAATAAAAGCTCCTATTCTGAGCTTTTGTATGTCTGTTTGCTTTAGTTCAACTTAATATTGAACTTGAAAAAATTCAAAGTGACATAGACACATACAGGCACACACATACACACGCTCAATAGCAAAGAAAAAATTTAAGAGTGGAACTCCTTGTGGGGAGGAGAGAGAAGGTAAAATAAGAGAAATAGTAGATGGGTGCCATTTAAAAATAGTGGTTTTCCAGCTGTTTTTCTCTTTCTTCATCCCAAAATAAAATAGGACAAAATTTTGATCTTGGGAGAAAGGAAACTGAGGGAAACCTCCCTTAGAATTCTTTGTGTAGGTCAGTGTTCTGCCTAGCTACCCACAGAGGACATCCACCAAGTGATCCATCTGTGTTCTTGGCCATGTTGTGTTGAGAGGAACGTTCCTCTGAGATTTACTAATCAGGAAAGGAAAGCACTCAGGCTGAAAAAACAGTGCCTTCCTAAAGAAAATTCCTACATTTACTCTCATGTTAGCATTCTCTAACTGTCCCTGCATCACAGCACAGAGTGTTGGATCTTTCAGGAGCCTTAGAAATCTCCCCAGTTTAAGTTAAGGTAAGAGAGATTTGTCTGAGATCATTTATTCATGTATTCAATCACTCAAAAAATATTCATCAAACACCTACGATGTGCCCTTGAAGCACCAAAGATGTTAACACGGACATGATAAAAACATGAAACAAACATGGCCCCTAACCTCATGGCTGTAACAATCTAAAAGGGGAGATAAACATTAACCAAAGATATATAAAAATATATGTAACCACAGACATTAAAAGGTATTTAATTTTGTTAAGCCACTGCAATTTGGAGGACAACAGGGGTTATTACTCATGTAGCACAGTGTATTTGATTACTACCACAAAATAAATTGACTTAAAACAATAAACATTAGATCAATGTCTGTAGATCAAGAAACTAAGCATGGTTTAGCCAGTCTCTCCGGCTCAGGGTCTCTCACAGGACTGTAATCAAAGTGTTAGTGCTGTAGTCAACTTGAAACTCTACTGGAGGAGGAAACTTCTAAGCTCACTCATATGGCATTGGGAGACCTCCAGACTGTCAGGTGGAGACAGCAGTTTCTTATCATGTGGAACTTGCCAGAAAGCAGCTTAAAATATGGCAGTTGAATTCTCTAAGAGTGAGCTAGCAAAAGAGGGAGATAAAATAAGACAGAGGTCATAGTGTTTGTGTATCGAAATTTCAAGAGTGATATCTCCTCTCTTCTGCCATATTCTATTTTCTAGAAATAAGTCAGTAAGTCCAATCTACACTCAAGCAGAGATGATATCACAAAGGATTAAATATCAGAAGGCAGTTCTCTTTGGGACCCTCCCTAGAGGCTGGCTATCCTATATAGAGCTCTCACAAGACTACAGGAAAGAAGAAACAACAGACAATTTAGAAAGAAAATGGAAATAAGAGCATATCAGAGTATAGAGTCCAAGGATGTAAATTATGGCTTTTGTATGTCTTCTCTCCAAGCTTCCTCTATACCTTCTAACCAAAAATGTGGTTCCAAGAGAAACAATCAGAGAGGTTGAGTGGGTGATCCCAAACCACAAAACTATGTTTGTCTATTTCCATTCTGTTTCCAGAACAGACAGAATGGAGTGCTGTCAGAAATGGCAAAAGGGGTCTGGAAAGAGAATCTTGAATTATATGTAAACTCGAAATTTTCTTTAAGGCTCACTCAGGTCCCTTGAGCACCTATATATGGATACTATAATTTTCTGCACCCCAATTCCAGTTCTAATACGTGTGTCTGTATGTGTTTGTGTTGGAAGTGTTCCCCACAAACAGTTCTCCAAAACCTGCTGGATGTCCTACAGTTCACCTCAATTCTGACACTATCAGATTCCGCAAGCAACAAGCTCAGTCCCTCAGGGGTTCTCCACCCACCCCCATCTTCAGATGTCAATATCAAGTCCAGGTTGTCACCTGTGCATCTGACCTGCTGACCATAAATCAGAGGTTCCCATGACCCCTTCCTCTAGTACAATTAATTTGCTAGCATGGCTCACAGAACTGAGAGAAACATTTCACCTACCAAATCACCGGTTTATTATAAAAGAATGTAACTCAGGAAGAGCCAGATGGAAGAGATGTGCCGGGCAATATATGGGGAAGGGTGCACAGCTTCCCTGCTCTAAGTTCACCATTCTCCCCACATCTCTTGTATGTTCGCCATCCCTGAAGCTCTCTGAACCCGTACTTTGGATTTGTCTGAAGGTTTCATGACATAGGCACAATTGATAAATCATTGGCCACTGGCAACTGATTCAGCCTCTGGCCAGTCACCTTTTCTGGGTTAGGGATGGGACTGAACATTCCAAACTTCAAATCACAGAGTTGGGTTCCCTGGCAACCAGCCTCCATTCTCAGGGTACCTAGTAGCCACCTCTTTAACATGACAAAGGACACCTTTATTACTCTTACCACTCAGGAAATTCCAATGGTTATAGAAGCTCTGTGCCAGAAATGGGACAAAGACCAAATATATTCCTTATCATAAGTCAGTCTCCCAGATATTTACATCTCATCTAGGAGATTCTAGTGTCTAGGATGATGGAGTAACACAAGATGACAAAGATGAGAGAGGCCATCAGTGTAGCCACATGCGATTCAGTCTGGCATGTCAAAAATCTATGAGTTTACAGAGAAATGGTAAGTTATAAGCAATAATGCTTTATTCTGCTTGATTTTATTCTATTCTTATTCTATTTAATAGATATTTAAGAATCTCTAATGATGTGTTTAGCACTATGTGTGATCTTGGAACAAAACAGACAGGGATCCTGCCCTCAACCAGTTTGGAACGTGTTGGAAGAGACAGCGAGTAAACATACAATTTCATTGGATCAAACTTGCACGATGATAATAGTGTTTTCAAGGTGCTATGGAAACACAAAAACAGAGTACTTCGAGTGTATTGAGTATTTTTAAGTAATCATATGTACATAATTATACATGCTTTCCGTGTATAAAGCCTAGACCTTCGTTATACACATTTTAAAAAAACCTGCATGTACCTACACTGTACATCAATATATAGATTCTTTTCTCTACCCTCCCACCCTTGTTTCCATCATAGTTGGCTCTAATTTATGGTCCACAATCCTGCTCTGGCATCCCCGCTTTTCTGAATTCCTCACTAAATCCCTCATTTGCACTCTTGACACTAACACTTGCAAGGTAGGGGCAATCCCTCTCAAAACTCTGTACTCTCTGAGTCAAATATATGTTTTTCCTGGTATGCTTCCCTTTTTACCCTAAGTATGAATTGACACCGTGCCTCTTCCAGTGGGCCATTATTTTGTTCAGAGCAGAAACCCTACGTGTGATTCATCTTCCTATGGAGCTGTCACTGAGTACATGCTCAGTAATTATTATTTTTTTTTTATACAGGGAACAGTCTCAGTATTTTTTTTTAAAGTTTGCTTCTTTTCAAAGAAAATCTGTTATTGTAAAGTATTTGAAAAATAAAATACAAACATGAAATGCTTAATTCCACCTCCAGGGATAATCACTATTAGAAATGTAATATAAATGTAAAAAAAATTCATTAATTAGCCATGTAAATGATATGGCTGTTTAATGATAGATCCGTGGTGGTACAAACAAAACAGTGGATGAGTGCAACTTTTCTCCACTTCAAATGTCCTAAGCATCTTATATCATTTGATACTGTTCTTCAATATCATTTTAATAGCTATTTGACATTTTGATCTATAATAAATAATAAATGTGCTTAATCAATTTTGTTGGTGTTCTGAACGGATTATCATTTTTTTCACTTCTTTGAAAATAAACATTCCTATGAATATCTTTGACAAGTCAGGAAAAATGTGGAGGACTTTGAAATGGACAAAAAGAAAAGATTGCTATGTGCTGTCCAGCGAACATTTCTGTGTTACTGCCTTCTATAGGACCATACCCTTCATTGTATTGGAGCTATTTTACAAGTCTGTAAGTTGTAGAAGATATTAATAATGCAAATTATTTTTGTCCATACAAATGCAAATGAATTGTGCCTGATAGTTTCAGGTGATTATTGTCCATGAATATTGACTAATCTTCCTTTTATTTATAAATTCATTTCAGCATTCCTGATTGTGTGTGTGTGTGTGTGTGTGTGTGTGTGTGTGTGTGATTAACTCTCTTGAGTTGGTTGTCATAACTTACAGATTTGATTATTAGTAAGTTAAGTAAAATCTTTGATGTGTTCTTTAAAAAAAATAAAAATCCATGAGTTTCCCGTGGACCAACTGGAGGTGACAGATAGATGACAAGTGATTTTAGCCATTAGGATGGAGAAAAACTCTAAGGTGTCTCCTGTTGATGCCGACCTGGTATTCAAGCCCTGTACACTCCCTTCCCCTTGAGTGTGAGGAGGGCCAATGAGCTACGTCACCAACAAAATATGGTAAAGACAATGGGTTATCACTCCAGTGGTTATGCTACATTAGATACAAGTTCGCCTTGCTAACTGACTCTGTTTCTTGGCTCTAGGAAATAAATGGCCATGATGAGGAATTCAACATGGGTAAGGAAGTACAGGTGGCTTCTAGAAGCTAAGGATGGCCTTTATGGGCCAGAGGCAGCCTGTATCTGGCAGTTGGCAAGAAGCTGAGGCTATCGGTGCTCCAGATACAGGGAAATGAATTCTATCACCAACGTGAGTAAGCTTAGAAATAGATCCACCCCCACTCCTCTACATAAGAATGCACCTATCTGACACTTGGCAGACTTGTGAGAGCCTGAGCAGCACACCCATCTACACAGTGTCTGAACACCTCACCCAGAGAATCTATAAGGTAATAAGTGTGTGTTGTTTCAGCTGCTAAGTTTGTGGCAATCTGTGTGCAGTGAAGAAAACTAAGCAACCATCTTGAAGGCAAGAGAAAAGCCCATAAGAATGAGGTGTCTTCAGGCAACAGGAGTGAAAGCCATCCTCTCAGTATTGCCATGCATGGCAGGAGAGATTATTCTTTGTCAGGAACTGTTCAGGGTGAAGTCCCCACTGGGCACTCAGTTCTTAGACCCCCCACAAAAAAGCTAGCATCGGAACCCATGTCATAAAGAGTAATCAACGGCTATGACCTCTTAGTCATCATAAGACCTCTTAGAAATGAAAAAGGCATTATTATTTCAGTAAAGCTTATGCCCATTTTCCTCTAACCATCCCTCCTTACAATCCTGTGAAGCCAGCAGCAGGAGGAGAAGAAAGGCAAGAAGAATTATGTGATTGACCACACACCCCTTCCAGTCACTTGCGACCTAGATGGTAAAACTGAGACTGGGGATGTGGGAAGAAAAGCTTTAATTAGATAAAAACTTTTATTTTTTACTTATACTGGTCTCCTCAATTTAGTAGCCAAAAGTGAGTTACATTTATTATTTATTATAATAGGTGGTGAATAGAAAGTATGGAATCTTCTTTTAAGAGATACTATGGAGGATGCGTTCTTTTCCTGTTTTTTTCACTTCTTGAGTTTAGTTATTCAATAAGCTAATACATACATGCTGTTGTGAAAGGCACTTTACCTCTCAGTTCGCTCAGACATAAAGGGAGATAATCCATGCTGTCCCTAACTTACAGGATTGTGTTAAAAATCAGATGTCATGTATTATGGAAGTACTTTGTAAACTGTAATTCCCTATGTATTGGAGCATATTGTCATTCCTGCTCCCTATTGACATTCTGAAGTTGGTGCAGCTGAAATAAATAAGTTTAATATAACTGGGCACAGAATTACTCCTCTAACTTCACTCTTCAGGAGGCGGTATTCCTCTGTTATATAACACAATACATGCTTTCCTTTCAAAAGTTTATGACTATCTAATCTCCGTCCTAGGGAATAAAAATGACCTGCTTCCATTATGTGCTGACTTAATAATATATGAAGATAACAAATATTTTTATTAAACTTCAAGGGCTCTCCTTGGAGTGTAAATGAAAGAACACAAGATCTAGAATTGGAAGGAAGGAAGGAAAGAAGGGAGGAAGGAAGGAAGGAAGGAAGGAAGGAAGGAAGGAAGGAAGGGAGGAGGGAGGGAGGGAAAACTCTTCCAGATTGAAGAAGACTCTGGGGATGTGACAACTGAGAACAGTGCATGATCCTTGCATTGAATTATTTCCTATAAAGGACGCACATAGGACAGAGGTCAAGACGAAGCGTTCATTAAGCAAAAGGAATATAGAGTTATTTGTGTTGCCCTTGCAACTTTTGTGTAATTTTGAAATTATATCAAAATAAAAAGTAAAACAAAATATGATATTTTTATAATGAAACAGATTCAGTTCATCAGAAAGACATGATAGTTCTACCTTTGTATGCATCTAACATCATAGCCTCAAAAGATAAAATCAGACATTGATAAAGCAAAAGGAAAAACAGACAAATCCAAAATCATAACGGGAGATTTAAATCAACATCTCTCAGTAATGATTGAAAAAGTAGGCCAAAATCAGAAAAAAAAATTACAAACGCAATTAACTAACTTAACCTAATTTTATATATAATAGCTTGTGTTCAACTGTTGTAGAATGTATGTGCATACTCTTCTCAAATTCCTATGACACATTTTCCATAATTGAGCTAAACTGGAAAACAGAATAAATTTTAACAAATTTCAAAAGTTTAAAATTATATAGAATAGGGAAATGCCATGAGCCGAACTGTATTCCCTTTAGAAATCATATCTTCAAATGGACTATCATTTGGGCTTCATACTGGGCTATCACCCAGTATATCAGAATGTGACTGTATTTGGAGACAGAGCCTTTAAAAAGCTAAGTTTATTTTTATTATTATTTTTTAATGTTTATTTATTTTTGAGAGAGACAGAGACAGAAAGTGAGTGGGTTAGAGGCAGAGAGAGAGGGAGACACAGAATCCTAAGCAGGCTCCTGTCTCTGAACTGTCAGCACAGAGCCTGACACAAGGCTCGATCTCATCAACTGCGAGATCATGACCTCAGCCGAAGTCAGACGCTCAACCGACTGAGCCACCCAGGCGCCCCTGAAAAGCTGATTAAGTTTAAATTAAGCCATTAGGCTGGACCCTCACCCTCATTCTGACTGATGTCTTTTTGGAGGAGGGAATTTGGGCACACAGAGATACCAGGGATGCCCATGCACACAAAAAGACCACGTGAGGGCACAAAGAGAAGGCAGCCATATGCAAGTCAAGGAGAGAGGCCTCAGAAGAAACCAAACCTGCTGACACTTTGATCTTGGACTTCCAGCCTCCAAAGCTTTGACTAAAATAAATTGCTGTTGGTTAAGCCACTCACTCTGTGGTATTTTGTTATGACAGCCAGAAAACGAATACAGAGAATCTTTGAGGAACATATAATTAACAAAAGACTGGGATCCAGAATATATGAAGAACTACTATAAATTAAGAAAAAGTCAGTCCAATAAAAAGTGAACAAGAGCCTTGAACAGGCAGGTCACATACATATATATAATAGACACACAAAAAAGTGCTTAGAATCATAATTATCTTTGCAGAGATGCAAATGAAAAATACACTTAAAATGGGGGAAAAGCTAACAACACCAAGTATTGTGGAAGTAACTGGATCCCTCAAACATTGCTGAGTAGAGTGTAAATTGTATCACTGCTTTGAAACACCTTGGCAGTATTTAGAATGGTTAGCATACACATAGCCAACGACCCAGCAATTCCACTCATGGGTCACAGAAAAGTGTACACACGTGTTTCAAAAGATATGTACTAGAACTTTTATAGCAGCATTTTCAAAATGACACCTAACTGGAAATATGTATCACTAATAGGATAGAAAATAAGCTGCATTAGAAACGGTTTACTCTACAGAGCAAAAAATAAATCCGTTATTGCTACATGTGACAACCTCTATGAATCTCACAAATAATAAATGCAAAGGAAGGCGGATTTAAGCTGTATGATTGCATTTAATATAAATTTGAAAAAGCGCAAATTCTGTGCTTTGAGAAATCATGATGGTTATTTTTTGGACGGAGGGTGCAATAACACACAGGACAGGGCATGAAGGATCTTCCGAGTGACTGGTAATGTTTTATATCCAGACCTGATTGGTGGTTACCCAGGTGTACTCATTTTGCAAGGTTTCATTGGGATGTATCCATGAACCATGCATTTTTTTTTTAATCTGAATTTATTTTTGAGAGAGAGAGAGAGAGACAGAGCACCAGCGGGGGAGGAACAGAGAGAGAGGGAGACGCAGATTCTGAAGCAGGCTCCAGGTTCTGAACTGTCAGCACAGAGCCTGATGTGGGGCTCGAACTCATGAAAGTCAGTCCATGACCTGGCCGAAGTCAAACGCCCAACCGACTGAGCCACCCAAGCACCCCATAAACCATGCACTTTTATGTTGTTTGTGTTGTTCTTCAATATCATAATTTATTTTAAACTTAGAAGTTCATTATACCATTTTCTAATAGGTTTTTGGATCTTTCCTGATATATTTCTGTTTAAACAACTCTTGTGCTAAAGAAATAAATAAACTTGATTATTTTCAATTAATACTCCTTTAGACATTTCAAATTTGTTTCTTCCAGTGGTTTCAATAATTCTAGACTATCTTTTTAGGTTCATTTCTTAATTTTTATCTCTGGTACCCTGCAGATAATATAAATTTGGATCTTACACCCAAAGCAGGGTTCATGGGCATGAGATTTGCTTTTTTATTTTGTTTTTATTTTGTTGTATTTTGTTGTTTTTTTAAGGTGTGATAAAATTATTTAATTGGGTGAAAAATATTCACCATTACAGTAAATGAAAAATGATTAAATAAAATTATAATTCCATACTACACAAAATTATATATATGTATATATATATGAAAAAAGCTTAGAAGATATAACTACAAATAGATAGGAAGATAAGCTAAAATGTTATTCCTGGATATATCAGTTTCTATTACTTCATAACAAATTTCTATTAAAACAACACACTTTATTATCTCACAGTTTCTGTAGGTCAGAAGTCCAGACACAACTTAGGTAGATTCTATGCTCAGAGTATACAGGCTGAAAGCAAGGTGTCAGCCAAGGCTGTGGTTTCCATCTGGGACCCAAGGTTCTCTTCCAAGCTTGCTAGTTTTTGGCAGAATTCATTTCCCTGTGGTTGTATGACTGAAATTCTTGTTTTCCTGCCAAATTTTTAAGGCTGCTTGCAGTTTTTTACCATGTGACCCCATCGGCAATTCACAACATGGGTGTTTGCTTTTGTCCAAGCCAGCTGGAGCATGTCTTTTAGACTTTCTCTTCTGCGATCCTCCAGTGAAAACTCTACTTTTAAAGGGCTCACCTGATTAAGTCAGACCCACCCAGGATAATCTCCCCTTTGCAGTATATTGAAACATATGGGATTGATATCTCCCATCACATTCACAAGTTCTACCCCTACTCAAGGGGGAGGGTGTCACATCTGGACAAGGGTCATGGGGCATCATCCTAGAATTCTGCTTATCACACTAGGTTCTTGGTGTTTTAGATTTTCCTATGATTTCCTATTGCATTTCTATAATTTAAAAATGCTAAAAATGGGACACCTGGATGGCTCAATCATTGAGCGTCTGATTTCAGCTCAGGTCATGATCCCAGGGTCATGGGATCAAGCCCACATGGGACTCCATGCTGAGCGTGGAGCCTCCTTAAGATATTCTCTCTTTCTTACTTTACTCCTCCCCCCTTCTTGTGCTCTCTCTCACATAAAAAAATAAAATGTTGCCAATAAAAACCTGTCAATTGTTCCTCTCTAAATGAGTACCATTCTTAATTTCAGTGCCAAGTTTTCCTTTTCTTCATAATTACATTGGTAACAAAATTCATAATGCAATGTTGTAAGATCATTTAGTCTCAAAAATCCCTACATTCAGAAGAGCTCTGTGCTTAGTTGAATATTAAGCTGTCACCCTCTCGAAACTCTCAATAATTGTTACTTTTAGATTTATGTCCTATAGTGAATTCTAATGGGACAAGGGTGCCAAAGAGATATGTGCAGTCCAAGTACCCACCTTTGCTTATTGCCTTATTCACAGAAGTGTTCATAGTGTTCCTTGAGCACAGAGTTCCCGTATATCCATGGTGCATGGGAGTTCAACACAATTTAAGGCAAGAAAAGCAGGTTACATCTACATCTGATCAAGCACAAACAGTGACAGCCCAAAAAGGTCATTCATTCTGTTCAAACCAGAATTTATATCAAATAGAAAAAAAAGCACATTGGAATCCTAACACTAAGGACCAAAGAACCCTATCACATCCTTTTTCACTATGTCAATTCCCTGTTGTAAGTCAACCACTTACACTCAAAATGATAACATAGAAGGACAGGGAATATAGGGTATCCCATACTTTGTTTTTTTTTTTTCCTCTTTCTTTAGGTGCTTATGTAGTTGGCAACATACTCAGATGGAAATGTTGGTAGAATGTGCATGAATCAAGAAATGAAATAAAAACATTTGAGCTTGGGCAGCATTTCCACTGTTCTGATAGAATGAAATGCATATGCACATATGAGTAATGAAACGTGGATTGTGTGATTTCTGTGTTTCCTCATACTAACTGAACATTCATATTTGCATTTCAAATCATTATTGCACACTGTAAACATGAAGTGTAAAATTCCAGCAAGTATTTTTTTTTATTTAGAAAAACACTAAAGAGCAAATAAAATATACTACAAGTCAGAGAGAGAACATGAGAGAAAGGTAAAAGTTTTATACTTTCCTTTTTTTTCTTCTTTGTGTAAAGAAGAGGCTCTAAACTTCGATTTATCCCTCACTCTAGCAAATTATGCATCTGCCCTTGCCTATGCTTGCACTTGGTATAAGTCTAGAGTACTTTTGGTCATGATGACTCTTTCCCCCGTTCACACATCAGAAAGATGACGAAGTCCCTAACTAACTGGGCCACGAAATAGAGGGTTTGTTGTTGTTGTTGTTGTTGTTGTTGTTGTTGTTGTTGTTTTTTAAGTCATAAGGACTTTGAGACCTAGAGTTTCCTAACTTTTAGTATTAGCCTCTTACCTTGCTTCTGGGAGTATATCTGTTTCCAAAACTTCCATGGGGAGCGCTTCAGTGGCTCAGTCAGTTAAATGGCCAACTTTGGCTCAGGTCATGATCTCACAGTTTGTGAGTTCAAGCCCCGCATCCGGCTCTGTGCTGACAGCTCAGAGCCTGGAGCCTGCTTCAGATTCTGTGTCTCCCTCTCTCTCTCTGCCCCTCCCCCATTTGCACTCTGTCTTTCTCTCTCTCTCTCTCAAAAATAAATATTTTTAAAAAGGTTTTAAAAAAAGCCTCCATGGTAGGAAGCAGCTTTGACACCTTCTCTGATGCCTTATTATTCATTTAAGTGACTAGATTCTTTCTTCATTCTTATTTATTCTGAGTATGTTTTGCCCCATATTCACATGAATATTTGATAAGAAGAGATGCTACTAAATCATATTTTTTCTGCCATATCTCCAAGATTCTGCCCGATGTTTGGAGCTATTAAATTGTTTGTTTTTTTCCTCTAAATTTGAAGGATACTAACTTCCCTACACACGATATTCACTTATCTTAGACTTTAGAGCCATAGCCTTATATTAAAACTTTGCTAGCGTTTATTCTTCTATAGGATTTCGTATCCCTCAAATAAATTTTCCCATTAGAGCCATGGTTATTTGAATTCTTTATAGGTAATTATATATTTTTTTAAAAAGCCCTATCTGCATTATGAATTTGCCATACATTCCTTTGATCTCTTTTTACCTAAAAACAAATTGTTCCATTTTTTTCTTCACTGTTTCATCTAAACTGATTCTAAATGTAACTGGATCCACCAATATATTGCTTTCTATTGTGTTCAAAGATAACACTGCTGTGTTCACTATCTGTGAGCATAGCTTAAGTGGACAAAAAAACAACCCTGTTTTTGTCTCATATATACTATGCCTATAAATGAGACAATTATAATGAAAGAATTAGGCAAACATTACAACTCTAAAGATATTTGATATTCACATGTTAAGTCTGCATTTGTCTACAAATAATGAAATAATGACTTACAGTGGAACAAAGAATAACTTTCATTCATTAAAAAATGTCAGAATTTGAAGATTGCCAGCTTCAGCTCAGTGGCTCAACAGATTTACGATTGTTTTTACTTTTCCCACAGGGAATAAGATGGCTGCTGATGCTCCAACCATCACCCATTTTAGTTTGAGTTGGACACATTGCCATCCCAAACGAAAGTGTGACTTTTTTCAGCATATAAGGCATAAGTACAAATACTGAGTGGGAAGTTAATAATAATATTTGGCCCAGAACTATTACTGGCATTTTATTTATTTATTTATTTATTTATTTATTTATTTATTTTAGTGTTTATTTATTTTTGAGATAGACAGAGAGAGAGTGTGAGCATGAACAGGGGAGGGGAAAGAGAGAGGGAGACACAGAATCTGAAGCAGGCTCCAGGCTCTGAGCTGTCAGCACAGAGTCCCCCCTGGGTCTTGAACTCATAAACCGTAAGATCATGACCTGAACTGAAGTCGGACGCTTAACCGGCAGCCACCCAGGTGCCCCATGGTATTTTAAAAACAAATTATTAGATTGACATCATTCACTATTTATCATTATATGCCAATGCAAGTGCTTTTGTTTTTCTTAGATTGTGAACTTTTTCCAAAGGATGGTTGGCATCTCAATGACGTAAGCATCAAATTCAGTTACAGAAAAGTGGAATCAGTTGAAAAGATGTACATCAATAGAATTAACTGAATAAAAGAAACCACATCTGTGCAACTGCCTCTTGAAAACTAAAATTTATAAATAAAGGTACACTCTTTCTTTGGACATGGAAAATGTCATTAAAATTCACATAATAAAAATGGTATATCCATCATCAATTCTGAACAGTCCCAGAGGTCATGAGTAAGTTCCATGACTTGGCCAAGGCCCCAATATCACATGACACAGATGAACCAGACTTCTGCCTCAGATCTCATCAATGGCCTTATATAAGTTTCTGTATGGCCAGCTGAAAGAGGACAAAAATGTCTGATCTCAGCTGACAAATAGGTCAACTCTATATGTGAGTACAAAATGGCTGATGACTACATTACAGTTTTTTATCGGGATGAGCTTAGAAGAAAGTGAACCAAGCTGGTTAATTGGTCAGAAGCCTTAAAGAAAAAGGGGCAGAAGACAGAAGGCAAGGGTTTGAGACAGAGACATTGCAGTGGTCATGGGGAAGGCACAAAGTTTTAAGTCTTTTGTAACCCACATTAATGTTTACCAGAGAGTGTCCCCTAAGGAATCGGTGCTGAACAAACAAGAAGACAATATGATTTTGCTTGTAAACTCGAGATAGTCTTCATCATTTGTTATCCTGGAAATGGCAATGGATATATAAGTGTAATGAAGTATTAGACCTTGAAAAAGAGCCATGAGAAAGAAGGAAATCTTGCTATTTGTTGACAACATAAATGGACCTGGAGAGCATTATTCTGAGTGAAATGAACCTGACAGAGGAAGACGAAACTTCATGGCATCATTCACGTTTGGAACGTACATAAAAATTCACACTCATAGAAACTGTAAAAAAGCAATTGTTAAGAACTAGGGTGTGGGGAGAATAAAATGAGTTTGGTCAAAGCTATAAACCTTTAGCTATAAGATGAATAGGGTCTGAGGAGCTGTGTATACCATGGTGACTATAGTTTATAACTGCATTGTGTAGTTGAAATTTGTTAACAGTATATTTTAATTATTGTCAGAAAAAAATCAAGATGTCAAATGATGGATAAGTAACTATAATAGAGGGAATTATTTTGCAATGTATATGTATATCCAATTACTACAGTGCACACTTTATTTTTTTAATGTTTATTTTTTAGAGAGAAAGAGCACAAGTAGGGGAGGTGCAGAGAGACTGGAGGACAGAAGACACAAAACAGGCTCCATACTGACAGCCCCAAGCCTGATGCAGGGCTTGAACTCACAAACCGTGAGAGCATGATCTGAGTGGAAGTCAGACGGTCTACCAACTGAGCCACCCAGGCGTCTGCACAATGCACTCTTTAAATACCTTACAATTTTGGGGCGCCTGGGTGGCGCAGTCGGTTAAGCGTCCGACTTCAGCCAGGTCACGATCTCGCGGTCCGTGAGTTCGAGCCCCGCATCGGGCTCTGGGTTGATGGCTCAGAGCCTGGAGCCTGTTTCCGATTCTGTGTCTCCCTCTCTCTCTGCCCCTCGCCCGTTCATGCTCTGTCTCTCTCTGTCCCAAAAATAAATAAACGTTGAAAAAAAAATCTAAAAAAAAAAATAAATACCTTACAATTTTATTTGTCGATTATACCTCAATAAAGCTGAAGAAAAAAAAAAAAAACTTCTAGAGCAGGATCCTTGGTTTGCTTCTGATCTTAGCAGAAAAGTTTTTAATTTTTACCATGGAGTATCATATCCATTTCATCTATATTGTTGAATTTCTCAGCATAAAAGGGTTCACATTATTTATTGAGATGTCATTTGTGGATTTTATTATATGAATGTTAAGTCAAAGTACACAGGTGTATATTGTGGGTAAAATTTAAAAGTTTGACCAAAAGAATGACTGACAAAGAGTTAATAATTTTTACCCTTAATAAGAGTTCTTAAAACTTCATACAAAGATTGTAAAAGTGGGAGTCGGACATGAACAGAAAAATCACAGAGAAATAAAAACAGCCAACCAATACAAAAAAAATTTCTTTACACAAGAAAACTACAGGTAAACAATAATGGGCTATCAATTTTTTCTTTCAAATTGACATCATTTCAATAATAATAATGTTGGTGAAGATGAGATGAGACACACACTCTTATTTACTGTTCGGTTTGGTAGCTTTTTAGGAAGCAACTTGGCTGTATAATTTGCAAGCCTTAAAACAATCACGTCTTTTGGGGCGCCTGGGTGGCTCAGTCGGTTGAGCGTCCAACTTCAGCTCAAGTCACGATCTTGCGGTTTGTGAGTTTGAGTCCCGCGTCAGGCTCTGTGCTGACAGCCTGGAGCCTGCTTCGGATTCTGTGTCTGCCCTTCCCCCTGCTCATGCTCTGTCTCTCAATAATAAATAAATGTTAAAAAAAAAAAAATCATGTCTTTTGATCTCCTAGTTCTACTTCAAGTTACTATTACATGGTATGTGACAAATGTGAACAAAAATCATATTGATCGATACCCATTAGAACAATGTTTATAATAGCAATACTTTGAAAATAATCAAAATGATAAAATATCTAGTATGTTATTTTAATATTGATAGGAATTCATAGTAAGATACCAATAATAAGGCTTTTGGAAATATTTAAGAAGATGCTTTCAATATAATTTCCAATAAAAATAAGCAAAATTAGAGCCAAATGGAGAGTATGACTTCAATATCGAACCATTCTATTAGTTCAAGTATAAATATTTCGATAACGAAACATACATTTTTGTGTATCTAAAGTGTTCAGGTATTTTATAATCCAAGGTATTTACTTACTATTAAAAGTTTTCATAAAGCTGTGTAACTTCCCTCTTCCCCTTGCATAGTCTTCCTTCAGTGTCAGAACACCTCATGATGGGACATGACCCTTTCGTGAGAGTATTCTTCTCATTTCCTTGAAAATTTAGACCAGAACTTGTTCCATGCAATTTCTTTCAACCTATGAACTGGACAGTCTGATGTTATTGTTTCACTTTAAAAATTATAAACTTGTATTATTTCAATACTAGAGTTATGCTATCAGCTTAATTATATGAAAGAATTTAAAAAGTCTGTTTTACAGTGTTGTAGATCATAAAGCATAAAATTCTCCATTGTTTTTTTATCTTTATGGAAAAATGCAAACAATTTATTTTGGAAGGCTATTTGTTTCAGCTTATTTAGTCAATTTAGTATGGTGAGAAATATAAATTGTTTTTTTTTCATGACTATTTAAATTTTATTCTATTCTTTATAAACATGAAATAACTTTCATAATTACTCTTTATATAATATATCTGTCACACCTAACTAAACCTTGTTATGTATGCTCTTTGGTAAGAGGCATATGTAAAGATAAACAAACCATTATATTCTGAATATTTAAATAAATTTGACCATTGCATTTACCTATAGTATTAAATTCTTATTGCAAAATGCTTCAAATTTTTCTTGACAAAACAAAAATGAATTTTCAAAATATGAAATGCATGACTATGTTGAATGAAATAGATGTGAATCAAGATTTAGATTTAAAGGTTGGTTGTTTAAACACTGGTCAACTCATTGGAGAGATTCTTTTGGAACTGAATTTACAGTCTGGGAAACCTACTGAATTTGCAATAGCAGAAAGGTGTTTCTGATTCTCTTGGTAGGGTTTTTTATATCAGAGCATGCAATATTCTAATGATCTCACTTATATGTGGAATCTAAAAAAAAAAAAAAAAAAAAAAAGGCAAACAAAAAATCAAGTTCCTAAATACAGAAAACAATTTGGTGGTTGTCAGGCAGGGTGTAAAGGTCGGGAGGGAATGGTGATGGAGTGAAATAGGGGATGTGACGTAGTACCTGGTGAATGTAGTTAATACTATTTATTGTGTATTTGAAAATTGCTAAGAGGGTGGATCTTAAATTTTTTGTCACAAGAAAAAAGACTTCTTGTAACTATGAGTAGTGACAGATATTAAGTAGACTTGTGATCATTTTGCAATACACACATATGCAGAATCATTATGTTGTACACTTGACACTAATAAAATGTTATATGCCAATTATATCTCAAGAAAGAGAGAACAAAGGAAAGAAAGGGGGTGGGAGGGTGAGAGGGAGGAAGGAAAGAAGGAAGGAAGGCACTAAAGGAAGGAAGGAAGGAAGGAAGGAAGGAAGGAAGGGAAGGAGGAAGAAAGAGATACTACCACATTTGTCTTGAAATTACTCTGGGCTATAGGAAGCTGTGATCTGTACACAATGTGTCGAATTTCATTAGGAGAGAATATTTTCAAGTCAACAACAAGGTTAAGCAATGGTATTATTTATTGAGCCCTGAAACCATTTCCTGCCCCTCGAGGAGCTAGTTGTCTGTGTTCCCACTTGTGAAACATAGTTTCCACTTAGGAAATGTCATTCTTGATGCGCGGTTGAAAGGCACAAAAACAAACACAAATATTCGAACAGATAAAGAAAGATAAAACAGAGAAAAATCATTTTCCATGAATTCATTAATCATTGTGAGAACATTCACAAACTTAAGAAGAAATTGTTAAAATGGATTTGAAAGCAATATTGGACTTATTCCTTAAACACATAATGTATGTATAATTGTGCGTGCGCGTGCACACACAGGCACACATCAGGCCATGGTTTTTTTTTTTCTTTCAATATATTTCTGTGACCATTTCTAAAAACGTTTTTTCCATAATGTTAGCGGGCTGTGAACACTTAAAGAGGAAGCTCCAGTCTTATGAGAAACAGCCAAGTGTTTGATTTCATGTAATGACATAATTAAGATAAGAGTATTTGGTACATTCTCTAAAGAAAAACGTAACAGTATTTTACTTAAAGAACACACAATTATCGTGGCTGGGAGAAGCACATATACACAAAATAGTCTCTGGCTGGTCATTTCAGGAGCATTAATGCTAAGTATGCTGAAAAACGCAAAGCAATCGACTGGTTTGTTTAAAGAGAATTGAAAAAAAAATCAAGAATAAATATTTCCTTTCTTTTATTTCTCAAAATAAAGTTTGGCTTATATTTTCTTTGGTGAGTTAAAGAGGTCTTTAGTATAGCCAATTATAACTATGTGGTTAGAATATGAATTATGAGTTCAGATATGAAGCAATAACTGTGGGAGATTACTTGGTATAAAACCTCTCATCCAAAGATACAAATATGTGAAGAAAAAAATAGTGTTCTAAAAACAGAAAACTTCACTGCAGGTGCCTGCTATTGGCAATGTCATGTAATAAAGTAGTTGGCATTGATCTATGTTTTCATAAACCTTGTGGTATTCTGCAGGCTTATTAGCAAAGTGTATTTTGTAAAGTTGCAGGCTTAAATGTCTTTCTAAGGGCGAGTGCTTCTCACAGTGAAGAAATAAGAGTCCTCTCGCTTTTTCAGCAGTTGTTATAAATGGCTCTCGGCGGGTTTGGAAAAGAAGGCAGGTCTAAGATAAAACTGACCTTAGGATACTTGGAGGTCCTCCACCACCTGTATAATATCAACTTTAATAGTCCTGTAACATTCAGTATTTGGGCCTTCCTCATTATAAGTTAATGGAATGGCCAGATTTGAGCGCAAATTGCGTTACTAACAACTCCTCAACTGACCATATATCATCCCAAGCCTTAATAGGAATGACAAGTAGTAGTACAAAGGCATCGCAGGATCAAGGCTTAAACAGCTTCCATTGCTAGTTCTAGGATACCAGGAAACCCTAGTCTAGGTTTTATCCATTTCAATTTTGACACTCTTTGTTTCAGCTATTTTAGCACAACTTACCTTTGCTTGCTTTTTGCAATACCTAACATACAAGGCAAATATTTAGTCAATGATTGTTTTTATTCCTTTAACATAATGTTCTCATTTCCTTATGTCATCTTTTTATGTTATTTTGTAGGGTTTTTTGTGCAAAGCTGCCATTGGAATCAAATTTGTAGATGGTACAGCGACTATATTGAATGCATAAAAATCGTTGCCTTAGAGCATCTTATAATCTAATGTTTTACTTCATTATGGTCTATACTGAAGAGGCAAAAAATCAAGTTCTCTAAAATGTGAGATGTAGGCCTCTATATCACTTCCCCTTAGACTTTATTAACATAACTAATTCTAAGAACAGAAGAATTTCTGAAGTGCCTGGTGGCTCAGTCGGTTAAGCATCAGACTCAGTTTCTGCTCAGGTCATGATCTCACAGTTCTGAGTCCGACCCCCACATTGGGCTCCATGCTGACAGTGCAGAGCCTGCTTGGGATTCTGTCTCCCTCTCTCTCTGTTTCTCCCCCACTTGCACTGTCTCTGTCCCTCTCAAAATAAATAAATAAACTTAAAGGAAAAAAAAAAAAGAACAGAATAATTTCTTTCAGGAAGCAGGCAGTAGCCTAAAGGTCTACTGAACTTCAAGGTCTAGTTAGTAGCTGAATCTGGTCAGGACCCCACTAAAGAGAGTCATGCCAAGGGTTTATCATCTCCAACAGTGTACATGGAAGATAGCACACGTAATGACAACATATATCCTTGATGGAAATTTTAATGATGTGCCTGTGCTTATGGCTGGTTACACTGAGGAATGAGCCATACTCATGGCTGGCTATACTGAGGAATGAGCCAAACTCTAGCCATGCCCTCTTTCTACGACCCTTCCAAGCCACCCCTGTTCTCCAATTGTTATTTATCCTCTGTTCTTTTCATTCTTTTCCACTTTAGACCAATCCCGTTAGGATAGGTACCGATGTTAGAAGTTTTCCAGCTGGGTGAAAGAATATATTACATTTCATAACTATGCATTACTAAAGCATTTGTTTGACTCACTACAGGTAGAAATAAATTGAATATGCCAATGTTCCTTACTACTTTAGTGATAATTTGCTGATGTACTCATATTTTCTGCACTATATTATGGGGTAGATATTTGAAAAATATGAAAACTGAAGGCTAAAAATTGGATTCTACTGACCCACTTCTGCAATTTGTATTCCTTTTCGATATCTTCCATGCACACTGCCATAGGAATTGATGAATAAGAGAAAATAATCAGTTTAACAAGATTTTGATTGGGTTGTTCTCATATGGGAGTCTATATGACAAGATGCTTTCCTATAAAGTTATAGCATCATAATTCTATATTCAAAGACAATATGATTGTGTATTTGTGAAATGAAAAGATTTATAATCATTTCCTTTAACAAGAGAAACATCTCTTGATTTTGTGCAATTTTGAAAGCAATAGAAATTATTATTGCATATCTAGAGTTATTTTGTGACTTTCTCAGAACCCTATTTCAAAATATTTCTGAAGTACTTATTTAGTTATAAATCAGGTAATACCATCATAAGAAACTTCTGAAAATTAGTTCTAAATTAGGTGGTATTGTAAAAAGATTCCTTATGAAATGTAACTGGAAATTATTCATGTTCCATTAATCTAAATCACACAAAATGAATCCAATTATAGTGACACTAGAAACATTCAGTTTAGGGGCGCCTGGGTGGCGCAGTCGGTTAAGCGTCCGACTTCAGCCAGGTCACGATCTCGCGGTCCCGGAGTTCAAGCCCCGCGTCAGGCTCTGGGCTGATGGCTCAGAGCCTGGAGCCTGTTTCAGATTCTGTGTCTCCCTCTCTCTCTGCCCCTCCACCGTTCATGCTCTGTCTCTCTCTGTTCCAAAAATAAATAAACGTTGAAAAAAAAATTAAAAAAAAAAAAAAAAGAAAAAGAAACATTCAGTTTAAAAATGGTGCTTTTATGCTAATTCTCAAAGCTGGCCACAAATATTTGTCAGATTTGCTGGTAGACTCTACTGTTGGGTCCATAATAGATGAAAAAGTAGAATGCTTATTTGAACAGAGACAAGTCATGCTTACAAAATTTACCAAAAAAAAAAAAAAATGCTCTTGTAAATCATAAATTGCACCAGATATTTATACAATATACTCAACAGTAGGTCTAAGGGAGTCTAAGACAGATTCCCTAACTGAAACACATTTTAAATTTTGGTCAGTTGCAAACTATTATCATCTGTAGGATCATCTTTTGATATTCTTTCAAAAAGATCATGCTCTTCATGGTTTTTGGTAGAAGAAACAAATTGCTGTAATATAGGAGTCTGTGCTAGTGATGACTATCAGTCACCAGGCAATTTGGAAGTCTGCATTTGAAGAAGTAAAATTGTAACATCACTAGAAAATTATGAAAATAAATTTTGTAATTATGTTTTAGCCATGAAATATGAAGTTGCCTTTGTTCTTAATAGATTGTAATAAAGATAAATAATGGAAATTCAGTAGCCATTAATAGTATGTTATCAGTCGATCTAATTATATCAAGTCCCTGAGAGCTTCTAATTTCTTTTTTTTTTTAATTTTTTTTTCAACGTTTATTTATTTTTGAGACAGAGAGAGACAGAGCATGAATGGGGGAGGGTCAGAGAGAGGGAGACACAGAATCCGAAACAGGCTCCAGGCTCTGAGCTGTCAGCACAGAGCCCGACGCGGGGCTCGAACTCACGGACCTCGAGATCGTGACCTGAGGTGAAGTCGGCCGCTCAACTGACCGAGCCACCCAGGCGCCCCAAGAGCTTCTAATTTCTAAAAAGCTTGTTTCTCCCGGATTGCTAGCAATCATATACATTTGGGAAACTTAAAAAGAAATGACTTGGGGCGCCTGGGTGGCGCAGTCGGTTAAGCGTCCGACTTCAGCCAGGTCACGATCTCGCGGTCCGTGAGTTCGAGCCCCGCGTCAGGCTCTGGGCTGATGGCTCAGAGCCTGGAGCCTGTTTCCGATTCTGTGGCTCCCTCTCTCTCTGCCTCTCGCCCGTTCATGCTCTGTCTCTCTCTGTCCCCAAAAAAATAAATAAACGTTGAAAAAAAAAAAAAAAGAAAGAAATGACTTATACTAAAATCCGTTGAAGGTTTTTCTATCTTTTTACTGCCAGAGTACCAATATTAAGAAGTTTTATATTTTTTATTCTTAGGATACAACACTTTTACTGTGACTAGTGTAATATCTGATGAGGAAACTTCGTTTGCATCAAATTTGATTAGCATGTGCCTGTGTGTGTATGCAATGCAAAAGTGAAAGGTTAATTGCATGGAGTTTGATTCTGAACTTTGTTGGTTGATACTCTCCACTGTCAACACCCGTGAAAAGGATAATAGTGCAAAACAGTACGTTATCAAATTATTATAAGCACTGTATGAAAAAAATAATAATCACTCAATAGACAATAATTGTTTTACTGATTGATTATTATTGTTTTTATTGGGACAAAGCATAAAGGATGGCACATATATAAACTTGCTTTTCATTTTAAGTCTCTTTATGTTCTTTGATTTTCTAATTATGTATATTTATAATTTGATTACTAATTATGTAGACACTGCTGTAGTACCTAGGCATTTATTCCCTAACTGCCCAGTGGAAGGCCATTGGTGTTCTAGGACAACAGATCTATCAGACTAGAAGACTAAAAGAGCCATTCTAATAATATCATTCCTATGACCAAGTTCCCATTGCTGAACTTCCCTTCTGGCTGAGGCTTTAGTTTTACTGATGAAGTTCCATTTAGTTCCTATTCCTAAATCTAAGCTTCTTTGCCTCCCTTCCTAGGAAGGCTTTGGCCAGTACTGAGTTTTCAGGAGTGGAGCAGGCCTCGTAGTAAAACAGGCTTGGGTGAATAGACTTTTGTGTGCTGGGAGCAAGACAGAAAGCAACATGAATCATGAGAGAGAGGTGGGGCTGTATCTCTGGGACTGGCTGAGCTCAGGAAAGAAATCAAGGACCATTAAAAAGTCAAGGCCAAAGTTGTGGGCAGTGAACAAAACCAAGATGCAAAGCATAACATGGAAAGAGAGAGAGAGAGAAAGAGAAGAGTTTAGGCCTAGAAGTGGTCCCCAAAGAAGTGGTTTGCAGCCTGAGATACACTTTCTTACGGAGCATGCACTGGAACCTGTTGGGGGCCCATAGACACTTTGGAAAGCTATTGCCTTCAAGCCTTCATCCAGGAGTTAATCCAATCAGCCTTTTTGATTCCTGGGTGCAGGATCTCAGTGCTGACTATTTACCATTTAATAGTGTTTAGCATTTAAAATTCTTTGAGCACACTGATCCAAATAACATGGCTTCAGAGGCCAGTTTCCTCTTCAAATATCTCTGCTTGGAAACTCACTTCTGGTAATGGCAGGCCTATTTTGCTCCCAAGAGCGAATATCTAATCGTAACTCTCTTCCATGTGCCCCACACCCCATCTTTGTTACTATTATGAATTCTATTTCTACGATCTACGTGAGGATGCAGGCCCAACCTTGCTTTTGCCACTTTTCCTCCAAGATTTTGCGATCCTATAAATATCATCTTGTTGCTGGCTAGACTAGGGAGACACCTGGGCCCTGAAGTCTCCATGTAGCCCGTCCTCCAACATCAGAGGCTCTTGGTCTCACTACAAGAAAGAATTCAAGGACAGACCAGACACAGGCCTGAGCGATGCAAGTAGGAAAGTTTATTAAAGTTAGAGTACACTCTGGAGATGTGAGAATGAGTGAGCTCAAGGGAGAACCAAACCTAGGTTTTGGGTCTGTAATTTTTATTGATAGCTGTTAACCAGGGCATGGAATATCTATTACTTGGGTAAGGGGTTTTGGGGGGGCAGGGTTTCACACCTTTTCTCCGTTACTTGGTCAGAGTTTCCGGCCTTCATTGGCTTGGGCCTGTTTGATTTATATCAACTTCTTGTGGCTTTGCTTTTGGAATGCTTCCGGTACAGGTTCTAACTTTCCTGATAGCTGGCCATGACTCATGCTTTGCTGGCCTCCAGGCACCCTGTTAAAGGCTAACTGCCTACTCTAACAATCTCACTGTCTAAAACTGGTGTCTACTGAAAACTTCTAGTTCCAGTACAATCCATACCATATATTCCATTAACATGTCTTCCTCCTTGGGGCGCCTGGGTGGCGCAGTCGGTTAAGCGTCCGACTTCAGCCAGGTCACGATCTCGCAGTCCGTGAGTTCGAGCCCCGCGTCAGGCTCTGGGCTGGTAGCTCGGAGCCTGGAGCCTGTTTCCGATTCTGGGTCTCCCTCTTTCTCTGCCCCTCCCCTGTTCATGTTCTGCCTCTCTCTGTCCCAAAAATAAATTAAAAACGTTGAAAAAAACAATTAAAAAAAAAAAGTCTTCCTCATTGTTGAAATCCCTATACATTCTTTCTATTGATGCTTGTTTTATTTATTTATTTGTTTGTTTATTTATTTATTCATTCATTCGTTTGTTTATTCATTTTTTATTATTTATTTATTTATTCATTCATTCGTTTGTTCATTCATTTTTTATTATTTATTTATTTATTTATTTATTTATTTATTTATTTTTACTTCTTCATACCTATGTGAATTGCAATTGCTGTCATCAGTATATGCTTTGGGGTCATATTCCCTTATACCTACATGTCTATTGACTGGCTCTTTGGGTTCTAAAATATAGATATCTTATCCAGTATATTCAAGTAAATGAGGGTTTATCATAAGAGTATGCTTGCAGGAGCAACTAGAACTATAGAATCATAAAGAATCAAAGTATCCATATGGACAAAACAATAAAATATCAATCGCTCCTGAATGAGTCACAGAACATTTTTCTATTTCCCTTCACATCTGTTTCCTTTATTGACTATCTTTACCTGCTAAATTGTAATCTTTGTTCCCTCATGATTTGCCTTGTATTTCACTTTGACTTCTGTGGTCTTTCTCTTTCTCCTTCCTACCTGTTTTGTTTCAAATACCTCTTCAAATTGACAAAATTCTTAGTATGTTTCTCAGTTGAAATACCTGGTCACCAACTAAAATTCTTGACGTACATTTCCTACAGGGTCACATATCATAAGTTATATGTAAGAAGTCTTTGTTCAGTTTATTAAATTGGCCATGCTTGGATCAGATACTTAACACTGGACCAGTTTTACAAAGGGAGATGATGGGATCACAGGATACAATATGGCTGCGTAGGCCCATTGCCTCAGAAGGGCATAAGGGTAGGATGAGGACTGTGGTATCTCTCATGTACTGTTCTTGTGAGGGTATTTATTTCCATGTTCTGAATTGTAAGAACTGACAGCACATTTTCAACATCATATGGTGGCAAGGAAACTTATAATTTCATTCTTTTAGCTATCTTTTTGAACCAGATTAATAAGAAGTGTTATTTGGGGGCTTCTGGGTGGCTCAGTCAGTTGAATGTCTGACTTCAGCTCAGGTCATCATTTCATGGTTGGTGGGTTTGAGCCCCACATCAGGCTTTGTGCTGACAGCATGGAGCCTGCTTTGGATTCTCTGTCTCTCTCTCTCTCTCTCTCTGCCCTTCCCCTGCTCACATTTTCAATCTCTCTCTCTCTCTCTCTCTCTCTCTCTATCTCTCTCAAAAATAAATAAATAAGCATTAATTTTTTTTCAATGAAAAAAGAAATGTTATTTAGACATATCTAGAAAAATTGTTTTTAGTAGTTATTATGTAGATGAAAATGATATAAGGCAAGTCATGTCTTTGAAGCTAATTATTCAAGAAAAGCTAGATTCATTGGTAAGTAACCCATATAAATTGAACAGCAGCAGGAAGACTGGTTCTTACAATTTTTATCAGCTGAAGATGATAGATTTGTGTGCTCCATAATTAATCAGCTTTTAAAAGCCTTCAGATGATTAAAGAGAAATACCTCAGAAGCCAAATTTCCTTCCACAGATGGAGACTTATGAGACAGTCTTTAATGAGGCAAGTATACCAAACATTGTAGTGTGAGGAGCAGAAAAGGCTCTCTGTAAAATGCAGCTGAGAATGAGTACAGAGTGCCATCATTTGGCAAGCATCTTTAACATCTTTTAACTCTTTATTAAATTTTGAGATGCAGACAAAATAATCAAACTAGAGATAAAAACTGCTGCAAGAGAAACATTATTTATTAAAGTAAATCAGTTAAAATAAATCAATACTGTTATAATTCATACATGCTTTACCCCACTCCCAAGGAAAATGAATGCCTACCAATATTCAGTATCTATTGTCAATGCTTTTTTACACTAATTGTATTTTAAAAAGAAACTTCCAGATCTTGATTCAGCAAGCATCAAAGGAGGAGCTAATGGCATAAGTAATTTCTCTAGATTCTAAGGGAACCTCCAAGAAAATGAAATGAGACTTCTAGGAAATCCCTTTCTACATAATATACTGGACTCAAAGCAAAGCAACATGTCTGTCAAGATCATTGTAGAATTGTCTTCATCATTAACCAATGGCCTCAGTGAGAAGTGCTAGAAAAATCATACCAAATTCAGTATTCGTAGTAATTTAGGGATATTGCCAAGGGCAATGTCTGCTACTCCACACGGCATGTTCTCCCATTCATTTATTTTCTTTCTTTAAATTTTGTTTTTAACTTAGTTGTTTATTTTAGAAATCTCTACACCCAACGTGGGGCTCAAACTAATGACCCCAAGATCAAGAGTCGCTCATTTTTCCGACTAAGTCAGCCAGGGCCCCCAAAAAACCTTCTTACATTTGAAATAATTGCTTGGTTTTTAATTTTCGTGGAAACTTTGATGAAATAATTAAGTATGAGAAGAATTTCTCCCCACTCTTCTCTCTCTCCCTCTTGTTATTGAGCAATGTAAAGCCAGAATTGAGGTCCATCTACAGTAACTCAGGATCCTCCAATGTGCGTGTCTGTGTGCATTTACCACACCGGCTTTGATGTTTGTGCCCATTTTCTTCTTTCATCTTGACTTACCCACTCTTTACTTTGAGATTGGTAAGCCAATCCAAATCCTTTATGGAACAAAGTGGTAAATAAATAAATATATTGGTATTCTGCGTTGCGGCAAGAATACAGTCACCCACTTGTTCTAGTTCACGTTGAGGATCAACTCTTTGAGACAGATTGGTTATTGTGGTCCATGGAAGTAGGCCCTGGCTATATAAACACTGTCTCAATAACACCATTATTATCAAAACAGTTGAAAAACTGTTTTACTTTCTTAAGATTATAGAAATGCCATTAAAGAAGCTAATGTCACAAGTTTGGACCTGTCGTGTCTATCTTACTTGCCAAAAATAACTATAGCACCCTACTATCTAAAGGCTGCTCACAGGGGGATTCAGCTTGGTTTCTTGGAAGAACATAATTGACTGAAACAACATACACCTTCATATCTATTTTTGCTTTTTACAGTAATTCTTTAAATTTGTGCAGAATTCCTTGTATAACTGCCTTTGAAAACACTCTGAAAAGAGGTTCCACCTAATTAATTCAGGGTAATTGACGGAGATGTATTAAAATTGGAGAGAATTAAAAATTATGGACTATATCATGGAAATATAATTATGTTATTGCCAAGTACTTATGGGAATAGGATTCGTAAGCCAGCAGCAAAATGCCAAATACAAGGTGTGTAATATTCTGCCTTTCCAGAAAAAAATTTTTTAATTGTTTTTTGGCTTATGAATAATAATGATGAATACATTTTAACGTAATAAAAGTATCTTACTTTAAATGTGTGACACTAATTTCCTTTGTTTTTATTTTCTTCCTTATTTTTATTACTGTGTTCATAAGCCCTTCTTCCCCTGATGATTTAAATTTAAACTTGACCACAACCCCTTCTGAATTACCCCCCAAGGTTCAGTATTCATAGAGATTTAAAAAAATAATGGATTTTATTGTATCATGAAGCCTTTTTATGATCTGTTGATCTGAAATATGCTGAAAAACGACTATTTAAATCTCTAACTAATTATCTTTCTAACGACTTGCCTGGTGTAGTACATTAAATGAGGTTACATGGAATTAGCTTCTTAGTATTCTACTGTCAGGTTCAAAAATAGAAAGTTTGGCATTATTCCTACAAATGAGGCTTCAAGAGAGCAGGTGAATTCATAAAAGGAAGCCCAGGGTTTACGGGAAGGTGAGCATACAGGGATAATTCTTGTTAAAAACACCTCTACGTGTTTTTCATGTCACTCTCACTTAGCTGCCCGGGAAGCCACACAAAGACTTTCTGTTTCATGCACAGGACCAGACTCAAAATATTTGTCAAGCTTTTCTAAAACCATACACATAACTCGCTGAATGTCTAGACAGGAATAATTAGTATTTAAAGGAAAGGATAACTTAGGATGAATTGTGAGTGCTGGTGACTGGTTGATTAAACGTGTATAGATGTTTTGATATTTAAGTTCCATGAAAAACATCGGTTTCCTGAGCTTGTCTAACTCCCGAGGTTCTATTTCCACTGTCTCACCGAGCTTTCTCTCATTATTCCCAGTCTGAGACTCCACATCTGTCAAGCTAATTTGCTTGCTGTCATCCACTCATGAGATTTGCCTGCCTCCTCAGTACCATCATGTATGATTCGCTTTAACTGGAATTCTCTCCCCCACCCCCCACATGGCTGATCATTTCTCTAGTTTCCTTCAAAACGCATTCTCTGCAGCTTACCCTATCTGGATACTTTCCATAATTGGTTCACCCTTACACTGTTCTTCTCCGCAATAAATAAATATCCACGACTTACAAGGAAAGAAATGTTTGCTCAGTACATTCTCTACGTGTGTTTCTTGGATCTGTCACGTTGAATGTATCTAAATTTAAGAGTCGAATCTCTGTACATACCCAGGTTTTTGTACACATTGGTATAAACTACCATTTTAACTTATGTAAGATCATTATCTTCAAATAGTTAATTTCCCTTGTTTATTGCTCCCATAAGTTTAAATGAATATGAGAAGTATTATATGAAAAAAAGTTTCTAGATCAAGTAAATTCAGAAGGCCTCTCTGTTCAACAACGTTGAGTCAGTTTCCCTTACTGCCGAACCTCTTGGGTCCATATATATGCTGCAACATGGAACCCTTTTAAGTGAGCTATAGTATATAATTTTTTCTAAGCCTGTGTAGCCATAAAAATTAATTTTTTATGTTTTATAGACTATCATTGTACCACTTTGGAAAACGTTATGTCAGTCAGTTAAATGTGACCCATCAGTTAAGGCTAGAGTCTATGATAATACAAGAAATGAGATTTAACATTTGTTTTCATTTCATAGATTTAGTTATTTTTCAAGCAATCTTATTTCATAAAACAACCTAGTAAAGTATTTAGGATCATTTGAGGATAATCTGTCTCTGTTACACTATTAAGGGATTTACTGATTCCATATGACTAATGATAGTGTTAGTTCTCAAACTCTGACTATTAAATTTCAATCCCTGATGAACTCGAACTGCATACAACTACTCAGTCTTCATGCCCATGAAATCTGTGGTTCAAAGTAATTACAGATCTATAGCTGCTAAGTTTTATTGACATTTCCTGGATATTGATAAAGTTTTAATAAAAATAAATAGCATTTTGTCTTCCAAATAAGAGGAAAAGAATACAATCCTCAGAGGAAAGAAATAAGATTTAAGAGAAAGAATAAGGAAAATATATATAGTTTTATGTGGTCAAAATATTGACCTTTGAAGTTGTATCCTCTATAATTCATTCTCTGTTAATTTTAATATTTTAACAAAACTGAAATAAATCATATTCATTTCTAGAATTGTGTCCTAAATTTTGAGCAAATGATACATAGTGTTTTTGAAATAATTTTAAAATATCTATATTTGAGCAGTATGTTAAGGTCTCTGTTACATGAATTAATATCCAGTCAATAACTAAAGGTAGCTCAGAAATAATAGAGAAGCTAAAGCCAGACTTCCTCTCTCAGATAAAGTGGAACTTTAATGTCTGTCCTCTATCTGGGCAGCATGAAATCTATGCATAAATAAAGATTGTGGTTCGATTCCTTTTCTTATGGTTCTTTTTATTTTCACACCAAACACCTGCTGATTAGAAAGTCCCATTCTGTTTTCATCTCAGCTTCTGGAAATAGGCTTCTAAGGTACATTCTTGGCTGATGGGCATTCTTGATATCGTCTCCTCCCTTTACTTGCAAACTCCCATCCATCCAATATGACCCTCAATATTCTTCAAACCTCCGTGTTCTGTAGGGAGAAGACTGCCAGACTGGAAACAAGATTGAAGCACAGGCACCAGGGAGGAAGAAGTTATATTAGCTCAGGTTGGAGAAGTCAGTGTGTAAACCAAGAGAGTGGAATTATGGAAAGAGAACAGTGGACATGTTTGAGAGGTTTTAGATACATAGAATCGATGGGGTATAGTGAGTAATTAAATCTGAGAACTATGGGAGGAACAAATCTGATATTTAGATTGCATATTAAAAAATGATGACTTTCATCCAGGTGGAAATCATAGGCAGGAAGAAGGAGAAATCTTTTTGGAGGAAATAGAATTCTGTTGGACAAAGACATAGAATTGCCAGGTAAGATGTTTATTATGATCACACATACTTGGAGATCAAGAGGTAAACTTAAAAACGAAGTTGAAAAATAAAAGTTTGGGAATCACCAGGATGTAGATGATAGGTAGCATTATAAAAGGAAAATATGGAAGGGAGTACAGCAAAGAGCCTTGTACACAACCTTTGTGAAAAACCCTTGCTTAAGATATAGGTAGAGGAAGAGGAGCTCCAGCAGGAGATTGGAAAGGATGGACTGGAGAGAGGGGAGACAGACCAGGACTATCTGATCTCAGACACCAAGGCAGACCAAGTTTCCAGGACAGTCAATTGGCAACAAAGCACAATAAAGCAGGGGCGTTTGGGTGGCTCAGTCAGTTGAGTGCCCCACCCTTGGTTTTGGCTCAGGTTTTGATCTTATGGTTCTAGTTCGAGCCCCGTGTTGGGCTCTGAGCTGACAACTTGGAGGCTGCTTGGGATTCTCTCCCTCTCTCCCTCTGCCCGGCCCCTGCTCCAGCATTATCTCTCTCTCTATCAAAACAAACAAACAAATAAAGACTTTAAAAACACAGTAAAGCAGTTATGGCACAAGAAATGATAATTTAGACAAAATATAAACACTAATGCTTTATAATCCATAAAACTTGCCCCCTTTTTACTTGTCCACTCCACTTATCCAGAAAGCATAATTTGTTAATGTTTGGTAGATAAACCGCACCAAAATTTTGTATCACGTATGTAGATAAAATCGATAAATCATAAGGTAAACTTCTTATACAAAATAGTAAGTGGCTCTCTTTCAGATGAATTAAATGTCATGCAGTAATTTGTGGTTCACATTTTAGGAAGCTTTCCCACAATTTGAGGGGGAAAAGATCCAAAATAAGCCATTATCCAAATGGTTATCATAAGTAATATCAAATGTTTCATCACATAGCAGGGAAATATATGGGATTGTCTGTCTCAGGGTCAAATATTCTATTGTGTGGTGATTTCTTTATTACTAGTTAGCAATGTTTTGCTTCTGCCAAAGGTGGCAAGAGTAAATAGAAGAAATCACTTGGTAGACAAGGCGACCTGGCTCACAAAGTTTGCAGACGGGCTTAAAAAGTTTGAAGTTTAAAGCTTTGAAACCTCTTTTGTGTACGTGGTTTCTGTCTGTTGTAGTCAATCAGAGCGCGGAGAAAAAGGTCAAACACTTCTCGCATCTACTAGTGTTGATTTGGAGAACGAAATTTTAAATTCATTTCACCGTGAAATTTCAGAAGTGGAACAACAGGCTGTTTAGTTCAGGCAGCAAGGACGGAGTTATTGACAGTCTTCTGCTTTTGAAGGGAGAGTAGGCGGTGAAATCATGCCTGTGACAGGGCTGAAATACTTTTTTGTTCAGAGATGCAGTCTCTACAGTCTGAATAGCTCCTCATGTTGTAGAGGTCCTTAACCAAACAGTGCTCCTCGCTGCCTTTCATTTCTTTGAAAAGCAGTTTCACAAAGACTCTGAACTAAAAAAAAAAAAAAAAAAAAAAAATTAAAGATCTCAAGAAGCATATCTACTCAATCAACGATATCAGAAAATGTAGCTTGGTGTCGTTCTGCATCCAATTTATAACTGAATCGTAAAAAATGCTACAGGTATTTTACTCATTAATATACTTGGGTTATTTTCTCTCAACTTTTAGAATCTTCCATTACAAAAGTAGTCAATTTAACAAAACTGAGTTAAATGTTCGCTTTCAAGTAACTAAAAAACTGAAGACAGGGAAAATTCTATCTTCTATGGAGCAAATCAGGGTTAAAGAAAATAAAGGCAGTGAAAAATCACAACATGGTGTGTGAAATTGACAAGGTAGAAATATAAAGGCTGAATATACACTTATTAGTAAAGTAGGATGGATGTAATCGGTTGATCGAGAGAATTTAGTCTGAACTTAACATGGAATGAAAGCCACCAGGAAGGAAACATGTTTCTCTGTCACCTTGTTACCTAGTAGACAAGTTAGCATTTTTGTAACTGAAACTCAGACATTAGGGGAACAAGTGACCATTTTGAAGAAAAATGCTATACAACAATGAAGAATGCCAGCTACTTTCAGAAATGTTAAAGAAGATTCTGTAAACTCAGTTAGTTTTAGTAATGGTGATACAGTCAATAAAGTCACAGTTTTTACAGGATCTTGATGTATAGTTTTTAATAAAGTCATTTTTAATGCATTTTCTTCATGGTTTGTCTACCCTAAGTAGCCTGGAAGAGAAGTAGGATTATTTACATGACTAGAAGCATTAATGTGAAACTTGCAATTCCAGTATGTTCATGTGGATCTGATCTAAAACATTGCAGAATTGGGTCACAGGTTTGTATTTTGTAGTTTTTTAATCTATATAAATGCATTCCATTATTTCCTTAAAAATATTTGCTATATTATATTCATGCATCTATTTATATTTTTGTCAAAAAGCATTCTGTTTTAGACCTCTAGGGGGAGAGGGTGGCTGGGTACCTGGGGGGCTCAGTTGGTTAAATATCTTGATTCAGCTCAGCTCATGATCTCACAGTTCGTGAGATCGAGCCCCTTGTAGGGCTCTGCGCTGACAGCACGGAGCCTGCTTGGAATTCTCTCTCTCCCTCTCTTCCTGCCCCTACCCCACTTTTTCTCTTTCTCTTAAAATAAATAAATAAACTTTTAAAAAATCCTGTAATGAAAGGCATCGATAAATTTGGCTATAAAAATGAGAAACTCTGGGGCATCAAAGTATATCACAAATAAAAGGCAAATAAGCCATGAAAAATATTTTCTAAAATGATTGCAGACAAAATGTTTCAAAGCTCATGTAAATTAGTAAGAGAAACATGGACAAACCAGTTATTATTAATATAATTTCTTTGAATTTATCCTTATTAATTAAATATTGACATCACAATACAAAGTTACACAATTAAAGTGAGTCCAACGTGTTTTAAGTAGCTATAAGCTCTTACTTGTTTGCTCTTTTGTTTTTCAGAAATGATTCCTTTATCTTCCCATTTTTCTCTAAGTATGTTTGAAGCATAACAAATAATTGCTCAGTGTCAAAGAGTCTAGTTCCATTTCCAAAATTAATTTAACCGTTGATCTCTTTGCATTACTTTCCTTACGTTTTTGTTATTTTTCTGAGTATGCCAAAATTAGGTTCTTAAGAGTACAGCTAGTAGAGATTGTGTTTTGGTACAGACCAAGTGGAAACATTGAGTCATCTAGAACTAACATAGAAGGAATTATTTACTTTTGAAAGCATACCTTAGAACGAGTGTCTATTTCTTACATCAAAAAATAAAAGAATTTTAATATTCAGCCTATTTTTCTCATACTCTTGAGTGTTTGTCTACTGCAGCATTTCTAGATGTTTCTTTAGTCTTTGGCAAAGATGGACTTACTATGAACTAAGAAAACATGAGTTTCAGGCTTTCTCACTGGCACAGGCCTCTCTTTCAAGCCCTCAGAGGGCATTTAGCCAGGTGTTCATGTGACTGTTTTTGTTAAGAGTGCAGAAAAAAAATACCTGAAGTACCATCCGCTGCCTTGCCCCTGCCACTCTAACCTCTGCTCGGGTCCCATGTCATTAGAGTGGCAGACACTTTGAGGGACTCCAAAGGGAAGGTTAGGGAAGCTAACTTTGGTAAGGGCTGTATTTCTACTTCACAATCACATCTGGGCCAGAAGTTCTTGCTGGCTGCCTAGTAAGTAAGACAGCCTTCTTCTTTAATTTTTTTTTTCTTTTTAGAGAGAGAGAGAGACAGAGCGTGTGTGTGCGTGAGCTCAGAGGGAGAGAGAGGGAGAGGAAGAATCTCAAGCAGGCTCCACGCTGTCAGCACAGGGCATGACGCAGGGTTCAAACTCAAGAACTGTGAGATCATGACCTGAGCCGAAATCAAGAGTCAGAAATTCAGCCAACTGAGCACCCCAACATGGGCTTCTAAGATGTCTCTTGGGTGGAGCCCCCAGTGTTCTGATATGAAAATGCAAGGCCATATATGTCCTATATTTTCCAGCCCCAGCAGTATGTGGAGAGTAGAGAAAAAAAAAAAAAAAATTGAAAAAGCATGGAGACCAAACAAATATGTGGAAAGTGGAAATTTCTTTTCATTAGAGACTTAAAATTTTAAGTGGAGGATTTTATTGTCATCAACACCTAACCAAAGTTTCCCTGCTATCACAAATATATTTTTTTAATTTTTTTAAGTTTGTTTATTTTGAAAGAGACAGAGAACATGAGTGGGGGAGTGCAGAGAGAAAGAGAGAGAGAGAGAGAGAGAGAGAGAGAGAGAGAATCTCAAGCAGGCTCCGCACTAACAGAAAGCTTGAACCCATGAACCATGAATCATGACTTGAGCCGAAACCAAGAGTTGGACACTTAACTGACTGAGCCACCTAGGTGTCCCTCTCAGTAATATATTTGATAATACAAGATATATAATTATAAGTGCTTCATATGTTTTTTCCTCTTTTGCTGAGAATCTCACTGAATAAATTGTATAAGAATTCCTCTGTTGGTTGGGAACATATCTATGGCAATATTGCAAATAGCGACTTTTGCCTCTTCATGAGCAAGTAGGTTTTGTGCACCTTAACCCCTTCGAGAAACACAAAGTACCCTAGCATCACTGACGCATCTTGTCTTGATAATGTCTGCTGGTTCCAGAGGAAATAGCATGCAAACTTGTGAGTAGAAGAGCAAAACAGCCATAGAATGGAAGTGCTGTTGACACATTTCCTACACATACTCATCACTGGTCAATATAGGCAGTATTAGACCAATTTGGTTATGCAAATATGTTGTTCAATACAGTGAGGAACCACCTTTAAAAACCCTGAATTGCTTGTGTGTATCACTTATATTCAGATTAATTTTGTATGTGTGTACGAATTATTCATCATAAGCAAATTCAAAAAAACAATTATATTTGCATCCTAAGGTTTATTAATAAATTAATGACATTATTTTTAGAGTTTGCTGTGTTGTAGTTTTTGCCACGTGTTTCAATGTGTACTTTATTGTCATTTCTTTTTTATTCTAAACAAATATTGGCTATTATTCTTAATTTTTACATTCTTTTGCTTAAAGAAATCTCAGAATGGGAAACAGACATTTACTTCAGTGAAAATCCTCCAGAATATTGCAGATAATAGCCTAGTGTTAGATTACTGGAAGAGCCTATGCATTATGAAAAGTTATAGGGAAATAATGCAGTTTTCAGAGCTGCACCAAAATGTATAAGTCCATTTACATTTCACCTTTTTTTCTGTAGTGAATAAAGTGAATAACCCCCAAACACCCTTTATAACACATTCATATCTCTTTAGTTAAGTTCCCCCAAATTATTCTGGTATTCAATTAATATATGTGTGCCATACAGCAGATAGCAAAGATATTAGCTTTGTTGATTCAGTAGTTGAAAATTCCACCTGTATATTGTGAGTGTCCTTGTATGAAGCCCTGGAATGCAAGCGTTCGTGCTAATTAGTCATGTTGAAGTGGCCTCGTTCCTGAGCTCGACTCATACATAGCGCACTTGGTATGTTTACCTGAAAGTCAAATAGGCATCTCAAACTTAGCTTTAATTCCTTGGTACCATCCAGTGCCTCCCTGCAGTGTTATCTAGCTTATTGAAAGAACCAACAGTTGTTCAAGCTAAATCCCAAAGACATCATTTCCTCTCTCTGTCTTGCCCTCCACACAATCTTCAATCCTTCCCTAAGTACTGCTAGTTCCAACATCACAGTCTATTTAGAATATATCCACTCCTCTCTGTTTTCGTTTCTACCACTCCATGCCAACCCATCATCATCCATTTTGTGGATATGATGTAAATTTTTTGTTCACAAAATCTCTAATGATACTCGAAAGCTGATACACCCCTTACCTTACACGTATTTGAGTTGGAATTTTAAAGATTTTATCATAAATTAATTCACTGGAAAGTATATAATTTCTGAAATACTACAAATATTACATTTTAAAATAGATCTGTTTCAGGACATCTAATACCATAACAATTTTATACCCAACACTATTCTTTAAAAAGAATTGATAAACAAATGACCCTTTGATATTTGGAAATTTTACTTTGTATCTTTTTTCCTTACACTTATATTTTCATTCCACTTTCCCTCAGAACTTTAAACCAATATAAAAATCACTTGCTGACCAATATATCATATTTTTCTGTGAAAATTATGTACCACAGCTTTTTATGACTTTTTATGATCACAAGGATCTAAAAAAGGTTCCAAATTATTGGTATATGAATTGATTAAAACACCAATGTACTAGACATTGGTGAAAGATAGACAGTGGGCAAAAGATAATGAAATTAAAAATAAAATTTCATTTTAAATGCATAGCTTGATGTTCTGAATGTTTTTTCTTCTTCACATGTGCATGGATAAATACTACTTATTGTTAAAGTGAGAATGTTTATTATCAATTACAGGTTTATCCATCACATTTTCGATGCAAACACTGTAAAGCTTTTTCATATAAATAAGTAGATGGGAATGGAAAATAATGAATTATAGCAACATCACTACATTCATTGAACTGAATTACATGGCAAAAATCGTAAAGTGGCCCACGAAAAACGCATATAAAGATTGATCCACTCACACTCAGTTGGTTCCTTCTGCAATTTTGTTGAAAGGAACATTTGGAAATCATCTGACTTGCAAAAGACCTTTTTTTTAGTCAGTGAAATAATTTTCATCCTTAGTATCTAGAACAGTATTTCAAGTTGCTCTCCAGTGATGCTTCGAAGGATTGTACAACCTGGAACAATGCTCTATGTAAGATTCAGGGTGATTAAGAGGTAAATTTTCAAAGAAGGAAGCCCTCTCAGGTAAATCCGTTCTAGAAAGCAATGCAAATGATTTTTAAAAGCAATCCTTACTTGCATACTTCTTGGAATATGGAAGGAAGGCCCAGGTGTGTCCGTTGAAGATGTCTATGTGGACAGCTGCAAATAGCCTCCACCCTGGCTGTGCTCATGCGTGCAGTCTTAATTTTTCGTTGCCATTCTCCACAAAGTCACCACGACCATTTTAAAATGCAAATCAGGTGTTGTCGCTCTCTGCTTAAAACGCACCAACGGCTCTTCTTTTCCAGTTATGGTGGTCTTGGAACAGGAAAAGCCCTTTCCTGCTTCAAAGCCTTTGCCTTATGGTTTTCTTCAAGTTGGAACTTTCTCCCAGTTTTTAGAAACGCTACATTACTCTTGTCCTTAAGATATCAATTCATTGATTCCTTCTATGAAAGGCTTTTCATAACCACCCCATCCAAAGGAGAACTCACATTATCTATCCCACTGGAGCCTTCTTCCCTTTATAGAAGTAATCAGAATCTGAGGGGAAAAAATACCTTTTATTTAGGTATGTGTTTACTTACATATTATCTGTCACCACCATTACACTATAAACTCTTTGAATGACTGGTAAATGGCACCATGTGTTCAGGAGCACATAATAGGTGCTCACCAAAATTTGAGTTGGAATGAATGAATTGTAGCTGTATTTTGTCTTCTCCTAAGAAATGAATGAGAGGGAGATGGGTAGGAAAAGGGAAGGTGCCAAACGAAGAAAGGAAGTTGTTTTGAATTCCTGACATATAGTCTCTGGAGGGCAATTGTTTTTCAAATTTTTTAATCACATGTGAATTCCTTACACGGTTCTCTAGAAAGCTCCAAACAGCTGAGGTAACTACCACACAAATACTGTGGGATTCTATTTCCCTTATAAAGAAAGCTTCTTAAAAAGTATTAAATGCTTTTAAAAAGGTTATATGCAAACAGACTTGGCAAATATATATTTTACCCTTATCACATAAGTATTTAAATTAGTGTGAATAAAGTCTTAGCATAATATTTCTTGAAAGTTATATTAAATACTCTTTATTTGTGAACTTTTAAAATGTGTATTTGTCTATGTCTGCCTACACTCATAAACACAAATAAATGTGCATTGTATAAGAAATTGACATTTTCTCATAGTTAATATATCCAGTATTTCCTGCTACCGTGTTATGTATCCGATGTTTATGATAAGAAATACCGATACAGAACTTCCTTCTCTTAATTTTGAAAACAAGGAGCACCAGCCCAACTTATGCCCATATTTATTAAATAAAAATATGTGAAAAGCTGAATAAGTCATTGTAAAAGCAAATAACATTTTTATATCTAAGCTTACTCATGGAAAATGTATGTTTTGTTATTGTTATAGTTTTAAATAATTGTATTGTCAGTGAGCCATGAGCTTGGTTTTTCCTAATAGCTGTAATGACTTGTGGATCAGATATTAAGATGAAGATAAATGATGTTTTAGAGACAGAGCGACATCTTTTTTTTAATCTTCTGTTCCAAATATTCTCCAATGAGTGTATCTACTGTGAAATCTGAAGTGTTTTTCCTAATATTTAAGATGGCTTTTTAACTTGAATGCGTAGCTGTTTTCCAATTCAAATCTTGTACCACTCCAATAAGGGAAAAGCTAAATGACTAACTTGAAAGTAGTTCATCTCCAAGTAAGTAGTTTGAGGGAAGTATTGGCATTTGAAATGCTTATCTGCTATCTCCATAAACTCTGGAAGGAAAAATAAGGTAAAATATGCAATAGTCCTTTTAACTAAGAGAGAGCTATCATTGTGCAGAAACTTTGAGAAATGTGATAGATGTAACACAGATGTGTTCAGGTTAAAGAGAGCCTCACTCCTTCATTTGGAAAGTGAATTCCCAAAGAACGAATAAAGTCTTAAGAGGAAAATAATCGAAATAAAATAAAATAAAATAAAATAAAACAAAATAAAATAATAAAATATAATAAATAAAATAAAATAAAATAAATAAAATAAAATAAAATAAATAAAATAAAATAAAATAAAATAAATAAAATAATAAAATAAAATAATAAATAAAATAAAATAAAATAAATAAAATAATTAATAAAATAAAATAAAATAAAATAATAAAGTAAATAAAATAAAATAATAAAGTAAATAAAATAATAAAATAAAATAAAATAAAATAAAATAAAATAAAATAAAATAAAATGAAATAAAATAAAATGACTTTCTTGATCTCTGAATGATCTGTCTTAGAGTCAGAAGTGTAAGCAAAGCAGGCTTGTGAACTTTTGTATTTCAGACAGTCCAGCCACCTTTGACATGACGCTGGCTTGCCTCCATCCACGTAAATATGCAGGACTGGCCTCATAGAACATAGTAATTCTGTTGCCTAGGTCAATGATTTCTACTCTCGGATTCTGAGAGCTATAGGTGGTCAGGTGTTCTCCATGCACAAATGGACTTTCTCAGCAAGAAAGAAGAATAAAGTTAGTGTGTGGAGGGCCTCAATGCTGAGGTAAGGAGATCTCAGACTATGTTTTAGTCCCTCCTCTCAGCTCTTGTGGGGATCTGCTCGCACTCCCCAAGGTTAACTACACCAAAGTCTTCTAACACATTTCACTTTAAACAATGGTTTCAGTTTTTCGGTTGGTTTAAGAATTTTTGTCCCCTACAGTAAGGAGAAGCCTGACTGACACGGAGGGAATACCTAGTTAAAAATACTACAGACACTGAGAAGAAGCCCATCTCCGGGGCAGCCTCAAGGCCTACGATACATAGAAAACTGACGGGACAGCAGAAGCTAATCCCTACAGTGCTGGGACAGAGGGCCGCACTGGACAACGGTGATGACTGGACAGTTTTTCTCTTCATGGGGTTTATGTTTTTGAGGAGAAATAAATAATTAAATAAGTAATGCCAATACACTGAGAAATGTGTTGTAAAAGACACAGAATGATGTGGGGACATACAAAGGGGGCATCTCTATAAGGGATGAGGAAGAGGAAACAACAGGCAATGAGCAGTATTCGACTGAGAATGAAGATCATATCCCAGAGAATAATTCAGACCAGAACCTGATGTAGTTTATTATAGTTGGCTTAGAATTATAAGAAAAGTGAAGAATGGAATAAGCCTGAACAAATAAACAGGGCATCCAGTTAAGGAAACATTATATATATATATATATATATATAAAGATTCATATATATATATACATACACACACACACATTTTTCAAGTTTTTATTTTATTTTATTTTATTTTTTATTTTGAGAGAGACACACACAGAGCAAGTGGGGGAGGGACAGAGAGAGAGGGAGAGACTGAGAATCCCTAGCAGGCTCTGTGTTGGTTGCATGGAGCCTGATGCGGGACCTGAACTCACAAATTGTGAGATCATGACCTCTGCGCCAAAACCAAGAGCCAGACACTCAACTGATGGAGCTACTCGGGTGCCCCAGATATATATATATATATTTTTTTAAGTTTATTTATTTGTTTTGAGAAAGAGAGAGAGAGCCCACGTGCATGCATAAGTGGGGGAAGGGCAGCGAGACAAAGAATCCCAAGCAGGTTCTGCACTGTCTGTGCTGGGCTTGATGCAGGCCTCGAACTCATGACTGGTGGGATCATGAACTGAGCTGAAGTCGGGCAGTTAACCAACTGAGACACCCAGGTGCCCCTAGATATATATTTTTTGTATATAAGGTTGATAAGGAGGTTCTTCTTTATGCAAGACAGAACATACAGGATTTTGTTTTAGAAAATCACTTTGCCCACTCTGGAGAAAAGAACTTCAAAGTGGTCATGACTGGAGATAGTGAGACTAGTTAAAAGGCTACCACAGCAATCCAGTTTAATTGACCATAAAAGTTGAATTGACAGAACTCTCAAATTTGTATTTTGAGGAAGTGAAAAGAAAGAATGAGTGAAATGTGATACTCTGATTTGGGTTAGACGAGCTGGGTAGTGGCATTCACTATGCCAGAAGGTGAAATACAGGGCAAGATTTGGAGAAAGGTAAATGTGTTCGATTTAGATATGTTGATTTTGCAGTGCAAGTGGGTAGTTAAGTGGAGATATCCAGTGTGGGAGACAGTAGCATCAGAAGCTGTAGAGAAATAGTCTTATGAAGAAGCTACAATATACTTGATAGCTTATAGTTCTCAATACAAGGAAGATAAAACAGAGTTATTTGAGTTTGGAAGGAGACCTGACTAGGTACATTAAATCTGGAATTGTGTACAGGAATTACACCAAATTTTAGGGGAAAAAATTGCAAAAGTCCCCCTAATAAACTCTACCACCTTTCTGCCTCCACTCTCACTCTCCTAAAGTGATCTAGCAAGTAACACTTCCACACAAGATTGAAGAATGTTTTGGCATTATCCAAATGACATTGAAAGGGCCTCAGAAAAATCCAAGAACGTTCTTGGATGAAAAGCAGTACATAGTTCCAGATAAAACTTGATCAGATTTTAAGGATAAATAAACAGAAGCAACAGCATGCACATGCGAACAAAACCCATATAGGTCTGTGAATATATTAGATAGCAAAAAGAATTTTTAAAAAAACATGCAATATGAAAGATTCACTACAGAAAACATAAGGAAATTTCAGATAGCATCTGCTTTATGATCTTGATAAAACATAATTATTGTGAAATAAGGAAGGAAAGGGAGATGATCAGACCACAGTAGTAAGGGATTAATAATGAATCAGCCTATAAGCAAGCAGATATTTAAGTGAATGGAAGTAAAATATTTATGGAACATTTTTAAATGAGGCTATTTTATTTTATTTATTTTTTTTTAAATTTTTTTTTCAACGTTTATTTATTTTTGGGACAGAGAGAGACAGAGCATGAACGGGGGAGGGGCAGAGAGAGAGGGAGACACAGAATCGGAAACAGGCTCCAAGCTCTGAGCCATCAGCCCAGAGCCTGACGCGGGGCTCGAACTCACGGACCGCGAGATCGTGACCTGGCTGAAGTCGGACGCTTAACCGACTGCGCCACCCAGGCGCCCCAAATGAGGCTATTTTAAAGGAGACTTTAAAACCATATTTGGTAACTAAGTAATGTTTTTTGGAGGGATGACTCAATAATACTTGAAGGTCTATAATTATTCTAAGTAATCAGTCAATATATGTAAATGAAGTATTTGAATGCATCTAAAAAACATTTAGTGATAATAATTGCTTAGATTTCTGTTACTGAACAGTGAGAGCCACAATGATTTTTATTCGTGATTCTTTTCTCCCCTCCTTACCCATAGAAAAACTTGAAAACTTCCTGACTCTGACCTTCTCAGCAAGATGAACTCCAGCAGCCACCTCCCTTGGGCTGTGTTTATGGTCTGTGATGGCATCTGCCTCTACAAGCTGGTGTGGAAATTGATGTCAGAGGAATTTAGTTGATCCAAACTAGTTCCGCTCCCAAGTAGCTGTGTGGTGGTTTATAATTGTTATGGAGCTGGGATTCTCTGCAGATTCCAAACTCAACTCTAAATTTCTGAGAGATATAAAAAATTGGAAAAACATTCTGTGCTCATAGATTGGAAGAATAAATGTTCTGAAAATGTCAATACTACCCAAAGCTATCTACACATTCAATGCAATCCCAATCAAAATTGCACCAGCATTCTTCTCGAAGCTAGAACAAGCAATCCTAAAATTTGTATGGAACCACAAAAGGCCCCGAACAGCCAAAGTAATTTTGAAGGAGAAGACCAAAGCAGGAGGCATCACAATCCCAGACTTTAGCCTCTACTACATGCTGTCATCATCAAGACAGCATGGTATTGGCACAGAAACAGACACATACCAATGGAATAGAATAGAAACCCCAGAACTAGACCCACAAACGTATGGCCAACTCATCTTTGATGCAGCAGGAAAGAATATCCAACGGAAAAAAGACAGTCTCTTTAACAAATGGTGCTAGGAGAACTGGACAGTGACATGCATAAAAATGAAACTAGACCACTTTCTTACACCATTCACAAAAATAAACTCAAAATGGATGAAGTACCTGAATGTGAGACAGGAAACCATCAAAACCCTAGAGGAAAAAGCAGGGGAAAAAACCTCTCTGACCTCAGCTGCAGCAATTTCTTACTTGACACATCCCCAAAGGCAAGGGAATTAAAAGCCAAAATGAACTATCGGGACCGCATGAAGATAAAAAGCTTCTGCACAGCAAAGGAAACAATCAACAAAACTAAAAGGCAACCAATGGAATGGGAAAAGATATTTGCAAATGACATATCAGACAAAGGGCTAGTATCCAAAATCTATAAAGAGCTCACCAAACTCCACACCCGAAAAACATATAATCCAGTGAAGAAATGGGCAGAAAACATGAATAGACACTTCTCTAAAGAAGACATCCGGATGGCCAACAGGCACATGAAAAGATGCTCAACGTCGCTCCTCATCAGGGAAATACAAATCAAAACCACACTCAGATACCACCTCACGCCAGTCAGAGTGGCCAAAATGAACAAAACAGGAGACTATAGATTCCGCAGAGGATGTGGAGAAACAGGATGTGTGTGCACTTTTGGTGGGAATGCAAACTGGTGCAGCCACTCTGGAAAACAGTGTGGAGGTTCCTCAAAAAATTTAAAATAGACCTACCCTATGACCCAGGAGTAGCACTGTTGAGAATTTACCCAAGGGATACAAGAGAATTGATGCATAGGGGCACTTGTACCCCAATGTTTACAGCAGCACCCTCAACAATAGCTAAATTATGGAAAGAGCCTAAATGTCCATCACCTGACGAATGGATAAAGAAATTGTGGTTTATATACACAATGGAATACTACGTGGCAATGAGAAAGAATGAAATACGGCCTTTTGTAGCAACGTGGATGGAACTGGAGAGTGTTATGCTAAGTGAAATAAGTCATACAGAGAAGGACAGATTCCATATGTTTTCACTCCTATGTGGATCCTGAGAAACTTAGCAGAAGACCATGGAGGAGGGGAAGGAAAAAAAAAAAATGGTTAGAGAGGGAGGGAGCCAAAACATAAGAGACTCCTAAAAACTGAGAACAAACTGAGGGTTTATGGGGGGTGGGAGGGCAGGGTGGGCGGGTGATGGGTATTGAGGAGGGCACCTGTTGGGATTAGCACATGAGCACTGGGTGTTGTATGGAAACCAATTTGACAATAAATTTCATATTAAAAAAAATTTCTGAGAGAGCGATTGAGGGAGGGAAGGAAAAAAGAAAAGGGGAAGGAGGAGAAAGAACTTCTGTGATTGATGTAACTTGCATGTCTGCTGGTTCTCTTGATGACAGAAGATAGAGGTGCTTCTGTTGGAACCTAAGTTCCCACAGGATATACCGGAGGGGGAAAATTAGTCCCCCAAAATTAATTTGCCATAATCATTTTATGGTGACTTAGAAATTTGAAGGTAAAGGTTTATGAATGTCAAAGTCTGCCTTGACACAGTGATCTTCTCATCAAACAACTCTCACAGAAGCACTGAACTGTAAGTCTGAAATGTCCATCAAAACATAATGAGCCACAGGCTGCTTCTGGAAACCAGGGATTCTGAAAAGTTAAAATGACAGATTCATACCGCCTGGTCAGTGTCATCATTCTTCAGTCCAGTCCAGGTATTTACAAGTGATTTCTCGGGATTATGGCCAATGATAAATACAGAGGAAACTCTTCAAAGAGGCATGCGGATCATATGGAAGCCAAGAATCAGTCTTGGGACTGGATCCTGGGACGTGTCCCAGACTACGTGGGATATGGTTATGGCTTTGTCTACTTGGTTTTTCAGAATTATCCGGTTGCTTTATGAAAATATCATTAATTTTCAGTTAGTTGGAGGTAGATAGGTTTTTTTCCCCCATTCTGACTTCACTATCAGGTGGCATTTTATAATGAAAAAAGCCTCAGATCAAATCCTATCAGACATAAAGTATTTACCACTAAATAGGCAATAAAAGTCATTCAACCTGTTATGTAAGCTCAATGCAGCGCAATTGCCTGAACTTTCAGTTGATATGACAGCACATCACACGAAAGTTTTACCACGACAGCTGGAAAAATAGGCTAGTGGCAGAATTGAACCTTTTCTTTTCTTCAAGGAGTCCTAAGTGGCTGAAAGTGGCAAGAAAGAGTCCTAAAACCTGAGTGTCCTTTTGAATGGTATGTGCTCCTGGGCTCACTATATCCTTTTTTGTTTGTTTGTTTGTTTATTTATTTTGAGAGAGAGAGAGAGCGCGCACAAGTGGGGAAAAAGGAGAGAGAGGGGGACAGAGGACCTGAAGTGGGATCTGTGCTGACAGAGTGCCCAACGTGGAGCTTGAAGTCATGAACTGTGCGATCATGACCTGTGCTGAAGTCAGACGCTTAACCAACTGAGCCACCCAGGCGTCCCTGGGCTCAGTACATTTTTCTGCTTTACTTACCCAAGGTCAGATGTGTTTGCACAATATTTCTGGCTGATCCACCTATCTTTTTTTTTTTTTTAAGAAACATGTATCTTTCTTTAAATTTTTTTTAAAAAGTTTATTTTGAGAGAGTGAGAGAGAAAGAGAGAGAGAAGAGAGCGTAAGCAGGGGAGGAGCAGAGAGAGAAGGAGAGAGAGGATCACAAGAAGTCTCCATGCAGTCAGTGCAGAATCCGACTGAGCCCCCCAGGTGCCCCCACCAATCCACGTATCTTAAACATCACCTCTGTCACTAATAAAAAGTAACTTCTAGCATTTCCATGCTAGAGTGTTTTGGGAAGATAAAGACAACTGTATGTTGGGAACAGTTTCTTCTGGAGTATGGACTTAGAGTTGTTTGTTGTTTTTGTGTGTTTGTGTGTTTCTTTTGAAATGCTAACGAATCATGCAGTTTTCAAAGGCTAACTGATCACCCAGGGTGTGTACTCTTGACTAAAATACTTAAAATATTCACAAACTTCTCCTATGGTAAGAATTGAAATAAACATATATGTCATACTCTCTATGTGGAGTATTTTAAAAATAAATTACAGACAGTGTAACAATTAATCTGGGATCACAAACTTTCTGAGTTGCAGTTTCTTTATCTTCCACTCTAATGGTTTGAAATATGCAGTAGAAACAGACACCATAAAAATATGTTAGACGGTAACTAACACATCTTTTTGCTCCTTTTGCTGATATTTTAAGAAAGGTAGTAGTAAGCTTACTCCCATGCCAAATTTGACATGTCTCCAAATACTTAAAGTAGATTGTGTGGAAGTAATAATTTATCATTTATTAAGTGCCCCCTATCTGCCATTCCTTCTAATCCTTATCACAACACCACAGTGTAGGCTTTGATATTCCCCCTCATTCTCACAAAAGTCCCCACTTTGTGAGTCATGCCTGTTCTGATTTATGACAGAATTTCGGAGCTTCTCCTCTTGAAGGATTAACGTGGTTCAATACAGACGGGAACAGCCAGCTTTGAAAACTTTCAACCACAGTGACCAAGGTGATGATTGCCCTCCGTTCTTTGGTGGCATGGGGCGAGGGCTACGTTGGTCATGATTAGCCAAGACCACTAAGATGAGATGCTAGCATAGTCAGCACAAGTACAAAATAGTCTAGAGCACAGTTAGGGCCACGATTCCCACCTCTGTTGAGATATAAGAAATGGCTTTCAAATTGCTTTACGTTTTCTATCACTTGGAGAATGTTGAGCTGCAAGGTTAGTGGAACTTAGAAAAATGTAAAGGGCTGAGGTATTGCTCCGTGACTTAATATTACCTTAAATGAGTGATGTGTACTTTAAAAAAAAAAAAAACTAAAAAAATGAAGAGCAGTCAAATGGCCTTTAGGTAGGCACATGGCTCCTCATGCTCTTACCTTCGTACGACGGGGAGACGTAAACAGACCTGGGAAGGCAGGGCCTCAATATTTATGTAATTGGCAAGTAATTTCCAGATACTGTTTGAAAAAATCAGCAATTTTAATTTTCAGATATCACCTCAATGAGACTTGATTTTAAAAGATCTATGGATTCTCGGGGCGCCTGGGTGGCTCAGTCGGTTAAGCGTCCGACTTCAGCCAGGTCACGATCTCGCGGTCCGTGAGTTCGAGCCCCGCGTCAGGCTCTGGGCTGATGGCTCAGAGCCTGGAGCCTGTTTCCGATTCTGTGTCTCCCTCTCTCTCTGCCCCTCCCCCATTCATGCTCTGTCTCTCTCTGTCCCAAAAATAAAAAATAAACGTTTAAAAAAATAAATAAATAAATAAATAAAAGATCTATGGATTCTCTTGGAGATTCTGTAATTATCTGAAATTAGAAGAAAACTCAGTAAATCAAGGGTCATCCTGAGGAAGCCTACAAAATTGTTTCATGCCAGAAAGTATCCCACAATTTTTAAAAGGTGCTCTTTTTACTTCCAAGATTATCTTACCTCTTCTTATCCTCTGGGCTACATAGAAGCAGTGGCAAAAAAAAAAAAAAAAAAAAAAAAAAAAATTGATGATATACAACTGGATTTGGCTTCCATGGATACACCATCTGTCTTTCTCTGTTCTTTCCATTTTTGCCAGCATCATGAAGCTGGCTTCCTGGAGCGGTGCCGCCAGGGCAGATCGTGCAGGTGTGGGCTCCCTGCACACAAACACACATCTGATCCTCATCTGTCACAGGAGAGGACCCACCAGAAGTCACTGTTCAAGTGCTGCCCTCAGCAGGTTTGAAAACGCAGGGACTACAGTATTTCTTGTACCATTTTGCCCAAAGTCAATAGGCTTATGTATCTGCAATGAAATTAATAGTTTAGTACTGCACTAAAATTTCTCTCATTGGCTGACGTGTCCCACTGAGGGATTCTGATTACTCACAGGGAGTATGAAAATACCCTGAGAACGCCCCAGAAGCTTGTCATCCTTAGCAGACCCTTAGATGATGTCAGAGAAACAACATTGGAAAGAGTGTGTCTGTGCCCTAACTGGGAGGTCACTTTAGCTTAGAATGGAAGTAAGCTTTCAACTTGACATTTTATTGAAAGCATTTTTCTTAATGATTCATTGGGATGTAAAGTGCAGTTGAAAAGATATGTAGAAAACAGACAGGCTTTTTTTTTTTTTTTCCTCCCCATCTGCCTCTTAGGAAAAGTAACCATATTCATAGCCCAGTTCTTACACTGTTTGTTTTTGCTACTGTTTTTGGGGATAGCTGTGCACCAGGCACCGGGGGTTGGGTGAGGTGTCAGGATACTTTAGTTCCTGCCCTGGTCCTGCCCGGCGCTCAGAGCTGTTAGCTCATATTTCGCTGCATAATTTTTCTGTCTTACCCAGAAAAGTTCTGGGAATTCATGAGAGACCTTTGATGTGCTCTTCAGGGAGTTCAGGTTTGTCTGGAAAGATACAAGTATCCCACTTGGAGACAGGCAGAAGAAAACAATGGATGTTAACCTGGAAAAGGTATTAAAGGCACAGACAATGACAGAAAAGCAGGAAACCTCTCTGCAGGCAGATGGACTAAGAAAAAGGCGCAGGGTCCCCCAAAGAAACAAAGAATTGCTTGAAGTGCTTTAATGCAATGCCTCTAGGGGCTGTCTCATATTTCACTTGCATGACAAACCATAAGGCATTTCTGTTAAAAGCAATGTCAGGTTATTGTTGTTTTTCCCCTTCCTCCCCATCCTTCCCCCCTCCAAAAATAAAACATGAGCACTCATTTACAGACCCATATTTAATCAGACACGTCCAGTATTTATTTGATCACTCTCTTTGAAAAACGCCATAAGCTCCAACTCTGAAATCACATTCTTACTTGAGAATCTAACCATTCCAAAGCAGAGAGTCTTTCTTCTGTCAGTTTTGATCCAGTGGGGCCCATTAGATTTTATTGACCGTGTTAGTTTGTTTCTTGGAATCTGATTTTATAATTATTGTCCCTTCTAACCTTGTGGAAATGCAACTTTTAACCTGCTTTCTCTAAAGCTTTTCAGGCTACGGAACCAACCGAACCTGATGAATGATTTCAAGGGCAGTGAATCTCAAAAATTTGCACACATGGTGGTGGAGGTAAATTTGGAAATTCAATTCACCTCTAGTATTCAGGTATGTCAAGTTGCAGGTACGTTTGTATGGGTACGTGTGTGACTATGTCTGAGGAGTTTTAAGTTCCTATAATTCCATCTTGCTATTTAGAAAGAATATAGTCCTGGGGCGCCTGGGTGGCTCAGTCGGTTAACCGTCCGACTTTGGCTCAGGTCATGATCTCACAGGTCATGAGTTCAATCCCCACATCGGGCTCCGTGTTGCCAGCTCGGAGCCTGGAGCCTGCTTTGGATTCTGTGTCTCCCTCTCTCTCTGCCCCTCCCCTGCTCGTACTCTCTCTCTCTCTCTCTCTCTCTCTCTCTCTCTCAAAAAAAAAAAAAAAAAAAAAAAAAAAAAAAAAAAAAAAAAAAAAAAAAAAAAAGAAAGGATGTAGTCCAATACAAACTGTGTTTTTGACCCGGACTGTATTGCCCTAAAAAATGTCAGATTACTAAGCAAGTTTCCCATTACATTCAACTCTCTAAGATGCACTGGCAAATGAAACAAACTTCAAAGCAAACTACTCCAGCTTCTTCTCTACTTTGCCAACTCACTTTACAGGCAGCTGGGTACTTTGAACTTTTAATTTCATTTGCAAAGCTTAATTGGGAGCATCTAAATCATTCCTGATTTCACATCACCAGCTGAATACAGTGATTGGATCACAAAAATGATGAAGCATCGGTCTTTGAAGCTTGACTGTTAATGCATCTCAATCAGGAAGACTTCAAAGGGGCAAGTGGGGTTTCTCAGGCACCTTTGCCTACCTAGCCAGGTTCTCAGCCCAAGTACATAAACAGGTAGGCTAGAGGGCATCTGAGTTCTGCTAAGGAGTACACATCCATGTTTGAAAAGTAAAATTTCAAAACAAGTTTGCTACCTGCAAATCACTCGAAGTGAACCTCCAATTTTTGCTCTTGAACATAAATGGACTTCCTTGCTTTTCGTTTCTCTATATCTATCTAATAAACTTGCAAATATTAGCTCTCCTGCCTCTGAAATATGAATGTTTTTTTTTTCTATTCAACGTGAAGTTCCATAAATCCTGATTTAAAAAAAAAAAACACCCTTTGGACCATTATTCTTACACTTAGATAGTATACCTTTGCTCTTTTCTCATATGTCTACCCCTTCACACCCTCACCCCTACAGGAGTGCACACACACTAACAAAAACCGGAACTTTGCTTTACTGTTATTTAGGGAAGGTTTTTTTTTTTTCTTTTTTTGTTTTTGTTTTTGTTTTGTTTTTTTTTTTTTTGGTTTTTAGGATTTTTTTTTCTTTCATTCTTGATGGTTCTGCTAGCATTTAAAGTTTCTGATTATCCAACAAGATCACTGGTTTGGCATAGTTAATAGTTCAAAGACAGAAGTGTGTTAGAAATTCTTCATAACAAGTTTAAAAACCAAAAAGTTCTCAACTTAAGTCCCAACCTATGAATGTGAATTTCATTGTTCAGCGATATATTTCAGAGAGATTCAACCCGAGAATAAACTCACTGGCAGTCAGTTAGGATAAGTATTCAAATGCTTGGCCTAAACACTTTATAAACTGGTCTGTTCAAAAGGGTTTAGGTGAAATCTTGTCTGGACGTTGTGGAATGAACTGAAAAATCTCTTCAAGTCCCACGGAGTCCTTTGATTCTACATTAAGCAGGCCCTAGACCACACACAGGCACTTTTTATGACATCGCTTCCTTGGAAATTTGTTTTCTTTATGGGGCAGATGGGAAGGCAGAAGAAAAAGTCCTTTTTATCACAACAGAGACTTACAAATGAAAATGATGCTATAATGGAGATAAAATTACTACAATAAAAGATAAAATATTTGCATCTATCCGCTTGACATTGAATTCCATCCAAAGTTAAGAATAAGGAATAAGAAAAGCATAAGTTTCCTGCTTCATTTTGAGTGAGAATATTTATCTTCTCCTCAGTTACTATACCAAGAGAGAACGTTTTTCTTCTGGTCAGGGTAGGGGAAGCATGTTACTCATGTGTAGTCTACACCATTGCATATTTTATGGTCTGATTTTGACTCACAAGGATAATTCCAAATAAGGAATCATAAGAATTTATAAGCTCAGTACTGTGGAAAGAGCATATGTTACATTCAAGCAAAAGAAAAAAAAAAAAAGTAGGGACTTTCCTTAAAATGAGTAATTCTATGCTATTTTTGTGGTCCAAGAATGATTTGTAACTAGGTCTAGAAATGCATATAATGAGTTTCCTTCTGTTTCTCTTAAGGATGAAGAAGCTGATGATGCCATCCTGAGAGGCTTCTTCCCAAATTTGTGAGGGTTTGAGGACTTTTTTAAGCACAGAGATACTTGTGAGAAACTGACCTGTGTATTGTAGGCCAAAGATAAAGGCCACCTCCATTATGATAATCCAAAACATCTTTGTATTTTATACAAACAACACTTGTTTTAAATCCATTCATTACAAAGACCAAAATGAAGAGAAGTAAGCTTGCCATTGATGACACCCTACCCCTTTTCAGAAACCTTCATTCAGAAATAGACGTTCCACTTTTCCTTCTCCAGGACAATCTCCCTGCACTCCAAGCGCCCGAGGTTACAACAAGTAAAATCTCCTTTTTTGTCCTTATGCTTCTGTGCTGTGTATGAGTCCCTGGCCTCTCAATGCTTGAAGCCATCTGAGAATGATTGGTTTCACAACATATAACCTACATGAGCTTTAAATAATGAGTATATGAAATTGTAATTATAATTGTAATTATAATTGTCATTAATAAAAATAATGAAAACTATATTTTATTGAACCCCTACTCTTTGGCAGGCATTTTGCTAGGCATTTTATCAATATCATTTCATTCAACTCAAAATGTAAGCCCTTAAGACAGAAATTGCCACCTGCATTTTACATAAAAGAGAAGGAAAGCGCAAAACAGTTCAGCTAAGTGTAGAGTTTACACAGCTGGCAATGGGCAGAGCAGGGATTCAAAGCAGGTGTCATTAACTGTAACATCTATGTGATTTCTATTACAACCTTCTCTCCCCACTGTATCTTTTCATCAGATTAAAAGCTAGATGGGTAGACAAAACCTTGGCCAAACTTTTGCCCCAAGCTGTTATTCTATCTTCTCCTCTTCTCTTTGTAGCCTCTCGTAGTGTCCTCTTCTCTTTGTTAACTTATTCGTTTTACTACCACTCCTCCTTCCTTATCTCATTTTCCCTGCCTAACCCAGTTCATTCTGCTTTTCATCACCACTACCCCAGTGAAACTACTCCGGTGAATGTGATCAATAACTTACTACTTGACTGTCTCCTGAGCACCTCTCACACTCTGTCTAACTGAGCTTATCCCCAGCACTTAGTACTGTTGAGCACGTTCTGTGTATTCATCACCTTCCTCATGCATAAGCACCTTCCTTAAACTCCAAAACAGCACAGTCTTCTGTGTCTTCTACTTCTGAAACCCCATCCGCTATTTCATCTTAACCTTGGACCATCTTCCTCTGGCTGTTTTAGCACCGCTTCCTCAGAGATCTCATCAACTAGTTTCAACCACCAAACGGATAACATTTAAATATCTATTTCTAGGGGCACCTGGGTGGCGCAGTCGGTTAAGCGTCCGACTTCAGCCAGGTCACGATCTCGCACTCCGTGAGTTCGAGCCCCGCGTCGGGCTCTGGGCTGATGGCTCAGAGCCTGGAGCCTGTTTCCGATTCTGTGTCTCCCTCTCTTTCTGCCCCTCCCCCGTTCATGCTCTGTCTCTCTCTGTCCCAAAAATAAATAAATGTTGAAAAAAAATTTAAAAAAAAATCTATTTCTAGTCTAGTGCTGAATCTACCTCTTTCTTTTCATTCTTACTGACTTTTCTTGACTTCAAGTCTAAGCCTGTAGAGCATTTCAGGTACAACAATATCTTAGCTGGTGTCCCTGCTTCCATACTTGCCATTTTCTTACTGCATTCTGCACAATGCAGCCTAACACAATGCAAACTAAACTTTGTTGAAAGTTTTCCGTAGTATTTTTATTTTCCTCTTGGTAATATTCAAAAGTTTTAGAAAGGCATTTATGGCCCTATGTGATCTAGCCTAAGACTTAGCCAAGTTTTTCTGTAAAGTTTTTTTAGGCTCTGAGGACCATAATGTCTCTGATAGAGCTACTCAACTCTGCCCTTCATGTATAGAAAGCCATAGGGCATATGTAAATAAACAGGCATGGCTGGGTTTCAATAAAGTTTTATTTATAAAAGTTGGCTTCAGGGATGATCTGTTTAGTAGGCTGGAGCAGTTGACCAACTCTGAGTGTAGTGAACCCCTCCATACGTCTTCAGCTTACCCTTAACCTTCATCTTTCCCTACCTCTCATGTTATGGCCCAGCCAACATAAACTGTTTTCAGTTCCTTGACGTCTCATGTCTATTCTGGCCTCTCAGTACACCTGCTGTTTCTTCTCTCCTGGAGGAAGATTCTTCTAAATTTTCTTCAAGGATATACTCCCCACTTATGTTTAAAATTCAGCCTCAATATATCTTCAAAAAAGGCTTCCTCAACTTCTCCTATACCAACTTCAATATGTTACCATATAATTTTTCACACACTGTTATACTCATCAATTTAATTTTATTTCCCTCACACTCTGTTGTGATGTCCCTAAAGACAGAGGCTAGGGCTTTAATCTCACTATTTTTTTGAGATCTCCAGACACTCATCTACATGGCAGGTGTCATAAATTCTTGTTAGTGAATGAATTAATGCACACCACCAGGTGTTTTCGAATCCATTCATGATAAGGCCAGGCAAGAAGATTTTCAGTAGTTGCCTAGCAAGGAAAACTAGTTGGGGGCAGAAGACAGCTGTGAATAAATTTGAAATTTCTCCATATAGGCCACTGCCAACTCCTGTAAGAGCTCACAAGCCAATGGCTACCATCCTTAAAAGTTTCACTGAGGTAAGCTTTCCAGAAAAAACAAGACGTGGCTTCAGCTTTAGAAACGAAGCCGTATATCCCACATTCTGGAGAATCTTCAAGGACAAGGTTTTATTTCTCAAGATCCCTGGATTCGTGGGCAAAAAAATAAACTCTACAACAGGATTAATCTTTAGAATAGCCAGCATCTGAAAGTACAATAGGAAAAAGATGTCTTTAGCCAGTTGGTATTAAAGAGAAACATGTAAAGTAGAAAAACAGAAGCAAAACTGAGAGCAAGCTAGTATGACATATTTTGATCAAGAGAACTATTTTATACAAATCATTTCATTAGAAAATGTGTATAATGTATATGTATATATAAGGTATGCAGTGTGTGTGTGTGTGTGTGTGTGTGTGTGTGTGTGTGTGTGTAACAAGACAGTCACATTGCTTACTTTGTTTCCAAATGAGAAGGTTGTTTTAGCAAAGTTACGGTCACCCTGATAGTCCTGAAGTAAATGTGGTCCTCTTGTTATACTGTTAAGAATAAGGTATCTAGTGGCGCCTGGGTGGCTCAGTCGGTTAAGCAGCCGACTTCAGCTCAGGTCATGATCTCGCGGTACGTGAGTTCGAGCCCCGCGTCGGGCTCTGTGCTGACAGCTCAGAGCCTGCAGCCTGTTTCAGATTCTGTGTCTCCCTCTCTCTGACCCTCCCCTGTTCATGCTCTGTCTCTCCCTGTCTCAAAAATAAATAAAACGTTAAAAAAATTAAAAAAAAAAAAGAATAAGATATCTACATTCTCAGTTGCCATTGCAGGCCTAGATCAGCTGCCTTTTACTCCATAAAGCTTACTTTTTGCCAGGAGTATGTTTGGACTTCCTCTGTCAATAACAAAGTTGAGGTACAGTGTATATTGTGTTGAGAGCTCTGATTTTATGCTGGAGTGCCTTGGTACATAACCAATACCACTTATGAGTTATATAACGATATCCAAAATACTTAACTTTTCCACTATGTTTCTTAGGAGATATTAGTTGAAAATCAATGTGATAATATTTCAAGTCCCATTATATTTCAAGATCCCTTGTGGCAATGCTATTACTTTGTACAATGCAATGAAACCATTTGATTAGCAAAAATTCATTTAGGATTTTCTCCCAGGTGAAATAGTAACAGCAATAATAATAATAGTAATAACGTTAAGATCAGAAGTCCATGTGAGCTTATTATGTAGCAAACAGTCTCAACATATCACAAGCATTCGTTCATTTAAAATCCATTCGTTGCCTCCACAATCTATGGAGGTAGTCGCTATTATTGTCCTCAGAAAAGGAAATTGAATTACAGAGAATTTACACAAAGTTACACAGTGGCAACGCTGGGATTCAAACCCAGGCAGTCTGGCTACTGAATGCATGTGCTTAAATACTACGCTCAACTAGCTCTCAAGCTTTAAGTGGAATGTCTATTTTGGAGTGTGAAAGCTACTTTTCATTTTTATGGACTCTATCCACAGTCAAATAATGAGGAGAACAAGAATGGATTGAAAGTTTATGATAAATGGTTGTTATTTTACTGTCAGTGAACCAAATTCCAATTCTAACACTAGAAGCCACTGGCCTGTTTCTAATAAAAACAGAATACAAAATAAAGCATAAATCACCAAAAACTCTTATAAAGCACTTCCTTAAAATCAGCATGTAAAGGAATATAGCCTCTATATTTGCAAGAGACAATAAAAGAAGTAAAATATATACTCAGATCGCCTTGGCATACAATTCTAAAACCTAATAAAATCTCTATGGTGACAAATAATCTTTGGTAAATTGAAAAACAATTATTACCTTATCTGTTGGCAGGCAGGAAAAATGGAAGTACTGTTAAATGGTGCACGAAAGGGATTAGTATGTTCATTGAGAATATTCTAAATCGAATAGAAAGGTAATATACTTTTTTCTTCATTCGCATTCAAACAGTTCCTTGAGGAAAATTGAAAAGCTGTAGTCGATGTGGCTGGAATGAGTTTCATGGCTGTTGTTAATGCTGTTCACTCAAACACATGGTACGGTTGCACTTCTTATTTTTGAACTTGAGGGGGATCATGTGACATGTCACTCCTGGGCACAAGCCTTAAGGACCCTGGGACTTTGGCCACATTTCCTTCCTCTGGGGCACCGACCACAGACAGGCACATCAAGAGACTGTGTCTGCTGGGCTAGAAGCCTCCGTGAATATGAGTAGAGCACTGTGGCCAACGAGTGCCACAGGAATGAGAAATACATTTTTGTGCGTTAAGCCTCTGAGATTTAGGATTTTGCTGGCGGTGATGTTACTTCATCATAACATAACGTTCGCAAATTCAAGTTGGCAAAAAAACTTAAAGAAATAAAAACAAAGCAAAACAAAACATAATAAAATAAAATCAGAAGTCATTCCTTTATTTTCCTTAACTGAACCAGAAGCCAGAGTATAACTTGAAGCCCATCTTACAGGGCTGGCAGGGAATTTGATGTTATTCTATATTAGAGGTCGCTCCTTATTCCCTAAATGTTACCAATATTCAGACATCTTATATAGCAATATAAGGTCAGGGAATCACGTTTGGGTCTTCTTTTCCTGATGATTATTCCTGGGGAATACCATCCAGGCTTATGTGGCATTGTAACAGTCAAGACTGGACCGCCTCCGTGAATCCTGTTTGTATCCAGTAAGCTTCCTGAGTGGTGGGGAGCCTGCTGCACCCTTGGTTCATCATACAGAGAGTCATCGCCTGGCATTCTTCACTTCGGCTCACGTCCTGTCACTTTTCATGTTTATCACCTAAGACAGGTGAGGGTCCAAGTGTTATGGGGTCCTGAACTTACACAGGGTGAAAAGATCTCTCTGAGAAAACAAAACAAAATATGTAATTTCTTTGTCTTGATCTGTGTGGTGGTTCCAAGAAAACATGTATCACTATGACTTCAGTTAGAATGTGTGCATTGTGCCGTATGAATATTATTCGACAATAAAAAGTTTAGGGTGTAAAATATGATTTCGAAAGTAGGCTCAGGACTTCACAAGGCTTTCCTGCACCTCAAGGCCCCAAAGGGGAAGTTTTATGAACTTCAAGGAAAAGTGGTGCCTCTGACCTTGAAGCCTCCTTCCCCACCTCTGTAGCTTTCCAAGTCTGGGTAAATCTTCTCTCTCTTAGCCCAGGATAATCCTTGCCCTGAGCAGGGAAATTCAATAATAAAAGTCAGAAAGGGACTTGTCTTTAATTTCCCCAGAGGCAAGGAAGCATGTAGTCCCTCTATTGAGAACAGAGGAAGGATGATTATACCAAGAACTGTCAGAATCAAATCAGTGTCCCAATAAATTATCCTACCACATATAGGTGTAAACAGAAAGCCACACACATCTAATAGAATTGCATTGCAATCGATCTTGTCCTTTACTCACTTGAAATACCACATTTTCCTATAAATAGAAGAGTAACAGAATCTTATAGTATTCATGTCAACCCTGGCACGTGCCACCTTAGAAAGCTTGTAATTATAAGAGAAATTGAAAAAGTTGCAGGGTTATTTCATAGGCATACTTATTTCTCTTATAGTGCTTAAAGGTAAACAGAATCTAAACAAGGGCTGGCCCATTAGCTAAAGATGTTGTCTGCCTTAATCCTTTAACATCATAAAGAGAACTTATCATAACTGGAAGTTTAAAATCCAAAAAGGTAAAATATTTGTACCGTTACTTGAAAATGATAATCTTGAGGGTTCTGAACAATTACAAACCCCTTATTGTTTGATTTTGAAGTGTCTGTAAGCATTGTAACCTATTTTTATGCTTCACCTTACTTTCTCCAAAGAACGGAATCATGAATTAGGTTTTCAATGTAAAATTTCCTAATGGGGAGTGGAAAAGCAAGCTTTTCCAGCTTACCTGTCCTGGGTACCAACATTACTTCAACAAATTACAAATTTTGGAAATGACTTTGCCCTAATAGGGTTTAATGACTGGGCCAGACATATTGATTACTTTATTTATATTTTGTTTGTTTAACGACAAACCTTTCTACCTTGAAATCATTCTGTACTTTGTTAATGAATTTGATTTTATAACGTACTCTGCTACTTTCTTCCTTTCACATTAAAAAGCATTAAAACACTTATTTCATTTCTTTTTTTTTTAATTTTTTTTTAACATTTATTTATTTATTTATTTATTTATTTATTTTTCAACGTTTATTTATTTTTGGGACAGAGAGAGACAGAGCATGAATGGGGGAGGGTCAGAGAGAGGGAGACACAGAATCTGAAACAGGCTCCAGGCTTTGAGCCATCAGCCCAGAGCCCGACGCGGGGCTCGAACTCCCGGACCGCGAGATCGTGACCTGAGCCGAAATCAGCAGCTCAACCGACTGAGCCACCCAGGCGCCCCACTTATTTCATTTCTAATACATGAAATTGGTTCTATAATCCTTATAACAAGAATGCACATGACACGGCACATCCTCCCATGTGAACAGGTTTTGTGCATACAAATAACTACTAGTTCAAAATTGCTTAAGATAGTAAATTACATGGAAATTACTGAAATTTAAAGAAGGAAACTGATACTACCTAAGTATGGATTAACTGATTATTCATAGAAAACCACTTCTAAAAATCTGGTTTTTTTTAAGTTGTTTTGAATTCAAATGAAAGACTTGAAGACAGTAATTTTCCACACATGATTCATGTAACTAGTAGTTTTAGAAAATTAACACCAATATTACAAATTGACTTATTCTAGAATGCTATTACTTCATGAGTAAGACATTGATATTCTCAATGTGATCATTAGAGTCAAACTTTTCAGAAGCTTTCGATAAATACCTATATACAAGATATATACATATATAGAGATAAGAGATAAATATAAATATATATTTATATATAATAGATATGAGATATAAGATATAGATATAGATATAGATATAGATATAGATATAGATAGATATAGATATAGGGGTGTGTGTGTGTGTGTGTGTGTGTGTGTGTGTGTATCTGGTCTCAAGTACACTTGAAAAAACCATTGCTTCAGTTTCAAGTACCATATTATTTGAGAAAGTGAAAGCTGCTTTGCATGTTGGCTAGAAGTTATGAATGTCTCTCTCGTTCTCTCTCTCTCCTCCCCTAATTCCCTAACAAAACAGTAAAAGAACACTAAACAAAAACATCTGGTTGGCCTGCATGACTTCACTAGTTCACTAAGAGAGTTCAAAGCTCTTTGTAAATATTTTTCTGGCTTACTAGTAATTAAACCATGTAAACTACTTCCTGAGTGCATTGCTTACCTATGAAAGTTAACTAACTATTCCAGTGCACTGGGGTAGCATTAGGGCACCATTACTTTATTGCATAATAACTATAGTTTTAGAAGTTGTATAAGCTGAACTATGAAAATAAACACAGACCCAGGGACTCAGAACCTAAATAAACCTTGTTGTAACCGAGTAGGGATTTCATTGTAAATAAAACAAAGTGAAACATCCTTATGGGTTACTAATAATGATACAATATCTATTATCTTACTATATAATATCTATAAAAATATCATGAAAATTTTAGCAAGATGACAAAATTTAGTTTTTTATATGGCAATATTGGACTTTTTCTCCATATATATATAAAGTTTATTTATTTTGAGAGAGAGAGAGAGCATGTATGTAAGCAGGGGAGGGGCAAAGAGATGGGGAGAGAGAGAATCCCAAGCAGGAACCACACTGTCAACGCAGAGCCCAACACAAGGCTCCATCCCACAAAGTGAGATCATGACCTGAGCCGAAATCAGGAATCTGACGCTTAACCAACTAAGCCAGCCAGGCACCCCTCTCAATAAATATACTTTTAATAAAATAATATTTCAAGGAGATAAAAAGAAAATGAAGATAGTAAAGGAAATATGACCAGAAAGAAAGTATAAAGTATAAAGCTAAATAAAAACTAATTTTTTTAAATGTTTTATTTTATTTTTGAGAGAGAGCACACGAGCGAGGAGGGGCAGGGAGAGAGAGGGGGGGGGGGGGGCACAGAATCCAAAACAGTATGAAGGTTCTGAGCTGTCAGCACAGAGCCCAATGCGAGGCTCAAACCCATGAGCCGCGAGATCATGACCTGAGCTGAAGTCAGACGCTTAACCAACTGAGCCACCAAGACTGCCCCATAATAAAAATGTTTTGAAAAAATTTTTTATAAAAATAAAAGTTTATTTTAAAAATATTAGATGTTATTATTTATTTAATAAAATCAATTGTATAAATAATATCTTCTTGCTATTTAAAATCAATCTACTTTAAGGGTTTTTTGATTATAAAGTGACTCTCTGTATATTGTTTCTTTTCTTTTTTTTTTTTTAATTCACATATAATTAACATTTGGCTATACTAGTTTTAGGCTATCTGTATATTATTTTTTTTTAATTTTTTTTTTAACGTTTATTTATTTTTTTGGGACAGAGAGAGACAGAGCATGAACGGGGGAGGGACAGAGAGAGAGGGAGACACAGAATCAGAAACAGGCTCCAGGTTCTGAGCCATCAGCCCAGAGCCTGACGCGGGGCTCGAACTCACGGACCGCGAGATCGTGACCTGGCTGAAGTCGGACGCTTAACCGACTGCGCCACCCAGGCGCCCCTGTATATTATTTTAAAGAGAAACAGTACCTAAGTGCATAGTCAAATATTAATGCTATCTGACTAATGTTTAAAATAAATATAGTAAGTATACACACAGTGAAATATATAATACCCATTCCTTCTTCCTCAATCAATCCTCTCAAATTAGCATGTTAAGTGTTTCATGGGTATCATTCCAGGTATATTCTTCATTAACTCAATATACGCACTTAAGAATATTAAATAAGATTAAGCTTTAACACATATGAGTTCATGGAGTATATGATATTATGATACTACCATATTTTTACTTCATAATATATTGTAGATGTTTTTTCATATTAATTTATAATATTTTACCTCATTCTTTATAAAGACTGCTAGTAATCCATTGTATGAATTTAACATATTTATTTAAACAATCTCCTAGAGAATAAGATTTAAGTTATTTCAATTTTTTTTCTAACAAGGCTGGACAAAAAAATGGACAGAACCATAAAAAAGTTTAGAAATAGAACTGATGTGTCAAATAGTTTGAACATTTTATTTACTTATTTTTAAATGTTTATTATTAATTTTTGGGAGATAGAGACAGAGAGACAGAATGCGAGCAGGGGAGGGGCAGAGAGAGAGGGAGACACAGAATCCGAAACAGCCTCCAGGCCCTGAGCTGTCAGCACAGAGCCTGATGCAGGGTTCGAACTCATGAACGGCAAGATTATGACTTGAGCAGAAGTGGGATACTTGACCGACTGAGCCACCCAGGCTCCTCTGAACATTTTAAATATTAACTTTTCTGTTGAATTGCCTTTCCATGAACACCCTACGAGAGTTCTTATTTCTCTTAGCACAGCTCCTATCAAGTATTAAAAATGATCTTTCTAGTCTCTGCAAATTTGACAGCTGAATATCAGTACTTCAGCATTGTATATATTTATATTTCTATTTTTTTGCTGATCATCAGCCACATATAGTTGTTTTCTGTTCTCTGCTTTCACACTTTAAAAAAAATTACAGAAGTTGATCCTTTTCCTTTGATTCACAAATGCTTTCTAATATAAAGAATATTGGTTTGCATCTTTTATATAAAATTGAACACACTTCGTATGCTTTGAAATTTATACTTCTATTTTCAGCAACTCTATATTTGTAGTTATGGAATTATTTTTGCCACATACAAGTTTCTAAAGAAATTGTCTACAAATAGTCGGTAGTTTTTTTTTTTTTTCCTTTATTCTTTCTGGGTTTCATGTCCAACACCAAGGTCATACAAAAAAATAAACAAAATACTTCTGTTCTTAATAGCTCATGACTCAATTTTTGGCTTGAAAAGCTTGTATGCATCTGTGTTTTGTTTTAGTCTTCCAGAGGAACTTGATGGTCCTATTATGAACTTCCAAAAAATTAGTGCTGTAATTTTAAGTGATGTTATATTGAAATTAAGATGAATTTAGGAAGCTTGGTTTGTTGAAATGTCATTTGCAACAATAATAAGACATGGCATTAATTAAATAAGACACCTGTCATAGATTTTAGGGCTCTCAATCCACATAGCCTTCTCAGTTGGCACCTTCCTACATCTCTTCCTAAGAGGCAGACTTGGAATTAGCCAATCCAAAAAAAAAGGAAAAAAAAAATAGTCTTATTATTATCTCTCCTTATTCTTTAAGTTCTGGCCGAATCATTCTAATCATTAGGTTTTCAATAATCTCCTAAAGACCAAATTTCATAATTATTTCTCAGTATCCATCCTTTCTTTGACATGTGGAAGTCTCGGTCGGCTTCAACATTTCACCTCAAGTGAAGAAATGGCTGATGCACACAGTGGAATGTAAGCTGCAGGTGGAAAGAGCCGTGGTTACTTCTCTTATTGAGTGACTCTGGACACAACAGTCCATCTGTTTCAACTGCCGTATCCTCACCTGGAAAATCTGAATACCAGCTCGACCTCCAGGGGTTGTTGGAAGGATTACTGCACATGAATTCGGTGTGCCATAATGGCATTTCTATTGTTTCCAAGTGAATCACATGTTCATATGCAATGTATTTAACGTGACCCCAGATTGATTAATCTTACCAAAATTCTTCCTATGCCAAAGGCTGGAAATCTTTGAGTAAGCCATTTACATTCTTTTCCTTTCCTTTTCCTTCTTACATCTTGTACTGAATCTCTGTCTCGATCACTCATACATAACTATTATTCACCATGTTCCTGGACACCCCTCCATTGCAGTTCAACAGTACTTTATGAGTGGATTCTGAAATCGAAGCCTTCCTAACTTCCACGACTCTAAGCTTCAAAGATACAAAAGCACTTCGTAAACTGCGAAACTGTTAGTAAAAACTGTAGTAGTGTCATTTTAGGCAATGCATTACACTTTCATTATATTCAGTGTCTACCTATGTCCTCGTAATATGTAGTCATTTAAAAGTCCTCAAAGTTGGGTATGGTTAAAGATACAAAGATCGGTAGTGGTTGAACAGAGATGCAGACAGTTCTAAGGTTGATGTACTTTTCTCAAGACTCCATAGACTAGGATAATAAGCAGGTACTCTAAGCAATAAATATAGATGAATAATATATCTATACATACAAGTCATAATTGTTATCTTGGTCCAGATTAAACGCAACATCACATTTATTATGCTATTTCCCAACTCCAATAAATAGTTTTCCTCTTTTCTGCCATGGTATATTTTAAAACAGGAGCCCATACAACCTGGCTCAGTCCAACCCGAATGCTCCTCTAATCCTAAATTATTCCTTCTCTTTTGGTTACCCTGGTAATCATCACTCTCCCATTGATAAGCCCTGCCCATAGAATGATATATAATCTGCCACACAAACTGGACAAATTGGACACTCTGAGAATGAGAAGGGAATGTATCCAAAATTATGACAAGTCAACAGTCATATCTGGCTTTGTTCCATACAAAATGAAATGTGTGTAACCCATACCTCTTTATGCTCTCCTTATACAGCAAGAAGATATTTCCTTCTCTTTTGTTCGTGCGTAGGAAATATATCCTGTAAGACTTGACCCAGATCCTACCTTCTGCAATATCTTTCCTCACCCAGATTTATCTTTTCTCTGAATCACTTTAGTATCTAAACTATTGTCATGTGTTTCAAGTATATTTATGTTGCTCGTGATCAAGACAGTGGGATCCTTGATGGAAGAAGATGTCTAATCATTTTATATAGGCTTCTAGAAGCCAAGGGCAGAGCAAGTAATGGATATTCAGTGAACACTTACAGAATTAATTGGATAAGTCTTTCAACTTCTGATCCCCCATTGGTAGCCAGGTGGGAGAGAAAATTAGCTGTAATTGGTTCATAACAATTTAAGTTTAATAATTAAGGAATATTTTAGCTGTCTCCACTTAAAACGCCTTTAAAGAAGAAACTAATGGAGCAGAGAATACATACATTTTGATAACATTAAATTGAGAATCAGAACAGGCAGTGCTGTCTGGGTAGACTGAGCTGGTGGAAGGAACTTCTTTGGCTAGCTCCAGGCAGAAAGTCTTACCTTCCAAAGGTGGGGAAATGGCATAGTATAGGAAACGAAGGAAAGAGTGGGCAAGACAAATTTTCCTTATTTCAGAGTTGTTCACTGGGCTGGCACTGTCTGAACTCTTTCTTTCTAACCAGTCACAGTAAGCTTCTTCTTACCATATTCTCCAGAGGCTCTTTGAGCGTGTGCTGACCTCTTCCAGTCATTCATGCCCAGGCTGTGGTGTGAGGCTGCGCCTTCACGTAGACTCTAAACCAACACTTCGATGTCAGTGATGCTAGAAATTATGGTTCACAGAAGGTGCAGATCAAACTCCCAAGAATCGTGGAAGGAAAACAACAACTGCCTGGTAATGCCATGCTTCCAGAACTTGAAATCAACTGTCACCAGGCACAAACATGTATCCCTTATGAAATTATCCTGCTCTGAGTACATTTCAATTGAATGCAGATAATCCAAACTCCTCTTAAAGGCTGGTGATCAAGGTTTGGTGTTAAGCTCTGAACTACTGATAAGAGTGCTACGGCTGGATTTCTCAGGCTCAGATAAGCACGAATGCAGGCTTCCTTAACTTTGCTTTCAGTTTATAGAACTGCACTTAATTTAGAAAAATTGGTACTGGAATGAGTCATTCCATGAGCAGTCTCAGGACTGTTTAACTTCACTGAGGACAGGAAATGTAATGAAAGCATTCTCTCGGCTACAACGTTATTGGCCAGGGATAGCTGTGTAGAATAACAGTGTAATCCTCTGAGCAAACCATCCTCTTGAACAGATGCTAATAAAGACTAATCCTCCCATTTAATAAAAATATATGTGCAGCGTTATGCTTTTTCCTGATTATTGACCTGAGATAAATAAGGCTTTAGCTTGTCATGTTTAGTGAACTGGCCATTCATCAGCATTCAAATGAATAGGCAAACTCTTCAAACTACTGATTTTATGATAAATTTGAAAAAGGACTTTAAAATTAGGTTTATATCACTTTTATCATTTAGAGGAAACAATAAGTAATTCCCTCCGTGGACTTGGCAATATGTCAGTGATCCCTAACCTATTATAGGTAACATTTTTAACGAATAAAGATAAAGAATTCATGCTGTTTTGCACATGTGTCTATATTTGTATCTTAATTATGCTCTGTGTGAACAGAGGGATTGAACATTTTCATTCATCAAGAAATGCCTGTCTTCTTGTGTTACTCATGAGCAGCACTCTGGATACTGTGTTGAAGCATTCTGTTAGCACATAAAACTGCAGGGCACCATACATCTCGGTGCCCCTTATCTCCACAGTAAAGACCTGACATTTCAGCAGGAAATCTTATCGGCATTTCTTACCTATGGCTATATTCAGAAGCTGTGTAAACTGCTTCTATAAGGAAAAGAAAAAGTGCATGAAATGCATAGACCGGTGCTCTCATTTGGGGGGCCATCAACCCTCACTCTATGGCCTGTCACATGAATAATTCAGCTCTAATCCATTTCAAAGGCTGTTATAGCCGTTCAGCCGTGTGTTTAATCAACACCCAGAAGTAAGTTACAACTGTCACCCTGTGATGTGACCTTGACAAAGTCAGAATTAATGGTGTAAAGTAATTAAAGTGCTCCGCCTTCAAAACGTGACCTCGTGAATCCAGTTTCTTCTTCCTTTCTTCCTCCAAGTAACACGTACTCACTAAATTTTTGAAAAGGAAGAGTACTTCATGTTGTTTGCAGAAAATTTTGAAGATCAAATAACATAAAGAAGTAAAATAAAACCCTGTGATAGTTCTACCTATTGTCATTTGAGGATTTTTTTCTGGGCTCTTCTCTAATTATATGTGTAATAATATGCAATGTGCATGTTAGCATAGGTATAGGTGCATCTTAGTATTAGCTGCTCTTACAAAATGCAAATTCCATTGGCTGCATAGTTTTGTATATTTCTGGTCAATTTTTCTAACTCTTAGACATACATATATTTTCATTCAGTCACATCTAAATTACTTCTTCACGTAGAGAGCCTGAGCACTGGAGGGTTTGGGTTCTGATTTTCACTATTTATTAGGTACCTAAAAAACACAGAGCTCTTCGTGAAATGTGAGGGAAGTGGACGCAAAGTTCTGCCACAATCACCACCATGAACACCCACCTTTATAAAGGACCTGGCAGCTGACATGGATACGTGTGTTAAATCACTTCCTGAGAGATTCTCTGCCACTGACACATAGAATGAGACTGACTTCTGTGCCCATCTCTCCTGAGTAAAAGCATAAACTAACAGTCACAGGTGGAAAAATGGACTTCCCAGCTCTCCCCTCCTGATTATGTAAATCAAAAATGAAATTAGCAGCCCCTCTGACCTTTATTTCTCACCGCCTACCCAGATGAAATGGGTGAATAGTGTTAAGCATGATATTCCAGAAGGAATGGGCCCAATATAAATACCCACAAGGAAATGTTCTTTTGCCTTTTTTCCCTTAGGTTATTATTTGCTTGCTTGCCTAGAATTCAGGAATATGTTCTTGTTAACCACATATATGGCTTTATATATATATTTTTAAATAAAAGATTATGAATATTTAATATAATGTATGCAATATGTATTGCTTTAAATTGTGGATTGCTTTGTTCCTTTTGAAATGTCTAGCATCCATTATAACATCTAGGTATCAGCTTCTGAAAATAAGAAAATTTTTTTATTAAAAATGACAAGGTTGGGGCACCTGGGTGGCTCAGTCAGTTAAGCGTCTGACTTCAGCTCAGGTCACGATCTCGCGGTTCATGGGTTCCAGCCCCACCTTGGACTCTGTCCTGACAGCTCAGAACCTGGAGCCTGCTTCAGATTCTGTGTGTCTCCCTCTCTCTCTGTCTCTCCCCATTCATTCTTTCTCTCTCTCTCTCTCTCTCTCTCTCATAAATAAACATTAAATTTTTTAATAAAAATATGACATGGTTGAAAATGATAATCAGTTTGTTTAAGATACCAACACTTATGCCTGAAAAAGTAATTCAATATCCAAGAACACTTCCTACCTTACATTAAAGAAGTACTTTATTTAAGACACACACATGCACACAAACACACAAACTATGCAATCTAAAAATTCATGCACATAAATACATACATTATATATACTTACATATAATATATATAATAATATGTATGTATAGTTAATATAATAACAAAAACCACCATAGTTTAAAGACATTAAGAATGTATTTGCTTAAATAAGCTCTATGGTAAATTCGTTTATTAACTTACAGTCCTTTGCTATAGTAAATGAATACTCCTGATTTCTTTGATGGGTACTCTTTCTTATATATTGTATTTCTTAAACTTATGGTATAAATTAGGTATGGAAGTGGTATCTGCCTGGTCTTTTCTTATGTCTCTGAACTTTCCTTCATCTCCTTCAGGGGCCTCTGTTCTTCCGCACCCGTCAGCACCCCATTAATAGCCAAGATTTAATCCTCAGCCCTCTTTTATAATCGCCATGCCCTTCTTCCATCATTTTCTGTATCACCTCCATAGCGATAGCTCCCAAGTCTCTATCACCACTTCAGACTATTTCCTATGCGTCAGGTTTGTACAAGTAATAATCCACTGGATACCTGAAAACCCAAGCAGGGAGGTGGGACCAGTTCTTCCTGGCTCACCTGAGTAATTGTCAAACACAGATTTTTTTTAAAAAAATGTATACAAATTTACAGTCAAATAAATTATACTAGAGGTAGAAATATTAAATACATCAAACTTACTATTTCGATTATTTCTTCACTGTGGTATTATCCGTGTTCTTGAGGTTATTTTTGTGTATTGGATTAGCATAGCAGGAACACTAGACAATGACACGCTACTGCTCATCTCCGTGGTGAATGACAAGGAAGTTCGTTTCTTGAGGTTAGTCACGTTGAGAGTATTCACACCAGGGAAATGGAGAAAGGCTGCTAATGAACAGGCTTTCCGTTTTTGTGGAAAGCTGGTTGCTAAACATTTCCCACCATGCTACTTCTTCGACCGGAGTATATCTCTGACAGTCATTGTTTGTTGTAGTTGTTGTTTGAATTTACTTTTGTTCTGTTTTGTTTGTTTGTTTTGCTCTGGAATCCACGCTACCCCTTCCCCTGATATACAGTGTCTTACAGAGAAACCATCTCTGTGAGACGCATTTTCCAGATTCCCTCCCTAGCTTCTTTCGACCTGGTTTCTATTAATGACAAACACCTACAGGAAACTGCCAGATGAAGAAACGGAAAAGGCAGACAAGCATTCTGAGAACAACGGCCTCTCTGCTATAGCTCTAGATCTTGCCAGAGAGGCCCGCATAGTCATTGCTTCCAGTGGGTAATCTTAGTTCTAGTAACATTGCCTCTTTTTTGACCTTTTAGACCTGTGAAGACAGCAATGTCCTGCAGCTGTTAATCTCGGGGTTGCCTGAAGGCCCCTGTTTGGCTTCTCAGCTCTTCAGAGCTGCATGACTAATTCCCTGTGTACAATGATCCTTTTTTAAAGTTTATTTATTTGTTTGTTTATTTTAGTTTCTACACCCAACATGGGCCTTGAACCCCCGGCCACAAGATCAAGAGTGGCACACTCTTTCAACTGAGCCAGCCAGGTGCCTCTGGTTTTTCTTTGTAATTGCAGTTGCATGTATCATCTTCGTTCTAATTAGGAGACACAAACCACACAGTAATTTTAACAGGGGATGTTTAACATTAAAGAATATTCTTAAGCTGTAAGAGGCAAGTCACTATGAAGCTGTGGAAGAAACTCTAAAGGAAAACTTGGAGCTGAGGGAGAGTACAAAGGAAGGGTGGGGCACCTGGCTGGCTCAGTTGGTTGTCAAACTCTTGATTTGGGCTCAGGTCCCGATCTCACGGTTCATGAGACTGAGCCCCATGTTGTGCTGTCCGTGCAGAGCCTGCTTGGGATTCTCTCTCTCCCTTTCTTTCTGCCCTTCCCTGCTCATGCGTGAGCTCTCTCTCTCTCTCTCTCTCTCTCTCTCTTTCTCTCTCTCAAAATAAATAAATAAATGTGAAAAGAAGAAAGAAAGAAAATGTGATCTTAGAAGGAAGGATACTCTCCAAGGTTGAGTTCAGACCTCATTAGAAAAGGTGTAGTTGCAACCCACAGGAGGTCCAAGAAGTCTGTTGGGTAGCCCCCACCAGAGTGGTCTCTAGTTACCAAAAAAAGCAAGAAATAAGCCCACAGTGCAGGCAAACCACACTGGTAGGGGAGCACGCAGAGGGAGTCCAGGCGCTGCTCTGGGAGCAAGGCCCACAGCATGTCCTGATAACATGTTGAGGGTAAAAGTAAGAAGCCTCAGGAAGCTGATCCTAGGACTTGAGCTAGATCCGTGAAGTCACCAAAAGAACTGTGCCTTTTGGATATGTGGCTAGACAGAGGGCATCTGAATGCCCCCCCCCACACTCACACTATTGCCATATTGTGCAGTAGGAGCCAGAGGGCTGTGGAATCAAAAGCAAAACAGCCAAAATCAGGAAAAGATTTAATATCACTCCAGTGCCCTGTACTGACACATCTTAACACTGTACTGTATTTAAAGCGAAGTGTTTAAAGCACCAGTCCATTATTGCAGAGCAGATGCGGGAGGGTGGACTTGGACCTAAGAGGCAGAACGTTGAAATGGACACAGTTTGTTTTCTGAGTTTCTGTAGGGGACAGATTGATAAAATTCTCAAAGCTAAAGCCTTCGTATTACAGTGGCATCTGTAATCTCCATCACCCAGTTAAAAAAGGTCAGTATTTGAGTGTCATTCTTGATGATTCCTCTGCTCATGCCTTTGTCTTGGTTTAACATCTGTCCTGGATGTGCCATCTACTATCTATCTTCTTACCATCATACTAATTCATATGGTTATCATTTGTCTCATGGAATATTGCATTCTTTCTTTAAAAAAAGAAATGATTAGGGACACCTGCGTGGCTCAGTCGGTTCAGCAACCAACTTCAGCTCAGGTCATGATCTCACATTTGTGGGTTCAAGCCCCACATCGGGCCCTGTGCTGACAGCTCAAAGCCTGGAGCCTGATTTGTATTCTGTGTCTCCCTCTCTCTCTGCCCCTCCCCTGCTCGCGCTCTGTCTCTGTCTCTCTCAAAAATAAATAAACATTAAAAAAAAAAATTTAAAAAAAAGAAGGGCCCTGAAACAACAGTAATCATAATACTATTACTAATAGATATCATCTTGTATGAGAGGATATAGAGGCAACTTAACTAACGCCAAGAGTTTTTGGTCTGAAGAATTGATGCTTAAGCTTAATATAATGGCCGAATATAGAATAATTAGGTCAAGGGATGAGGGAAGGCATTTCAAACGAAGAGTACATAATGTTCCAAGGCAGGAATGTGCCATATTTAAGGGTCATCAAGGAAGCCAGCCAATGTTTCTGGAAATAGAAGGAGGGAAGAGGGTAGAGTGAAAGTGAGAGAGAGTGAGAATACAATGGAGAAGAATCCTTGGGGCGCCTATGTGGTTCAGTTGATTAAGCGTCTGACTTTGGCTCAGGTCTGATTTCACTGTTCGTGAGTTCCAGCTCCGCATCAGACTCTGTGCCTTCAGATTCTGTGTCTCCCTCTCTCTATCTCTGTGACCCTCTTCTCTCTCTCTCTCTCTCTCAAAAATAAATAAACATTAAAAAATTAAACAACAACAACAACAACAATGGAGAAGAATCCTAGGATATGAGACTTCAAAGGAGCCAACTCTTGGACAATGCAAAGACTTTAAAACAACATTAAGATTTTGGGTATTTTTCCCAAGAGCAATAGGGAGCAATAGCTGCCTTTTTTTTAAATGTTTATTTATTTATTTTGAAAGAAAGAGAGAAAGCACAAACAGGGAGAGCAGAGAGAAAAGGAGAAAGAGAATCCCAAGCAGGCACCACACTATCAGCACAGAACCTGACATGGGGTTTGATCTCACAACTAAGGAGATCATGTCCTGGGGAGAGGGAAGATGGCGGCATAGGAGGACGCTGGGCTCACCGCGCGTCCTGCTGATCACTTAGATTCCACCTACACCTGCCTAAATAACCCAGAAAACCGCCAGAGGATTAGCAGAACGGAGTCGCCGGAGCCAAGCGCAGACGAGAGGCCCACGGAAGAGGGTAGGAAGGACGGCGAGGCGGTGCGCGCTTCACGGACTGGCGGGAGGGAGCCGGGGCGGAGGGGCGGCTCGCCGGCCAAGCAGAGCCCCCGAGTCTGGCTTGCAAAAAGCGGAGGGGCCTGACGGACTGTGTTCCGACAGCAAGCGCGACTTAGCGGCTGGGAGGTCATAAGTTAACAGCTCTGCTCAGAAAGCGGGAAGGCTGGAGGACAAAGGGAAGGAGAGCTGCTGAGCCCCCGGACGACAGAGCTCAGTTTGGTGGGGAACAAAGGCGCTCGCCAGCGCCATCTCCCCCGCCCATCCCCCAGCCAAAATCCCAAAGAGAACCAGTTCCTGCCAGGGAACTTGCTCGCTCTGGGCAAACACCCAACTCTGCGCTTCTGCGGAGCCAAACCTCCGGCAGCGGATCTGACTCCCTGCAGCTGCCACAGGGCCCCTCCTGAAGTGGATCACCTAAGGAGAAGCAAGCTAAGCCTGCCCCTCCTGCCCCTGTGCACCTTGCCTACCCACCCCAGCTAAGATGCCAGATCCCCAGCATCACAAGCCTGGCAGTGTGCAAGTAGCCCAGACAGGCCACCCCACCCCACAGTGAATCCCGCCCCTAGGAGAGGGGAAGAGAAGGCACACACCAGTCTGACTGTGGCCCCAGCGGTGGGCTGGGGGCAGACATCAGGTCTGACTGCGGCTCCGCCCACCAACTCCAGTTAGACACCACAGCACAGGGGAAGTGCCCTGCAGGGCCTCACCACGCCAGGGACTATCCAAAATGACCAAGCGGAAGAATTCCCCTCAGAAGAATCTCCAGGAAATAACAACAGCTAATGAGCTGATCAAAAAGGATTTAAATAATATAACAGAAAGTGAATTTAGAATAATAGTCATAAAATTAATCGCTGGGCTTGAAAACAGTATAGCTGACAGCAGAGAATCTCTTGCTACAGAGATCAAGGGACTAAGGAACAGTCACGAGGAGCTGAAAAACGCTTTACACGAAATGCATAACAAAATGGAAACCACCACGGCTCGGATTGAAGAGGCAGAGGAGAGAATAGGTGAACTAGAAGATAAAGTTATGGAAAAAGAGGAAGCTGAGAAAAAGAGAGATAAAAAAATCCAGGAGTATGAGAGGAAAATTAGAGAACTAAGTGATACACTAAAAAGAAATAATATACGCATAACTGGTATCCCAGAGGAGGAAGAGAGAGGGAAAGGTGCTGAAGGGGTACTTGAAGAAATAATAGCTGAGAACTTCCCTGAAGTGGGGAAGGAAAAAGGCATTGAAATCCAAGAGGCACGGAGATCATGTCCTGGGTCAAAATCAAGAGTCAGAGGCTTAACCAACTGAGCCTTCCAGGCACCCCAGGGAGCAGAAGCTTCTTAACTTGTTTTGTTTTCCTTTTATAGGATTCTCCTGCCAAGTCTCCAATTCAAAGTCTATATGTATGTCCTAGTTTTCCTTTCCTACCATAAAATCGAATCATGTAACTCCCCATCTTTTATATGACATCCAAATATATCTGTTGCCACCTGCCATTGTTCCAACCCCATTGGGGTAGCAGCCTGCAAGGTGGCCTTCTTGTGTGACTGACAATAGTTGGGTTGTGCAACTAATTTTACCTTGTGGAAGTGACAGGGTGCCTTTTGGCATCATCCTTTGTTCTCTTTCTTCTCTAGTCACTTGATCCAGAGGAAGCCAGTGCCCATATTATGAAGACCTTCAAAAACCCTGGGTGAAGCCAAAGAAGCAAAGGACTGAGGTCTTTTTCCAACAGACAAAGAATTAAAACCAACCAACAATAACAAATGAAAATGAAGGATCCTGCCACCAGCCACGTGAATGAACCATCTTAAAAGTGGATCTTCCTTTCCTAATCAAGATGATTGGGGTGCTAGCCAGGATTTTATCTGCAACTTCATAAGAAACTCTAAATCAGAAGCACCCAGCTAAACCACTCTCAAATTCTAAATACCTAGTAACACTCAGTGTTATCTATTTGTACTCTTGCCCAACCAAAACTCTTAGACATTCAATAAATCTCAGCTACTCTACCAGTTAAAATGTCAGAGATGGGAGTTCCAAGAAGCCATCTAAGTACTGAGTTCTTTTGTCCCTCATACTCTCTGTTACTGATACCTGGAAGGAGATTCTATAAGATTCTATAAGATTCTATAAGATACTTTGGTCCTTAGAGCCATAGGCTTGAGTATTTGCAGCATCTCACTTGTAAGTATAAATAGACATGGGGAACTTTTAATCAACTTATGCATAATTAAAATCTCAGATCAAACATTACCTCTTCTAAGATAGCTTCCCTGATTACTCAGGATGAGTTATGTTACTTTCCATCCTATTTTCCATAGTACTTTTTACAAACTTCTATCACACAGTTATTATAGTGCATTGTGATTTTTTTTTTTTATTTAAGACTTCATCAGTTTCTAAACTACTACTACTTTCTGAATCTATTGTAAAATATAATGGATTCAGAGACTTGTGGAACATGGGTTGCAACATATTCCTAATACCCTATCAATTGATTATAAGTTCCCCCCAAATTGTGTATGAATATGTGCATATAAATGTGAAATATATATGAAATCAGATCACTACCAGAAATCAGGAAACCAAGAGTTCAAGAGGCAGAATAAATATTGAAAAACAAGCTATAGGACAAATGGAGCAAACAGATAACCAGCCAAGATCAAAATTTGTCAGGTGTCTGAGAGAAGAAACAACAAAACTGAAAATCACCAAATAAGCTCCAGAAATATAAAATGATTATTTTTGCCTGCTTTTTGAAACCAACGTCTACAGTATTGAACTTTGTGGTCGCTGCAAGATGTGGCATCTAGAAAAGTGTTGTAAAAGTGAATTTTTTGGTACCGTTGAAAGAAAAAAAGATTTGCCAATTAAGTGTATTTTATTTCAAGGAACACTGACTCTCACACATACCAGTTCAGATGAAAAAGAAGTGCGGTATTCATTCTCTCTTTTCTGGTTCCCAAGGTGGGAAGTTTGCAAACCCACCTGGTGCAATGATAATACTCTTAGTGTGAATGATAATTTCTCAGTGCCAGGTGAATTATGAAACTTTCCTCTAGATTGATAGCTGAAAGATGATTCTGCCTCATGATACCCTATCAAAGGTCAATATACAACCTATGTATTTCTCTAAAAAAAAAAAAAAAAAAAGAAAAGAAAGAACATCCTAAGCCATGCTGCTCCCACTCTAATCCACTACATTAAAACCACAGCAGCAATGTTGCATAGTTAGGAGAGATCAGTGGCCTGAAAAACTTAAAACACTTACTATCCTGCTCCTTTCAGAAAACTGTGGCTGATCCTGATCTAAAGTACCAAGAAGGTTCTACAGGTCACTTATGAAAATGCAATATATTTTTAAATTTTTTTAATGTTTATTAATTTTTGAGAGAGACAGTCAGAGTGTAAGTGGGGGAGGGGCAGAGAGAGAGGGGGGAGGGGGGGGGACACAGAATCTGAAGCAGGCTCCAGGCTCTTAGCTGTCAGCACAGAGCCCGATGCGGGGCTTGAACTCGCAAATGGCGAGATCATGACCTGAGCCAAAGTAGGCACTTAACAAACTGAGCCACCCTGGTGCCCCGAAAATGCAATATTAATCTAAAACACAATAATATGAATTCATGGTAACATGATCATTGACTCTGTATCTCACCCAGACCCATTCTCAAACAGGGGTCAGTCTAAAGTTTTTTCTTGATTGTTTTTTGGTTATTGGTTGGTTGGTTTAATTTTCTATGTGAGGATATGAGAGTTGGAAATAAGTGTTCTGATGATCATTTGGCACTTTATCGGTCCATTTATAGTGTTGTTTGGAGTAGTCAACTCCCTTTCGACCAAATAAATGAAAACATTTTTTCCCCTTTGTCACAACAACTGGTAGGAGACTGACTGGAAAATATTGTTCTTCGTTACCTAGTGACCATGCGCCCCACATTTGTTGTGAACAGCCCCCACTTATGTTTTATATAACTATAAATATAGAATTTAACTATACTTTAACTATAAGTATAGAATTCTATAACTATAAGTATAGAATTTAAGTATACTTTATTGTTTTACTTTACATGGAATATCCAGGATTTAAAAAAAAAAAACTTCTGAAAATATTATTTCTTCAAGAACAAAGATAAATTTTCCAACAAGATACAGGAATATAACTACTATTTATAGATGATATAAAGTAGAAGCTTTACTTGTCAGTCCTAAGAACATGTGTCTGGAAATATTATGCATGTGAATGTTCATTTATCATATCAACAATGACACTAATTTCCCAGGTTGCATAGAAAACCTGAGAAACAAATAAGCCACTAAATAATGTTCGATGAAAAAAGCCCTAAAGTCCCTATGATTCCCATCTGTGGACTCTGAATTGAGCAAAGCAGTATCATGCAGTGATGTCTGAACTCAGACATCACATAACGTCTTGAGAAACAAGCATGTTCCTTTGTGGAAAAAGTATCAGGGCATTTAAAATCACGAAAGTTGAGACTGATAAATTGCTATTTTTAAGGAATTATAAATCTTCCTTGTCTCCCCAAGTTTCTAAAAATATAAATGAGGTAAGCATCAGACTGTGCTCCCTGCTCTCAGCTCCAGGCTCCTAAATCTATCTGCTTAGCTGGTATTCTAAAAAGACATTTCAAAATAAGTGTGTCCAAACCTAAATTCTTGATTCCTAAATCAATGTATTCTGTATCTTCCTAAACATGCTCTTCACTCAGTCTTCTAATTTACTAAAAATTATGTCACAATCTACCCAATTACTCAAGTGAGGGGGGAAAAAACACAACTTTATTACTTTTGATGTATTCTTTTCCTTAATACCCACATCTAAGATATCTGCATGTCGTCTCATTATTCTACCTTCCAGGTATTTCCTGAATCTGCTTACTTCTCTCTTTCCCAGTCACCATCCTGTCTATGTCATTATCTCTTCTTCAGAAAGCTGAAAAACTACTTATCTAGACTATCTTGGCCCCCTCCAACCCCCCACCCCTACACAGGAACCAGACTAATTTTTGTGCAGTATAAAAGAGATCACATCACTCTCTTGTTTAAAAAGACTTTTGGGGCGCCTGGGTGGCGCAGTCGGTTAAGCGTCGGACTTCAGCCAGGTCACGATCTCGCGCTCCGTGAGTTCGAGCCCCGCGTCGGGCTCTGGGCTGATGGCTCAGAGCCTGGAGCCTGTTTCCGATTCTGTGTCTCCCTCTCTCTCTGCCCCTCCCCCGTTCATGCTCTGTCTCTCTCTGTCCCAAAAATAAATAAACGTTGAAAAAAAAATTTTTTTTAAATAAAAAGACCTTTTGTTACACTTCTACTGTGATCTAGATTTGTAACCATGCCTTACAAAGTCTTGTACAACCTACCTTCTGACCAGATTTAACACCTCATCTTCTGCTACTAAACCTTCCCTAATTCTCACCTTCAGAAAATACCGGGAAGGCACCATGTGTTTTTCTCTCTCATGGTTTTTTATAAATCCCGATCCTTGAACTTAGAAAGCACTGACCCCTCATGCCCAGATCTGCACTAGGCTGACTCCTTCTCAAACATTCAGTTTAAATGTTATGTGCTCAGAGACAGTCTTTCCTGAATGTGCTCTCGGAGGCAGTACCCCACTCTCCAGCTTATTATTCTCTTTTCTATATTATATTTTATCGTTTAGATCCTTTATGGTATATAGCATTCATGAAAAGTATTTGGTTGATTTATATGTGTATTGTCTATCTCTCTGATTATATTAGAAGATCCATCAGGAAAAAGCCCATATCTTTTTCTTCACCTATAGTCCCCCAATACCTTGTACCTAGAATAAATTACACATTCAAATGCATTTGATGAGCAAATAAATATGAATTAAGTTCCAGGTTTAATTTGCTCCTAAGTAATGTGAAATATAACACAGAATCTTGCATACATCCATCTAGAATGGAATGAGAGAAATTTGTTAGTTGATAAAGCAGCAGCAGGGTTTGCAAGGACTGACTCCAATACCGAAAGACCTTCTACTGCGGGTAAAATGCTACTAAACAGCACCACATGCTACAGAGAAATAATCCATGAAAGGAAGAGTCAATCCATGTGGCGAACGTCATGTTTTCTGATTTTAAGAAATTGCCACAGCCACTCCAAGCTTCAGCAACCACCACCCTGATCAGTCAGCAGCCATCAACACGATGGCAAGAACCACCACCAGGAAAAAGATTACAACTCACCGAAAATCAGGTGATGGCCAGCAACTAGGGCAATAAAGTACTTCTTAATTAAGGCGGGTACACTGTTATTCAGACATAATGCTGCATAATACTATTGTACATTTAATAGACTATAACATAGTATGTACATAACTTTTAAATGCACTGGGAACCCAAAAAATTCATTTGACTTGATTTATTGTGATATTTGCCTTATTGTGATGGTCTGGAACCACACCCACAATCTTTTCTCAGGTATCCCTGTATCAAAATTATAAAAACTATACATTTAAAAATAGCACTACGGGGCGCCTGGGTGGCGCAGTCGGTTAAGCGTCCGACTTCAGCCAGGTCACGATCTCGCGGTCCGTGAGTTCGAGCCCCGCGTCGGGCTCTGGGCTGATGGCTCAGAGCCTGGAGCCTGTTTCTGATTCTGTGTCTCCCTCTCTCTCTGCCCCTCCCTCGTTCATGCTCTGTCTCTCTCTGTCCCAAAAATAAATAAACGTTGAAAAAAAAATTTTTAAAATAAAAATAGCACTACTGTAAAAATTAATTGTAATGGTGCCAGTTAGTATTTTCTTCAATGTATATCCCAATCCAAATTTAAAAAAAAAAAAGAGGGTTTAATAGTTATAAATCTGCCATAAATTTTCACTTAACAGGTTCCAGGAAGTTTTTTTTAGGCATTTCACCTACATCAATTCATTTAGTTCACTTAACAATCTTATAAAGTAGATGCTAATATTATTTTCATTTTTAGATGAGAGAAATGAGTTACAGAGGAGATCAAAAAGATATAATGAGACACAAAACAGAAATTCACACAGAGGTAATGTGTCCTCCAGAATTCAAGCTCCCACTCACTACACTGTACTGACCTCCTAAAAGATTTCAGTCACCTTAAAAGAGTTACCAGGAGCATCTCAAATGAAGCCAATAAAATGACAGCACATGACAGAAAAAGTCAGAGCAGTCTTTCAAGAGCAGAAAATTATCAAAGCAATAAAGATTCTGAGCAAGTCGACAAAACATAGAGCTACCGAGACTGTCAAAAACAAATCAGCACACAAACAAAACGAAGGAAATTTACTTACATAATTCTCTGAACGGAAAATGGGCCTCGGCTATATTTAGCTGATCCAGATTGTTAGTAACTACTAGCATTGGCTAGCACTTTTAAAAAAACATTTAAGTGTTAACTTTCCAAACTCTTTCAGAGTAAATCTTTCCAAAGAAAGATTTCCAACCGAGAAAACACTAAAGAAAATTTGAACATAGTAGAAAAACAAAATAAAATGACTTTTCATTTCCATCATGGCAGCGGTTTGTAGGGATTATTGTTAGACATCGCATTTTCCTACATACAAGTGTATATACACTTGTAATTTATACTTTCAGTACTGTGGTCAAATGGGGAAGGTGAAGTTCTTTGTCTGTGTGTTCCCATGTGTATCTTTATTGTACTAACAGGTGGGTGCCGGTCCTCTTAGTTTAAGCTACCAAACAGAGTATAGAAATTTCCAGGGAAAGATTTTTATTGCAGAGCTATCCTGTCCAAAATAATACTAGCTATAGATCTTCTGGAGATGCCTTTTATTCAAGGGAGGAAGTTCCCTTCTAGGACTAATATACTGAGAATTTTTATCAGGAGTAGATGTAGGATTTCATCAATTTTTTTTTTTTCCTGCTTCTACTGAGATGACCATAGGGCTTGGCTTTTTCTGTCCTATCATGCAATGAATTAGATTTACTGATTTTGATTTTCTTTTCTTTTTTTGTTTGAGTGTCTATCAACTTTACTTTTAAAATTTATTTATTTTATTTTAATTCCAGTAACATTGATTTACCTTTTTTTTCCAAAATTTTATTTAAATTCTAGTTGGTTAACATATAATGTAATATTGGTTTCAGGAGTAGAATTCAGTGATTCATAACTTACATATAACACCCAGTGCTCATCACAACAAGTGGCCTCCTTAATACTCATCACCTATCTAGCCTATCCCCCCCCACCTCCCCTCTAGCAGCACTCAGTTTGTTCTCTATAGTTAAAAGGCTCTTATGGTTTGCTTCCCTCTCTTTCTTTGCCTCTCCCATATGTTCATCTGTTTTGTTTCTTAAATTCCACATAGGAGTGAAATCATATGGTATTTGTCTTTCTCTGAATGAGTTATTTTGTTTAGCATAATACACTCTAGCTGCATCCACATTGGTGCAAATGGCAAGATTTCATTCTTTTTGATGGCTGAGTAATATTCCTGTGTGTGTGTGTGTGTGTGTGTGTGTGTGTGTGTGTGACCTCTTCTTTATCCATTCATTAGTTGTTGGACATTTGGGCTCTTTGCATGATTTGGCTATTACTAATAATGTTGTTATAAACATCAGGTGCATGTGCCCCTTTGAATCAGTACTTTTGTATATTTTTGATAAATACCTAGTAGTACAATTGCTGGGTCACAGGGTAGTTCTATTTTTACCTTTTTGAGGAAACTCCACACTGTTTTCCAGAGTGGTTCTACCAGTTAGCCTTCCTACCAGTGCTGTAAGAGGGTTCCCTTTCTATGCATCCTCACCAACATCTGTTGTTTCCTGTGTTGTTAAACTTAACACCTCTGACAGGTGTGAGGTATTATCTTATCACGGTTTTGATTTGTATGTCCCTGATGATGAGTGATGTTTAGCATCTTTTCATGTGTCCATTGACCATCTAGGTGTCTTCTTTGAAAAAGGATCTGTTCATGTCTTCTGCTCATTTCTTAACTGGATTATTTGTTTTGTGGGTGTTGAGTTTGGTAAATTCTTTATGGATTTTGGATACTAACCCTTTATCAGATTTTTCATTTGCAAATATCTTCTCCCATTCTGTAGGTTGTCTTTCAGTTTTGTTGATTGTTTCCTTCACTGTACAGAAGATTTTATCTTGCTGAAGTCTCAATAGTTCACTTTTGCTTTTGTGTCCCTTGACTCCAGAGATGTGTCTAGTAAGAAGTTACTCTGGCCGAGGTCAAAGAGGTTGCGCCTGTGTTCTTAAGGGTTTTGATGGTTTCCTGTCTCACACTTAGGTCTTTAAAACATTTTGAATTTATTCTTGTGTATGGTGTAAGAAAGTGGTCCAGTTTCATTCTTCTGCATATTGATGTCCAGTTTTCCCTACACCATTTGTTGAAGATACTGTCTTTTTTTTCCATTGGATATTCTTTCCTGCTCTGTCAAAGATTAATTAACCATATAGGTGTGGTTCCATTTCTGGATTTTCTATTCTGTTTCATTGATCTATGTGTCTGTTTCCCAGTACAACACTGTCTTGATTATTACAACTTTGTAATATAGCTTTAAGTCTGAAACTGTTATGCCCTCAGCTTTGTTTTTTCTTTTTCAAGATTGCTCTGGTTATTAGGGGTCTTTTGTAGTTCCATACAAATCTTAGGATTATTTGTTCTAGCTCTCTGAAAAATGTCAGTGGTATTTTGATAGAAATTGCATTAAATATGTAGCTTTGGGTAGTACAGACATTTTAAAAATATTTATTCTTCCCCAGGAAATGTGATTGAGTTTCAGAGAACAATTGGGACTTCCTAGGTAAATTCCACCTGAATGTGGTGTATTTTCTATTTTATACATTGTTGCATTTGATTAGCTAAAATTTTAATAATTGTATCATCTTCATGAGAGATACTGGTTTGTATTTTTCTTTCTCATAATACCTTTGGCTTAGAGTAATTCTAATGTCATCAAATATGTTGTGAAGTATTCCTTCTTCAGTTTTCTAGAAGAATTTGTGTAGATTGGTATGTTTTCTTTAAGAGGTTAATAGAATTCACAACAGAATTCATTTAAGACTGGAGGTTATTTTTTGAGAGTTTTTTAAACTATGAAATCAATTTCATTCATATACATGAGATAGCTAAAGATATCTCTTTTTTGATGAGTATCTTTATTGCTTTCTGTTGTTTTTCAGAGCTCTATTTCTTTAATTTCCAATCTCATCTTTATTATCTTCATCCTTCTGCTTTTAGGTTTTGTTTGTTCTTCTTTTCCCAACGTCCTAAAGTGGAAAGTTAATTTATTGACTTGAGGACTTCTTTCTAAGTATGAATAGCTATGAATTTCTCTCTAAGCACTTCTTTATCTGCCTGCCATAATTCTAGTGTCATTTCTTATTTTTATTTACATGAAACTATTTTCTAATTTTCTTTTACTTTATTCTTTGATTCATTTGTTGCTTAGGAGTGTGGTGTTCAATGTCCAAATATTTGTGAGTTTCTCAATTTTTTTTCCTACCACTGATTTTTAGTGTTATTCTGCTGTAGTCAGGAACATACTGTGTTTTACTTCCATTCTTTTAAATTTATTGAGATTTAGTTAATGGCCTACCATATGATCCATCCTGGAGAATGTTCCATGAACACTTTAGAAAAATATACACATTGCTATCGTGGGTATAGTGTTCTATCGAGTCTAGAAAAATATACACATTGCTGTTATGGGTATAGTGTTCTATCGGGTCTAGTTGGTTTATACTGTTGTATATGCTCAGGCTGATCTATCCAGTATTGCAATTGGGTTATTGAAGTCTCCAACTATTTTTAGAGAACTGTCTATTTCTTTCTTTAAGTCTGTCAACAGCTGTTTCTTACATGTGGCAACGCTCCTACTGTTGCATACGTTTATAATTAGTAGATCTTCCTGCTAAGTTGACCCTTTTGTCATTATAAAATGTCCCTTTTTATCTATTAAAATATCTTTTATTTAAAGTCTATTTTGTTTACATCAGTATGACCACTCCAAACTTCTTGTGGTTGCTGTTTGCATTTCTTTTGCCATCAGTTTGCTTTTAATCCATTTAAATCTTTGTACCTAAAAAGTGCCTCCTTTAGGAGTACATGCACTCCAATGTTTATAGTAGCATTATCAACAATAGCTAGAATATGGACAGAGTCCAAATGCCCATCAACTGATGAATGGATACACACACACACACACACACACACACACACACACACACACACTAGAATATTACTCAGCCATCAAAAAGAACGAAATCTTGCCATTTGCAATGATGTGGATGGAGCTAGAGTGTATTATGCTAAGCAAAATAAGTCATTCAGAGAAAGACAAACACCATGTTATTTCACTCATATGTGGAATTTAAGAAACAAAACAGATGAACATATGGGAGAGGGGGAAAAAAGAAGATTTCTATATGTCTTTTTTTAAAGCAGAACGTTATTGTATTTCAATATGCAATTTTTGTACTACTGAAAAGTAGAGCATCACAGTAAAATGTTCTCTAGAAAATGTGGTATTGCATTTGTAATTTATGGCAAATGGTTAACATCCTTAGCCACATATGTCTTATGTCTTTCTTTATTGTTCTAGTCCTCCTTTGCTACTATATTTTAAGTCAACATTTTCAAGTGTTACATTTTTTTCATTTCTTTAATGGTATTTTCTATTTCGTTTTTTTTTTAAGTTTTATTTATTTATTTTTTGAGAGAGAGAGAGAGAGAGAGAGAAATGGAGAGAGTGAGGGAGGGACAGAAAGAAAGGGAGGGAGAGACAGCCCCAAACAGGCTCCACACTGTCAGTGCAGAGCCCGATGCAGGGTTCAAACTCAAGAACCCTAAGATCATGACCTGAGCTGAAATCAAGAGTTGGACTCTTAACTGAATAAGCCACCCAGGCACCCATTCTCCATATTTCTTTTAGTTAATTTTCTTAGTGATCATGATAAGGTTAACCATATACACTTTAATTTTTATCGGATTTTACTAACTTATTTAATCCAGTATACTGGATTTATACTAACTTAATTCCTTTTTATTAATTTATTTATTTTTGAAAGAGAGACAAAGAGCATGAGAGGAGGAGGAGCAGAGAGAGAGACACACAGAATCCAGAGCAGGCTTCAGGCTCCTACCTGTCAGCACAGAGCCCGATTCAGGACTCAAACCCATGAACAGCAAGATCATGACCTGAGCCGAAGTTGGATGCTTAACCAACTGAGCCCCCCAGACACTCCTATACTAACCTAATTCCAATGAGATTTCATGCATAGGAAGTAATCTTGAAACAAACAGTATAATGCTATCTTCCCCTTCCTGGCCTTTGCACTATTATTGTCATCCATCTGTTACTTTATATATTATAATCTATGATATGATATTCATTTTCCTTTAAAATATTAAGTATCTTTTGGGGTGCCTGGGTGGCTCAGTCGATTGAGCCTCTGACTTCAGCTCAGGTCATGATCTCACAGTCTGTGAGTTTGAGCCCCACGTCCAGCTCTGTGCTGACAGCTCAGAGCCTGGAGCCTGCTTCGGAGTCTGTCTCTCTCTCTCTCTCTGCCCCTCCCCCACTCACACTCTGTCTCTCTCTCCTTCAAAAATAAATAAACATTGAAAAAATCTTGAAAAATAAAAAAACAATAAAATATTAAGTATCTCTTGAAAAGATTATAAAACAATTTTAAAACAATTTGTGATTTTCCACATATTATTATTTTCCATTGCTCTTCATTCCATTGTGTGGATACAGATTCTTTTCTGCTATCATTTTTGTGCCTGAACAAAAATTTTGTGCCTGAACAACCTTTTTGAACATTTGTTATATTGGGTCTGCTAGTGGTAAATTCTTTTAGCTTTCATAGATCCGGAAATTTTCTATTTCACCTTCACTATTAAAACATATTTTGTAGTGGGTGTTGAATTCTGGTTGAATATTTTTTAAGTGCTTTAAAGATATTTTTCCACTGTCCTTAGATTTACATTATTTCAAATGAGAAACCTGACATTTTTGCCTTTTTTTATTCTGTACACAATCTTTCTTTTCATGCTGCTTTTAATATTTTTTATCATTTTTAAACAAATTAACTATAATATACCTTTGTGTCCTTTCCTCATGTTTATCCTTCAGATTCATTGAACAACTTGGTTTATAATTTTCATCAAATTTCAAATTATTCAGCCATTATTCATTCACTTTTTTTCCTATTTTTTTGGAAGGGGGGACTTTAATTGCATTTATCTTAGGCTGCTTGAAATTGTCCTATATTTCACTGATGATCTGTTCATTTTTTTCTGTTATTTTATTTCTGTACTTTATTTTGAATGGGTCTATTGTGCTGTCTTTATTGTCACTAATATTTTCTTCTGCAATGTAATTTTTCAAACTACTGCTCTAAGTTTTCATCTTAGGCACTATATTTTTCAACTCCAGAAATTTAACTGTTATCTCCTTTGAACAGTGCCCATGACTATACTTAATATGGTCAATTTTTCTACTACTTTCTCAAACATATGTTGTAAAGTTATACTAAACATTGTAAAGACCCTGTATGCTATTATTATGACCTACTTGACTTCTTCTTCTGCTTCTATTGATTTTTTTTCTTCTTCTTCCTTATAGGTTGTCTTTTCCTGCTTCTTTGGAAATTATTTCTTCAATGTTTAACACTGTGAGTTGTATTTGGCCTGTTGGTGTATGTTTTCATATTCTTATAAATATTCTTGCTTTATTTTAGATGCATCTAAATTACTTAAAAGCCATCTGATTCTTTCAATGGCTGTTTTTAAAGTTTCTTAAAAAGAACCAGAATCCTTTGGCCTATGACTGATTTTTCCTTACTACTGAGGGCAATCACTTTTGATTACTCTACCTAATGCTCATGAAATATGGAGTTTTCCAATTTGGTTGGTTGGAACACCAAGGCTATTCTTAGCCTTGTTCAATCTCCATGGATGATTTTCTCTAATTCTTTTGGTTGTTTTTTTCCCCACAATTTTGGGTTGGTTTTTGACACACTTGTGTGTGGGCAAATACATTAGTAAAGACTTAAAGACCCTCTACAGATTTCTAGAGCTCTTTCCCTATTCAGCTTTGTTTCCTGTACTTTGCTATGTAAACTTTAGATGTCTGGGCCCCTCCAGACTTTCACCTCTGTATTTTCAGCTCAGAGAGACCTCCAAGTTATTTCTGACTTCCTCCTCTGGATTCAGAGGCCTAGAAATCTCTCCAGGCTGTAAGCTGGGCAAATTGTAAGACTGATATCATTTGTTTCTGACTCTCAAGGCCCACTGTCCTGTGCAACCTCATGTCCAATTTTCTAAAAACTGTTTTGGTTTATGGTTGGTTAGTATAGGAATAAAAACATGTTTTCTGTTACCCCATCTTTGTGAAAGAAACAAATTTCATAATCCAATGTAAAGCCTTTAGACTTGCAGACAGTATAGAAAGCAAAACAATAAAAGGTGAGGTCAGTTATAATCGGGAAAACTTGTATTGGTGATAAAGTTGTAACAAACTTACTGGTAGAAAATTGTTCTTGCATGTTATAGCAGGTTATATAACTAGAAATAAAATCTCAGAGGTATATCCTAAATTTTAAAGAAAGAACACTGTGAAGTTAGCATTATTTGTCCTACTTTATCAAATGGATACAGGTTCGGAGCTGTTCAGTGATGTAAGCAAAACAGAATTTCTATAGGTTAGAACCTATAGAACCTATAGGTTAGAAATTCTAAACCCCAGGTTATATACTTTAGCCAGAAATCTCAAAGCAACATCGCAAGTAACAGATTTGGTCCTTAGAAATTATTTTTGGGATGATTTGGGGCTACATGTTATTTTTCTTTCAAAAATTAGCATTCAATGACATATTAAACCTTTCAATATCTCACATTATATCTGACGTTTCAACTTCTTTTAAAAATCCAGATTATCCAGGGTCTCTTAAGCCCCCATTTGCACATAGTGACAAGTTTTCTGGAGATAAGTACCGAAGCACACACACACAATTTCATCAGTCTCCACAGCCTACTTCATTTATTCACATTGCTTGCCTGAACTTGTATTAATCGATGCTACTCCTATGTGAATACATAAAATATTCACAGGATACATATCTGATAAGGTTTTTATTTAAGTTCATTTATTTATTTTGAGAGACAAGGCTGAGGGGGTGGGGGGGGTGGAGCTAAGAGTGTCAGAGAGAGAGGGAAGGAAAGAGACTAAATCCTAAGCAGGCTCCGCACATTCAATGCAGAGCCTGACACAGGACTCAAACTCATGAACCATGAGACCATGACCTGAGCCAAAATCAAGAGTCAGATGCTTAACTGACTGAACCAGCCAGGTGTCCCTCTGAGGAGGCCTTGTAGGCAGTGTACTCACATACACGTATATGCTTATTCACACATAAACATTATAGTTGGAATTGAAATATAAAACTTGAAATGTAAAAATAAACCAAGAATGAATGCCCTTGAGTTTCAAACTATTATAAAACGAGTTGAGATTTTCAAAAGAAAATCTTAAGTATGATACAAAAAAGATTTTGTGTCTGTCATTCTCCAGGGAGCAATAACTAACAATAGTAGCTGCAACTTTTAAAGCAGAAATAATGTTAAATAATAATGATGATAACATAGCCTTACTCACTTCCGATTTGTCTTCAAGAGAGATTTATTTCAACTCAATGAGGGAATAACATTATTAATAGTGATTTAATACATTAAGTAGTAGAGTATCTAGATACTTCCAATACATTCAAATGAATGCAGTACAATCTCCTTAATTGTCATCGAGGGTGCTGAAATGCACAAAAAGTTGGTTCATAGGATCACTGTAGACAATATTTGAGAGATTTTAGGGAAAGAAAAAGATTTTTGATAAGCTGAGAAAAAAATATTCTCCAATATTTAAAATGTGAAAAAGATGATTCCTTAAAGCACATGGCAGTGACTTTGCTCTCTGTACCTACTTGTAAAAAAAAATTTTTTTTAAGTAACTTTTAAAACAAACATTTTTTAGCCCTTGGCATAGTACTCTCTAACAATAATCACTCTGGTTCTGTATCTGGGCACCAAAAGTGAATCATGGTCAATTAATAATACTATTTTCCTTTTTGAGAAAGTGGATTAGATTAGAAATTTTGAAAGGTATATAATATAGGGAGTCTGCCTTTCAGTAAGACACTTAATACATTTTAAAGTCATTCTCTGTGTGTGTGTTTCCGTGGAAAAGAGAGATATAGGTGGAATAATGATAGATTTGGTAGATCTAAAACTCTTGAGCAAAGGGGCCACCGCGAATTGACTTGCTTAATGGATCAACATGCAGTTTGGAAAGAAGTCTAGGCTCTGTCATTGATATTCCCCTATTCAATGTTATATAAACACCCTGAATGAAAACAAAACTTGCAGCTCATGTCCAAAGCCACAAGTGACAGAATATACACTAAATGTGGCTGAGTTCGATAGGTGGTCATTTTCCACCCAGCTCAATTATGTCTTTCCTCTTTCATCAGTCTCCAAAGAGAGGACTGAATCTCCTCCTGATTGTTAAGGAGTTAAACAACTGTATCCAACAATGTTTCATGCTGGGTGGAAAGAATGGGGCTGAAGAGCTTTCTTTTTCTATGCTGCTTATTATCAGAAAAGAAAGTGTTGTGCAGAAGCCTCTAAAACATTTCTTCTTATATCTCATTGGTCAGAAAATAATCATATTCCTCTCATAACCCACTTACTGGCAAATGAGGAGATTTGTATGGTCTGTTTAGATACATTACGATTCGCAACATGGGCATAACCATTTGGCCGACCAAAGGGAAAAAATGGAGGTCTGCTAGGGTTATAGAAAGGGATATTGCCTATTTGATGACCAAGTAACAGTGTCTGTCATAGTTTAAAGTATTCTGATGATACAAAAGTAGGAGGGATAGTTACTATTTTGGATATTCAAACCAAGTGTTTTTTTTAACATTTATTTATTTTTTGTGACAGAGAGAAACAGAGCATGAATGGGGGGAGGGCCAGAGAGAGAGGGAGACACAGGATCCGAAGCAGGCTCCAGGCTCTGAGCTGTCAGCACAGAGCCTGATGCGGGGCTCGAACCCACGGAGTGCGAGATCATGACCTGGGCCAAGGTCGGACGCTCAACCGACTGAGCCACCCAGGCGCACCTCAAACCAAGATTTAAAAAGCTCCCCAAAGCCTGAAATAATGGGTTGAAATTTAAGATAAAGACAAGATGTAAACAAATGCAGAGTATTTTGTACTCCACCATTTATGCTTCAGTTTGCTGAGGGTCAGTTGGTTTAGAGTAGTTGAAATGAGAAGCAGCACGTAGTTTTGTTTGACCAACACATCCACTAAGAATCAATGATTAAAATTAAATGGACACTTTCCACAATCTAAGATTGCCTCATACTCACTTTATCTTGCCCAAATTCTATAGTCAGTTAGATTGTGGCTAAAATATCGTTTCCCACTCTGAGACTCATTATAAAAAGACTATTTGCACAAACTGAAGCAAAAACACTTAGGGAAGCCATATTAGAAGAAAAAATTTATAAAAACTGATGACATTTAAAGAGAAAAAAAAAAGACCCAGGACGTGACAGAAATCTTCAAATTTAGAAATCCTATTAAATGGAAGAAGAATTAATTTTTTTTTCTGGGTGGCTAACACTCATTGAGCTCCTACTATGTTCAGAGCAATAAGAAAAGTCTGTGCTTTCATAGGGTTTGACTATGGATTAAACAGAGTAACACACACTTTTCACAGAGTCTAGATCACACTATGAGCTCAATCCATGTTAACTACTCTTTTTATCAAGTGAGGGAAATTACTAGTGGGCATATTTTTAACTCAGTTTGGAGGAGAATATTTGGACAAACAGAACTGTTGAAGATCGAATTTGGTTTCCTGGGAAGACAGGCTATTTGGCACAAGCAAAACTCAACAAATTGAAATATCAATTCATTTATTCATTTATTTATTAATTTGTTCATTCATTCACTTATTTAATTTATTTATCCATTCATATATATACCATGTTCTGTCTTAAGCACTGTCTTTGCCACTATGAAGAAAAAGAAAGAGATACAAACAAGCAAATTCTTGGCCATTTCAGAGCTTATATTGTAGCAGAGAAGGGACACACAAATAAAATATAATGTGTTGCATAGGGTAAGTGCTATAAAGGTTAATAAAGAAGAGAAAGTGACAGAGGCAGGGATCAAAGGAGCATTCTCTGATGAGATCATGTGAGCACATGAATGGTATAAAGAACTAAGTCATTACCAGATGGAGAGAGAGCGAGCATTCCAGTCTAAAGGCCCTGAGGATTTTGCTTAACATGTCCTAAATAAATAAATAAATAAATAGCAAAAATGGGCTGGGAGAAGCATAGTAGAAATGTAGGCTAATGAACTAAACTGAGTCTAGATTATAAGAGGTTTTGTACTCCATAATAAGCTTTACGTAGCTTAATTTTTCTTTATGTAGTTGATTAATCTCTCCCAGTGAAGAAAGCCAATTCATTGAAAACAGTTTCCTTAATCAGTGTTGTAAAGGGAATGAATTCATTAACTGGCTTGGTACCTAAACCAGATGATCATTAAATTCTTTCTAACCCTTGGTATTCTATGTCTTGCGGGCCTTTTTATGGAGTCCAAATATGCAATCCTGTTTGTCAAGTAAGAGTTTTCATTAAATCTGCAATTTCAGTAGCCAGCATCACAGCATTTAGCACAGAGTCTGTGGTTCAGTACATCTGATTTCTGACTTGCAAGTGAAGAAACTTTAAGCAGATTTAGGACTATTAACATGGGCAGTTTTTAAAACTAATGCCTGTGGATTCATTTTAACTAAAAAGAAAACAAAAATTAGGTTTAGATTTTCTCTCTCTCTCTCTCTCTCTCTCTCTCTTTTAAATGTATTTCTCCATTCCCTTTGCTGTCCTCCTGGCAAAGCCAGAGATTATGAAGCTCAGGATGAAAATTGCTGTAAACGAAACATGGGCAGAAAAGTTACCAAAAAGAATATTTTGCAGCTGCAAAAACACGTCTAGGCTTTTCTCTGACATGATGCTGCCTCTGCTCATAATGGGCTACTAGGTGACAGCATCCAAAAGCCCTCCAGGAGAAAGCCTGCTAGCAGCTTTGTTGAAATTGCCAGTAATTAGAAAAATTCTTCTCTCATCGAAAAATCGTAGCTGAGACTCTTCACATTGAAAATACCAGGTGCTTAGACCAGGTAGACAAGCCATTGTAGCTAAGGGGTGATCGCTCAGGTCCAGGAACCAAAGTTGATGCCGGTGAAATACAGGAAGCACTTTAGACGCATGGAATTAGTGGATTGCTGGGCTGCTGGGGAGGTGTTCGCTAGGTAATCCCATACAATGACTTGGGTGAAATCATCTGGAGGTTGGTTTAGATCAGCAGTTCTTGAACTTTGGCATATACCAGAATCAGCTGGTGGATTTGCTCAGCACAGCTCTCTGGGCCCCACCCCTAGTCTTCTAGTCAGTAGGAAAGGGCTGGAGCTGGATAATTTGCATCTGTAATGAATTCCCAAGTGCTGCAGCTGCAGAATTAGAAGCTGCTGTTTGACAATCACTAATCTAGAGACAATGACTTGAGGAATCGGAACTTTATCCTCAATGAAATAGATTTGCCTACTCAATCAACTAAATTTTATTTAATAGGAATTGGGAGGCTGAATGCTACAGTTACGTGCCTTCGTTCTAAGATTCTTCTATGGAAACCTGGACTCCAGACAAATGTTTTCTTAACAATATTATTTGTGATGGCTAATATTTATAGAGGCTTGGACTTACCAGGAAATTTATAGATCTGGAATTATTTAGTCCTCACAAAACTTCTAAGACTTAGGCAATATGATCCCAGTTTTGGATGAAAAAACAGCCTATTGTAGGTTAAGTGAATTGTATAAGATTAAAAGGAAATGCCTGTTTGGTTCAGTTGATAGAGCACATGACTCTGGATCTTGGGGTTGTGAGTTGGAGGCCCATATTGGGGGTAGAGGTTACTTTAAACAATAAATAAATAAAATATATTTAAAAGAGCTACCAAGTGACAAAGAACGACAGCATTCGAATCTGGGTTCTACTTATTACTTTCCCTATAGCAGGGAATTTCATAATTTAATGTGCATATAAATCATCTGAGATCTTATTAAAATGCACACTCTGTTGATCGCATGATGAATACATAATGACAAAAAATGTCAATATTGCTGCAATATTTTAAATGAATTTATATTATTCTAATCATAATATTGTTTATATCACTTTAAAAAGCGGTACATAAACAACATTCATTCCACCAAAACAAACTGTGTCTACTTCAGGTGAATTTCAGTCCTTAAAAAAACTATGATCTTCCAATTATAATAAGGCACATAAGTCTTATAAACACAAAACACACACTAAAACCTTACAATTTTCTTTTTTGTTTAACAGAAAATTGAATTCTATTTTACAACTGTCCTTACATCTCAATATGCAATCAAAATAGCAATGGTACAAATTTCCTCTTGAAAGAATCATCAAGCATCCCATCTTACTCTAAGTAAATAGACCATGCTTAAGTTTCAGTTATTTCTAATCAGGAGATTGGTTTTTTTTATATATAATTTTCTTCCATGAAATTACTTGAGGGCTACATTGTAGCCAGTTCTTTTAATACACCTCTCAAATATATTTTATTTAACTTTTCAACTTTTATTTTAAACCATAATATATCTCTTCCAATATTATCTCACAATATAGAAACAGGTTTTCTTTTTTTAATTTGAATATCTCAAAGAAATATCCAAAACTTGAAAATCAAAAGGGTGTCAAACTGAAACATACAAAAGATTTTTTTAGGAGAATTACGTTTGCTGTTTATTAGTTGGCAAGATACCAGATACTGTGATATTATGTGTTAGCATATAGATTTCTGTTCAATAGAAAAAGTAACCCAAAGTTACTCATTTGCTGTCTTATAGGATATTAACCTGTTTTGTATCAAGCTAGAGATTTTTTTTTGAATTTTTTTTTCAATGTTTATTTATTTTTGGGACAGAGAGAGACAGAGCATGAACGGGGGAGGGGCAGAGAGAGGGAGACACAGAATCGGAAACAGGCTCCAGGCTCTGAGCCATCACTCAGCCCAGAGCCTGACACGGGGCTCGAACTCACAGACCGCGAGATCGTGACCTGGCTGAAGTCGGACGCTTAACCGACTGCGCCACCCAGGCGCCCCTCAAGCTAGAGATTTTATGCTGACATTTCTTCTCTCAAAATGTCAATAAAGAGCCACCCTTCAAAATGATGTTTTAATCTGTTTGTAGCCATTTAATCGGCATTCTTATTAATTAATGAGTTGAATAAAATTTTTGACACGTGTTTATTCGATATTTGCATAAGTCCTATTTTTTAACTTTTTCAAAATTATACTTAAACAGTTTTGGAGGTTATTCACAAGATGCCCAAGTGGACTCATCTGCCAGAGAAAATTTCACTGTGTTGCCAGAGGACTGGAATTCATTCATCGCTCTTCAGGCCTAACCACTTACTTTCTTGCTCTCGGAATCCCAAGTGCAGCAGGACTTTACCTTTGATAACTCTCTGCTTTCTAGGTTCCCCTCCCCTCAATTTTATTCGCTTGTTTCTAGTTCTTGGCCAAGTCTATTAGGCTGTGCTTTATCTAACTCACAGCTTGAGTTCCCTTTCCACGACCAGAGGCAAAGACCATGAACCATCAGACTTGCCTCGATGGCATAGTCAGGATGACAGAAGTCTATTCCATCAGGTGAAAGTAACAGAAAATCTGCTTTCTTAACTTTCTTCTGTTTGTTCGTTTTACTATATGTGAGCTCCAATCAATGACGAAAATATTTTTTGAACAATGGAAAATAGAACAGATCTGTGAGAATTGTGTTTATTTTTTTTTTCTTGACCTGTAACCAAGGTTGTAGAATTGAAGCTGAGAGCTGTGTGTCTGCAATTGAGAAAATCTCTTACCTCTCATTGTTTTAGTTCTAACTATTTTCCTACCTCTAGGGAATATTATTACCCTAGATTATAAAAATTCCCAAAGAAGTTCTGTGTTAATTGGTTGTTTTGAGAAAATTGCGCACCATGTATTTCTAATATTTTCAGGACAATCATGAAACCAAACTTTTAATACTTTAAATATGCTAGCCTTTTAAGAAAAAAAAAATTCTTGCAGAAATCATTAACTAGAAACATCTTTATATAAAAATTCAAGCTCACAAACTTAAGGTGAATCTTTGAACAAACAAGACTGGCTTTATAATTTTGCCTTAAAAAAGTAAATAAAGAGCTATATATAATTTTCTGGCTTTATCGGCATGTGGTACCAAGCAAGGGTGCATTTTATTTTTTAATAGGATTTGGGTTTGTTATTTTATGAAGAAACTAGTTAATCTGGACTGCTTACATTTTTTATACTGGTTTACTCTACAGAATATATCATGACTTCCACAGACTGTTTAGGATTCTGAAAAGAGAAAAGTAGTGTTCAATCAAATCGAATCATAATCCTGCCAATGTTTTTAGATCAACAATAATTTTGATCTACAGTGTGTCAGCTTAAATAAAAGTTTAACATCTTCAGTTAACTGAACTCATTAACAAATAATCTTTAGATAAATACTTGTTAAATAAGAGAGAATACTGAAGCCTGATCATATTAAAGAACTTGTCTAATCTGACTTCTTAAAGAAATTGCAGAAGTGATATAGGCGGCTACAGGGAGTTGTGGAAGGTATGGTTGTGCTTTGCTAGACTGCCAGCAACAACCTGTATATACCAGACAGTATTCAGGGAAGCATCTCCCAGTGTGGCCTGTGAATTAGAAGCCAGTTCATTTGGATCAGAGCAATTTTGACTATTCTAGAAGTAATCGTGGTAAAATAGTATAACTTTACGAACGACATGGATACGTTTCTGTTTACCAAGTGAAAAACTGAAAGAAGTTTGTTTGAAAACTAAAGTGTTTCATTCCAAAGTGGAAAAAAATATGTATGGCAAAGACCTGAATAAAGAAGTTGAAGAAGGTTTACAGAAATTTTCTTTGTCCTAGGTTGTAGTATCTATAAATAATGGATGTGGAAAAAAGCAATGAAATGTGTTAAATTTTTGCGTAAAAGTTGTCTTAGTTGATGGTCTTATTAAGATGTTTTTGAAGAGTGGTTTGCAAGTCTCCTACAGTGAGATGTTATGTTAATACAAAACCAGAATAGTTATCTTTCTTGCTGTGAAAATAAAACCAATTTTGAAGTATCTCGTTTTCTCTTACCGATGCCGTTATTTATTTTGCTTGAAATCAGCTCAGGCAACAGAAATTCCATAACATATCCGAATAATTTTTGGTGCTATGCATTGATTTTGGCATGTCCTTTTTATTACAAACAAACAGACAAAAAGCAAAATAAAGTAATAAAGGTTTCTTACTTCTGAAAGAACGAAGTTTTCTTATAATTAAAGAAACTTCTATATTTACTATTGTGTTGTCACCTTAATTCATAGGTAGCTAAATATTGTTTCTGAGGTACATGTGACCATGTATACAAGTGTTTGAAAATTTTACTTTGACAGTAAATACGCTAGCACCTATGCATCGTAACCACCTTGCAGAAGGTTCTCGATTGAATTTACTTGTGTACTGTAGGCCTCATTGTTTTCCATTGCTCAAGATCCACGTTGTGCTCAGTTGAGCTCAACAAGGATAGAAATACCATCATTCTAAATTCCACCTCTGCCAGCTTTGATGTCCAAAAAAATTTGTAAGTATTTCTTTTCAAGTGATAGGTCAAATGGCTTGCCCTGACTTGACATGATATAACCAAATACAGAAGTTAATGCAATAAGCTAGGAAACTTTGTTAAAACTGACATGTGAACTTAAGAGTTTATATTTGTCACAGAATGACTTACTTCTCTTAATCCTCCTCATTTTGGAGGATTAAGTCTTCTTAGAGCTATAGATTTTTTAGTTTATAAGGGTTTTAAAGACTTTTAAAAAAAAAAATAAGCACTACACACACATACAATTGTGTGTGTGTGTGTGTGTGTGTGTGTGTGTGTGTGTGTATTGATGTGTCTTCTTGGTTTATAAAGATATGAACCAACTCTTCACTGTCATTTTTTCTGGGGAGTGGAGTTAGTGAATATGGAATTTTAGCCTTTTCCATCTCACTGTTGGCATTTTCAATCAAGACTTTTTTTTTTTTTTTTTAACATGGATGCCTCCAGTGAATGAATTACACTTTTTAGAAATATCCAAATTCCAACAAAGGAAAATCAATGTGCATAACATTTCCATGGATTTTTACCTATTCCCCTTGACAATGTGTCAATGGAAATAATGGAGATGATGATGGTCCATTTCTCTCAGCTCATTACTGTCAAATTATTTTCTACAATATTTAGTTTCCTTCCTCCATATTCCCATAGCAACAATTTAGAAGTACTGCTTCAGAATTAATTGCTTCATACTCATCCAGTGCAAATCGCTGGCCAGGAGTGGGAGTTCACTCCTCTATGGAGCTGATGACATTGAGGCTTTTCTTGCAAGCTGTTGCGAGCCATCTCGAGTCTAAAAAGAGCCACCACAGAAAGTGTTCTCTCAAGAGAGGAGAGCATGGCAGCTCCCAGGAAGTGGGCCCCCAGGGGGAAGTGTCTTTGCTGTGCCTATGGGCCCCCTGTCACTTGCTTTTATTGGTGCTCAGTTCACCCAAGTGCTCATGTTGGTTTTCTCATTATTTTAAGCCATATATCCCAAAATAGCTTCTGGCATGCTGTCCTGAGCACAGAAGCTCATAAAAACTCAGCAAGAGGAGTATTGGCTGCATTATTCTTCTCCATACGACTGAAGCTTTAAAAAAGGAAAAAGAAGAGCCTGAGGTAGAAACTTGTGACAAGGCCTGGGGGCTGAAGATCTTAAAAATGAGGCCACATGCCTATAGTTAGTCCCTAGTCACTCAATGAGCAAGAATTCAGCTTACTTACCACGCAGGGTTAGAAGGTGCTGATCTAGTCTTCCCTTTCTGAGTGCTCCTACTCAGCATCCTGACCGCCCTCCGATCTCTGCTGAAGCCAGAGATCAATACGAAAAGTTCAAGAAGTTCGTCTAGCACCAGTCAGACCCTTATGTCAAATTTAAGCGCAACTGGCAGAAACCCAGAGGCACTGACAATAGGGTGCGCAGAAGATTCAAGAGCCAGATCTTGATGCCCAACATTGGTTAGGGGAGCAACATGAAAACAAAGCACATGCTGCCAGCGGCTTCCAGACGTTCCTAGTCCACGACGTCAAGGGATTTGAAGTACTGATAACGTGCAACCAATCGCACAGCAGAGGTTGTTTGCATCTTCTCTAAGAACTGCAAGGCCATTGTGTAAAGAGCAGCCTAGCTGGCCATCAGTCACCAATCACAATGCCAGGCTGCTCAGCGAAGAAAATGAATAGGCAGACAGATTACGTGTTCATCGTGTTTGTGTTAATAGAACCATCAAACTACAAGAAGGAGAAGGAGAAGGAGAAGAAGGAGAAGGAGAAGGAGGAGGAGGAGGAGGAGGAGGAGGAGGAGGAGGAGGAGAAGCAGCAGCAACGGCTGATCTAGGGCAGGCTTTAACCAGATAAAGAGCAGACCAAGGCCTGGAAGTTGAGACATCTGGAATATTTTCTCTAATACTGGCAGTAGTTACCACGTGGTTTCCCTCCATTTAGCCCTTTTGGATATTCATTAAACTACCTGTTAAAAAGAAGGAGGAGGTGGAGAAAGAGGGGCGATTTGTCTAGAGAAACAGATATAAAACCTTTAAAACCGTGGTTAGTACAGAATACAAGTAAAATACATGGTGATTATTATCATGAAACACTTGGTAAGTTTCCTTCTTGATCTAAAATTTAATTTTCCAAAATGAGCACTGGGTGTTGTACGCAAGCCAATTTGACAATAAATTATATAAAAATAAATAAATAAAATTTAATTTTCCATAGCTTCTGAGAAAGTAGAAGTTGTCCATATATTTAAGGATCCAAGAGTAATATGCACATGATGACTTAAAAAGGGAGACAAGACTATGCATTTTTGTGCTTAATTGAAAGAGAAACTCAGGAAAATCATCAAGAAGAAAAAACAAGGGGCTCCCACTTACCCCTCTCTCTGTTCTAAAATATCTCAGTTATCTCCACCTTTTCTTCCTCTGCTCCTGCAGAGGCATACAGGACCTTTCTCCTCGTCGAGGACATTCATTGCACCTGCACCCCAAACCCCACTTTCTCTGCCTTTCTCTAGACTAATGCTCCAAAATAAACATCTTTTCTTTGCGCATCACTAACTCTGCTTTTCTCCTAGTTCTTTCTCCCTGAATTAACAACAGTCTCAGGTCTCTCCTGAGCAACTATGTTGACTTAAACTCTGCTACCACCAAGCCTGCCACCATTTCCTACAAAACTACCTGCTTATTTGTTGTGTGTCGTTTTAAGAATCTTGTGTGCCAAGAATTGCAGTTCTCTACAAATTCTGTTTTCTTTCTTTCTTTCTTTAGGTATGTTTTCTTGTGCGAAGTATGTCCTGTCAATGCAACTTTTTTGTTTCCTTTTTTAAATATGTATAAAACCTTTAAAATGCACTATCCTGTGGACATTTATGTATTTAAGATTCACATAGTTTAGGATTAGTAATCTTTTTACTTTGCTTGCCGTTTTTTGTTTAACGCAATGCTATGCTTTTGGTGTCCGTCTATATACTGATCTATCTAACACAACTTGAATAGGTATATAAATCAAGTTAGCTACTCGTCTGCATAGAATCCTTCTTCTGAGTACATTATATTTTCTATAAAGACAAGAAACCCCCTGTTGTTTACGTTGCTTTGCTACACTGCATTGACCATCCTCCTAGAGGTCACTGTGTGAATGTCAGCTATGTTCTCTGACAGGCATAATCCAAAAGTGAATTGCTGAATCATGGGAGAAATAAGAACAATATTACTGCTTTCTGGAATGGTTACATCTGCAGATATTTCAGCATTGCTTGAGGGTCCTTGTTTATCACATGATCACATTTTCTAATATCGAGCCTTCTGACTGTTACCAGTAGAAAGTTAACAGGTATTTCCTTATCTGAATTTCCCTCTTTTCTGGCTACTAGTGACATTGGGCACTGACATATACATTAGTCTTTCAGATTTTTCTTCTCCAATTGTGTATTAAAATTTTTGGCCTATTTTTCTATTGGACTTTATGCCTCTCTCTTGTCAGTTTAGAGGAGTTCCATGTATAGTAGGTATATTGACCTCATGTTGGCTTTAGATATTAACTATATTTATGCAGTCTAACACTAATCCTTAAACTTTGTCTATGGCATTCTTAATTCAAAAGAAATTTCTCATTTTGATGAAGTCAAAGACACAAACAGATCCACAAAGAAAGCTTTCACTCACCCACTTCCAGTTTTCTGATGCCATGTCCTGCACAGATACAGCCAGTATTCAGTCGCCATTTTCTCCTGAGGTGATTTGCATAATGTCTGCATTCGTCGGCATTTGGGATTTATCGTCCTTCTATTATTGCTTCCAAAATTCTAGGCGCGAAAAGTGAACATTGTATGCTAGTTTGCTATCTTGCCCCCCAAATGTCTTAGGATCAGAAGATTTACCATCTATTTTCCTTTCCTCTACATTATCTGAAATTAAAATTGAAATTGTTTTCTTACAGGGGCGCCTGGGTGGTTCAGTCGGTTAAGGGTCAGACTTTGGCCCCGGTCATGATCTCATGGTTCGTGGGTTGGAGCCCCATGTCGGGCTCTGGGCTGACGGCTCAGAGTCTGGAGCCTGCTTCAGATTCTGTGTCTCCCTCTCTTTCTGCCCCTCCCCTGCTCATGCTTCTTTCTCTCTTTCTCTCAAAATTAGAGATTTAAAAAAAAATGTTTTTAACTAAAAAAATAAATTGTTTTGTTACAGAACATCAACAATGTCAGAATTTCAGAACTTCCCAAGATTGAATAATACAAAATTTGGGTTGGCATTTGCTGCTATTTGACTACATACTCTCTTTCTAGTCAAGTGATCTATCTTCCTAGCTGCTTTTTTTGTTTGTTTGTTTGTTTGTTTTCCTCAACAAATACCTTTCCTAAGCACTAAATATATGCACTGCTCTAAGTTTTGAACACAAGACAATTGTCTTTTTCCTTTTTCATTCTTTTGTCTAAAGACCTCAACCACTGCCATGCTTTCAAATTTCTCATTGCATGTAACTTTGAAATCTACATGTGTCACCCTAACCTCTTTCTTGAGCTTTAAATAGGTGTTCTATAATTTTTTAAATCACCCCCAATTAGATGACCTACTAGAAAGTTAAATATAAAATATCAAACACCTTTTCTATTCCAAGGTTTCTTATTTCTCTTGGAGTTCCTGTGATTCTGTTATCCATTTTTCAAATGTAATCATTTCGGTTTTTCTTCTCCATAAACCCATTAAGCAGAGAGCAGTCAAGAAGTATACACAATTTCCGTGTTTCTTCTGACACTTTTTTTCCCACTGTATTGTTAGTTTAAACCCCTAGAGTAGCCTGTCTACTCATTCAGTAGCTGATGTATAACTTTGAAAATTAAATATTTTATTTAAATAGTTATGCATCCACATGAAGAGATTTCTATGTACACTTTATCCAGTTTCCCCTAATGGTAACTTTTTTGCAAAACTGTAATTTGTACATGTGTTATAATTGATTAACCTACATTGACGCCTCATCATCCCTCAAAGTCTTGAGTTTTCATTAGGGCTCACTCTTGGTGTTGTGTTATTATGAACTGCACCATGTACAAAGACATGTGTCCATCCATCATTGTAGCATTGTACAGAATAGTTTCACTGCGCTAAAAATTCTCTGTGCTCTGACTATTCATCCCTCCCTCCCACCTAATTCTTGGTAACCACTGATCTTTTTAGTGTCTCTATACTTTTGCCTTTTCCAGAATGACATAGATTTGAAATCATACAGTATGTCACCTTTCAGATTCACTTCTTTTACTTAGTAATATTCATTTAAGCTTTCTCCATTTCTTTCATGGCTTGATAGCTCACTTATTTATCTCATTTCTTTTTAACACCAAATAAAGTTCCATTGCCTAGATGTACTATAGTTTATTTACCCATTCATTAACTGAAGGATGTCATGATGGCTTCTAAGTTTTTGCAATTATGAATAAAGCTATAAACTGTAACTATAAAGCTATAAACATCCATGTGCAGGTTTTTTTGTGAACATAACTTTCCAACTCCTTTGAGTCAATACCACAGAGCATGTTGCTGCATCACATGAAAAGATACTACCAAACTCTCTTCCAAAGTGGCTGTACCATTTTGCAATCCCAAGAGCAAAATGAATGAGAGTTCCTGTTGCTCCACACCCTCACTAGCATTTGATATTGTCGGTGTTTGGGTTTTGGCTGTTCTAATAGGTATTAGTCATATCTCACTGTAGTTTTAATCTGTAATTCCCTAATAATGTATGTATGGAGTATCTCTTCATATGCTTACTTGCCATTTGTGTATCTTCTTGTTCAGATCTTTTGCCCATTTATAATTCAGGCTATTTGTTTTCTTATCAATGAGTTTCAAAAGTCTTTGGATTTTAACTAACACTTATCAGATGGGTCTTTGTGAATATTTTCTTCAGGTCTGTGTACCGTCTTCTTTTTCCTTTGATGTGCCCTTTGGTGGAATAGTTTTTAATTTTAGTGAAATCTAGCTTATTGTTAATTTCTTTGATAGACTTTGCCTTCGGAATTTTATCTAACAAGGCATTATTATACTCAGAGTCATCTAGGTTTTCTCCTGTTATCTTCTGGGAATTTCATAGTTTTGCATTTTACTTCTAGGTCAATGACCTATTTGGAGTTAATTTTTGTGAAATGTGTAACATCTGTGTCTAGGTTTGCTCTGTGTGTGTGTGTGCGTGCGTGTGTGTGTTTCCACTTGTTCCAGTATGTATGTTGCAGAGACGATCTTTGCTCCATATAATTGCCTTCGCTTCTTTGGCCAAGATCATTCGAATATATTTATATGTGAGTCTGTTTCTGGGTTCTCTTTTCTTTTCCACTGAGCTATTTCTCTACTCTTTAGCTAATACCACACTGTCTTCATTACTGTAGCTTTCTGGTAATTCTTGAAGTCTCTGGTAGTGTCAGTGTTCTGATTCCTTCAATATTGAATTTGTTCTTCTGGATCTTTTGCTTCTACATGTAAACTTTAGAATCAGTTTGTCAGTATGCATAAAATAACTTGTTGGGATTTTGATTGGGACTTGGTTGAATCTATAATCAAGTTAGAAAGAGCTGATAGCTTCACAAAATTGAGCTTTCCTGTCCATGAATATGCAATGCAACATCTTTCCATTTATTTAGTTCCTTGATATCTTTCATCAGAGATTTGCGGGTGTCCTCATATAGATCTTGTACATATTTTTGTTACTCTTTTACCTAAGTAATTAATGGAGTGGGCTGCTAACGTAAATGCCATTGTGTTTTTAATATCAAATTTCACTTAGTCATTGATAGTATACAGGAAAGCACTGACTTTGTATATTAGCCTTGAATTCCTCAACCTTACTATAATTGTTTATTAATTCCAGAAGGTTTTATGCCAATTCTCTCAGATTTTCTATTTAGAAAACCATACTATTTGCACACAAATTTATTTCTTCCTTTCCAATCTGGGCATGATTTATTTCCTTTTTTCTTTTTCTTTTTTTTTCATCTTAATGCATTACCTAGGATTTCTGTTATGATGTTGGAAAGGAGAGGTAAGAGGAGAAATTCTTGTTTTGATCCTATTCTTAGCAGAAAAGCTTTAAGGTTTTCACCATTAAGCATGATGTTATTTGTAGGTTTTTATAGGTTTTCTTTATTGAATTTAAGAAATTCCATTATATTCCTATTTTGTTGAGAATTTATATCATAAATATATGTTGGATTTTGTCAAACGTTTTTTCTGCATCTATTGATATGATCATGTGTTTCTTCTTCTTTAGCTTCTATATGTGGTATATTACATTAATTGATTTTTGAATGGTGAATCAGGCTTGCCTACCTGGTATACATCTTACTTGGTCATGGCATGTAACTCTTTTCATACACTGTTGGATTCAATTTGTTAATATTTTGTTGAGGATTTTTGCATCTCATTCCTGGAAGATATTGGTCTATAGTTTTCTTCTAATGTCTTTATCTGGGTTTTGTGTCAAGGAAATGCTTACCTCAGAATGAGTTAGGATGTATTCTATGCTCTGGGAGAGATTATAGAGAAGTGATATGATTTCTTCCTTAATGTTTGCTAGAATTCACCAGTAAGCTCATGTGGGCCCAGTGTTTTATGTTTGGAAAGGTTATTAAGCATGGATTCAATTTCTTTAGTAAATATAGAGCTAGACCTTGACCCTGTGTGAGTTTTGGCAGTTTGTGTCCTTCAAAGAATTGGTCCATTTCATCCAGTTTATCAAACTTGTGGACATAGACTTGTCCACAAAATTCTTTTATTAATCTTTTAATACCAATGAGATCTACAGTGATGTCTCCTTTTTCATTTCTAATATTAGCAGTTTGTGTCTTCTTTTTTTTTGTCTTAGCTTAACAAAAAGCTCATGCTTTTATTGATCTTTTCAAAGAATTGGCTTTTGGTTTTATTGATTTTCTTTATTGATTTCATGTTTTAGTTGTACTGATTTCTGCTCTAATTTATATTATTTCTTTTTTACTTTTGCTTATTTTGGTTTTAATTTTTTCTTCTTTTTCTTGTTTCCAAGTGTGGAAGCTTAGATTATGGATTTTAGATTTTCTTCTCTTCTAACATATTCACTCAATGTTATAAATTTTACTCTTATCATTTCTCTCATTTCCTATCCTGTCTCTCCAGTTTTGGAGGCAGTGGGTTGCCCTATGACCTCACTTCTTGACCGAACAGAAAGGGTGGTTGATTTTTCAGTTTGTTCAGTTCTTTACTTATTATTAATACAGAGTAAAGACTTCTACACTCCTTATATTCCAGACAGAAAACTGCAAGTCTATAACTTTTAACATATATACATTAACTTTTGTCTGTTGATTCCACCTTCGTATTTCCTCATTCTACCTGTCAAAATCCTGTCCAGATTTCATGGTTAATTTTAAAACATATCTATATGACAGTTGGTTAACAGAATTTTTTTTTTTAATTTTTAAATTTGTATCTGCTACATGTTAAGACATTCTTTTATTCATTTTGGACTCCATAAAAAGCACACATGTAACTAAATATGTTTTAATATTAAGTGCTAGTTAAACAAATACTTCATAGAAGAGGTAGGATTTGAACTGGGTCTGAAGAATCATCAGAAACTGACCAAATGACCTATGTCAAACAAGTAGATTGTTTTGATGTCTTGGTAATCCTGTACTCAAAATGCAAATTTAAATAGGTTTTCTCTTATTTACCTGGGTGCTTTACAAAAGATATGAACACACTACGGTCGGTGGACCAAATACATTTGCCACCTATTTTTTGTAAAAATTTAATTGGAATATAACCAGTCCCATCTATTTGCATATTTTTACTCCACAATGACAGAGCTGAGTAGTTGGGCACAAAATGGTATATGACCTGTGAACCTGAAAACCGTTTATATCTGGCCCTTTATAGAATACTCACAAGGACCTCTGCTTTACAAGTATAAAAGGAATATAGATGGAGAGCTTTTGGGGATCGAAGGAAAAGCAGAACAAAACAAATTGCAAGTTTTTAATAGTTTTCTCATTTATGCTAACCTAAATACTTTAAGACTTTGCTACTCAAAGTGTGATCCACTGAACGGCAGCATTGACAAAATCTGTTAATTCATTAAAAATGCAGAATCGGGGCGCCTGGGTGGCGCAGTGGGTTAAGCGTCCGACTTCAGCCAGGTCACGATCTTGCGGTCCGGGAGTTCGAGCCCCGCGTCCGGCTCTGGGCTGATGGCTCAGAGCCTGGAGCCTGTTTCCGATTCTGTGTCTCCCTCTCTCTCTGCCCCTCCCCCGTTCATGCTCTGTCTCTCTCTGTCCCAAAAATAAATAAACGTTGAAAAAAAAAATTTTTTTAAATAAAAAAAAAAAATGCAGAATCTGAAGCCCCATGCCAGTTCTACAGAAATAGAATCTGTATCTTAAAATGCGATTTATATGCACATACTAGTTTGAAAAATTGCACTTTAAAAGAGTGTCGATTGTTGAATCAGATTTCAAACCCAGACTTAAGCCACCTGCCTGACTGACTCTTGTTGCTACCACTTACTGTATGGCTTTAGATAAACGAATTAAATTCTCTGTCTTGACTCCCTCATCTGTAAAATGGGTTAATGTTGTCATACATCTCTCTTAGTATCATTGTGATGCTAAATGTTAGTATATAGGAAACACTTAGAACAATGTTCTTAATATTTAATCTGGCGTACAAACATGGTCAATAAATCATTATTGTCATTATTATATTAGAAGCAATGACATATGCAGTCTTTAGCTTTAAAATATCACTGAGAAGCTACTGATTTAGATCAATTAGCAAATTATTGGCCAATTAATAATGCCTCAGAAGAAGTTAGTAGATACAGGTCTAAATCAATGCCTTTAATTTTTTTTCAACAATAACCAACCAGCATAATTTTGTTTTCAACTTTCTTAAGAATTTTCAATATTAGTTTTTCCAAAAGCTTATATCTGAGGTATATTTAATGGAGGAATGATAATATACCCAATTTTTCTTACTTAATTTTGACAAGGGAGAATGTTCCCAGAGTGTTTGCTTTCATCAGCCATAATCACTACCTTTCTGTAACATGTTCACATCTAATGTCACCTTGGCTGACAATAAATGGTCCCCACCTCAATTAGAACTGCTGCAGAACAATGCCCCCAAACGTTACTGCTCTTGGGAAACTTCTAGAAGAACATGTGTTTAGTTTACTTATAGGTTAAGAGGTTATTTCATGGACACCTGTAGATAGTTAAAAGGATAAGTAATTCAACCAGAAGCCATTTAAAATATAAACCCATGATTGACTGGGGATTTGGATGAGTCTTTACATCTGGAAGGAAGGAAAAGAAATGTACTCATTTTTGTGTGTGAAATAAATCAGCTTTTAAATCTGGGATCAGCAAAGAATTTGCCATATAGAAGAGAGAGTGCTAGCTAACACCATTTTCTTAGAACTGTCATGTTCAAATATATTATTTATTTGAATAATGTTCAAGTTATGTTCCTGAAAATGTGGGCTTTATTTAAAACCACAAGATCTAAGGTGTGATATCTCAAAGGAGACATATTTTTAAATTGTGTTGTTTTGCAGGAAGAAAGAGTAGATCTGGGGACACCAGGCATTTAAGGACCCTAATACAGTTTCTAGAATCACAGTGTCCAATATGATAGGAACTAGTTATATATGACTAGTTCAATTTCACTTAAAAAATAACAATTCAATTCAATTCAATTCAAATTTTGTTCCTTAGGCACACTGGCTACATTCAAATGATCAATAGCTACATGCGGCTAGTCACTTAATTTGGGGACAGCACAGAAACATTGCCATTATTTAAGAACATTCTACTGAACAATGCTGCCACAGAATATAGCAAAGAATATAAACATACAGACTTAAAATAATTTGTTTTGGAATAGGAAAGCCGCATTCACTGTATTAGAATTTAAAAGAGCATCTATCCTATTTTATAGAAAACTAAATAAATAGCAGGATGTTTGTTTAGACTATAACTTCATTGCATCAGTGTGAGATTTCAGATTCTATGGAATAGTGACAGTAGACTTCTTATTTTCCTTGAAACTAAAGGCTTCTTCAGAATTTTTTTTTGGGGGGGGGGTTCTAATTTGACCATGAACGTTGTAATAGAAATACCATAGACATTATTATTACATTATTACATGTTCATAGTGTTCAGCAACCTTGAGGTAAGTGGCAGGACAGTGTTTTGGACTTTAGTTCCTATAGTTTGATTTAGATATTTGAAGGTAACTCAACTCAGCTAAAACTAGAATAATATCATCAGGGAAATAGGTATTGAAATCCAGTCTGATTTTTCAAAACATTCATTTGGCAACCAAAATAAAACAAAAGAATAATGAGTATATGGGTCAGGTATAAGTCGTGTTATAGCTGGACTCCATTTTGGAGCAAACGTGTTTTATTTTGGGTCTTCTTGGAAAAAACCAGAATCAGGCAGGTGAGAAACAACAAGAAGCTCTCGTCCTCCTCTGTCTTCCTCTGCTGCATCCTTTTCCCGATCCTTCCAATCCGCAGTCCTCCCGGGACATCCTGAGAAACTTTAGGATCAGAGCATCAGGAAACTATGTTTGATACCTACCTGGTTTTTTAAAAAACATGAACGTTTTACATATATTGGAGTTTCATGATGTCGCATAGCACCTAAGAATTCTTGTTCTCAATAACATGCTGTCTTGAAGAAAAGTCACTTTATTATGCACAGAATGATCAAATTCTTCCATGACTTGGTGTGTTAGGACAATACATTAGACGTATTAATTATCATTTTTATGGCTACCCCCACCCATGCTGCAGAATGCATAATTTCTACTGCAGTGTGATGGTGATTTAATATCTAGCACTTTGTAGTTTACAAAATCCTTACAAAAGACATTTTTCTTTATCAAAGAAAAGGGGGAGGTGGAGGATGGGTAAGAAACCTTGTGGTCCTTATTAAAACATATTATCTTAAGTAAAAGCAATGAAAAATTGCTCAATGAGACTTTTCCATCCACTGAGAATGGCCACAAAATATTGTGGCAAAGAAATATACTGTGTGATAGTTGTACCTTTTGGCTAGCAATGACATTTTATATTCAATGGTTCAAAATGAATGTATAATAAAAATATAAAAACCCCTCAAAGACTTTCTTTGTTACCAGAATTACTATGGTTCACTTTTTAAACTTACCTGATGAATTAAGCTTGATCATGCTTAATTTCATTTTATTGACTTTTTTTTTCAACCTCAACTGCTGATATTTACTGATAAGGCTGGTTCTATTTAGTCCAAAGAACAAACAAACCAAACAAAATATCAGAGTTAAATATATCCAGGATCAAACTGATTTGGGAATCTGCCATAATTGTCTAAAATAGCCCTAATTAGGGGCACCTGGATAGCTCAGTCCGTTAAACATCTGACTCTGGATTTCAGCTCAGGTCATGATCTCACAGTTCGTGGGTTTGCGCCCCTGGTCAGGCTCCGTACTAACAGCACGGAGGCTCCTTGGGATTTTCTCTCTCTCTCTCTGGCCCTCCCCCACTCATGCTCTATAAATAAATAAATAGATAGATAATAAATAAATAGATAAATATTTATTTATGTATATATTTTATTTATATATTATATATATTTTTATTTATATATTTATATATAAATAATATGTATATTTTATTTATATATTTATTATTATAGATTAATATTTAATATTAATATTTATTAAATAGATAGATAATAAATAAATAAGTAGATAAATAAACAAACATATAAAATTGTCCCAATTAGTCCAACAAAGAACACACATGCAAAATTCCATTTAAAACATATGCGCCTAAAAAGGCACAGTGAAGGCAAGTTGCGGTTTCAACAACTTTGGATATGTGTTCGTGTACTCTTTACGCAGGCTGCTGCACCAAAATATGCTCCAGGCCAAATATCCTGAGGAAGACCTGTGCCAACTTAAAAGGGCAATGGAGTGACAGTGACTCCTGTGGGTCACTGCCTACTGTAACTTCAACATCAATCACTGGCTTCTAGAACAAGAACAAGAAAGGGAGGATAAATGATAAACTTCTGCCATTTCTTATAAAAACTAGCAGAAACTTTTCTTCAGGATTGTAACAAAATTCTAGAATAAGGCAAAAGTCCTGCAAGTCCTTTTCACTTCTGAAAATATAAGAGCTCCACCTTGAGGCAAAATTATTTCATCATACTCAAGAGTTTCCATCTGAAATAGAAGGCTGTATCTGTGATGACCAGTGACCAGTGGAAATATAGACAAATAAAAGAACTCTAAAATAACATGATGGATTTGGAAGCTCACCTTGGGTTCCCACTTTTGGTCAACAATAGGCATTAGTTCCCCAAGGAAAACAAATTACTGTAATCTTAATGGCCATTTTCAGACTGGAATTTCATTTGGCCAAATCGACGTTGATGAAATTGTATTTGAGGTTGTTCAAAAGGCAAACTAAAAATTTGAAAATCTTTTTACTCCTCTGGTCCCTACTGGTAAGAAAATAGCTAAATGGAACTCTCCCTAGAACCTCCCATTTACATCTTCCTGTTGGCAAAATGTTTCTGCTTGAATGAGAAAGAAGGTGGAAGCCGCAGATAAAATTCCATAGTTCACTCACTTTCTGCAATTTAGCCTAAGGCTGTTTTGTTTTGGTTTTGTTTTCGTTTCTTTTTTTTTTTTCATTTTGATCCACCTATCAAAGGTCACGCTTGAAGCTGGGAAACTGAAATCTGCCCCAAGCAAAGAATAGAATAATTGTCATTACCTCACCTGTGCTTTTCTCCTGGTTACAAATATGCTGGGAAGCACTGCCACTGTGATTGGAACAAAATATTTTTCTATATTTTCTTGATTCTTTCATAACTTCATATAACGTAGTTAACCAATTGGAATAGTTTGCACTTTTGTGCATGTGTGCACGAATGATACCGTAAGCTAATTTTCTAGGTTAATAGCCAATTGGCCCCTCGCTGCTTGTTTTTAAGTGTTTGTTCCAGATATATGGGCAAGTTATTTATCATTTGTGTTGATCTTGTATTACTTTCCCCTCTTATGCATTGGAACATTTTTTCAGCAGGGTCGCCCAGATTTTTGAGGTAGACATTCATATCATCTACAGATAACGCTACTCTCTTCATCAATGTTGGAAATTGCTTTTTCCTAGAAAACCAAGGATTTATTACAGAATATCCTTAATCTCAGGAAATGTTCACTGCTCTTACATCTCCCTTATGTACCAGGAGTCAAGATTCACTCTATTTTTGAGTCTCCGGTTAGTTTCCCAAGGAGCTACAAGTGTCCCAGGCACACTGCATGAGATTAGCATTCACTGGTACAGCTGAGCCTGCCATGGCCCTTGGGTGAATTAGCTTAGGGCCACTTATCCCAGTTTGCTGCTCACCAAGAGTGCATCTGGTCACAGTCCGGAAAGACTTGAAAAGGAAGAAAGGAAAGAGGAGGTAGCCTCTAGCACTAGAGCTCACACTTTCTTACTCTCCAGTTACAGTCCAAGGGAGGCAGCTGCTTGCTGAGGAGGCAAGGCTCATAAGAAACTCACTCCCTTATGAAAGCGCCTGCTCTCCAGCAGTTACATCTTCTCAAAGCACCCTCGTTCTTGCAGTCCATCCTTAACACCTTCTCCAGAGAGCCGTAGGTGCTGTTTCAGAGACAGGGTGGATGAGGAAACTATTATATAAAGAGAAAAAGTAAAAACATTTTTGGTGAATATTCTCAAAATAAGGGAACAGGAAATATTTATTTCTTTAACGCTTATTTATTTTTGAGAGAGAGGGAGAGAGCACAGGAGAGGGGCAGAGAGAGAGAGGGAGACACAGATCTGAAACAGGCTCTAGGCTCTGAGCTGTCAGCACAGAGCCTGACGCGGGGCTCGAACTCACAAACCATGAGATCGTGACCTGAGCCAAAAATGGGATGCTTCACCAACTGAGCCACCCAGCTGCCCTGGAAGAGGAAATATTTAAATAAACATCAAAGATGGGCTTCAATTTGAGAATAGGGTGTTTTGATACAATGTAACAGCTGGAGAGCAGGAGCTCTTATAAGGGAGAAATTAATAAAACACATTTCTTTGGGATTGAAATCCATACGCTTATACCATATTAAAACGTGAGAAGTCTATGGGAATATAAAATGCACTTATTTTTTTAAATTTTTTTAACGTTTATTTATTTTTGAGACAGAGAGAGACAGAGCATGAATGGGGGAGGGTCAGCGAGAGGGAGACACAGAATCTGAAACTGGCTCCAGGCTCTGAGCTGTCAGCACAGAGCCCGACGCGGGGCTCGAACTCATGGACCGCGAGATCATGACCTGAGCCCAAGTCGGCCGCTTAACTGACTGAGCCACCCAGGCGCCCCTAAAATGCATTTAAACATATGGTGCATGCAGTAAGATTAAAGCGTACTTTACAAAATATTGGGGCCTAGGTTGCTCGGTAGGTTAAGCGTCTAACTTCAGCGCAGGCCATGATCTCGCTGTTGGTGAGTTTCAGTCTAGCATCAGGCTCTCTGCTGGCAGCACGGAGCCCACTCCAGATTCTCTGTACCCCTCTCTCTCTACCACTCCTCCACTTGTGCTCTCTGTCTCTCTCTCTCTCAAAAAATAAATAAAACGTTAAAAAAATTTTTTTTGGAAGTCCTTTCCATTAAGATTTTTAGAGACCACTTTATAATCATGGCATTACTTGGAAATTGGGAAGAAGAACCATACATAATTTGGGATATTAGGAGTGATGGACAAACACATTCTTGGTTTCTTTGGACATAAAGAATGTAAAGGAGCCAAATCCTAGCTATTTTTCGAGATTAAAAACTAATGTGGCTCCAGGGAAGAAACCCATGTGTCTCAGGTTTTCTAGATGCAAAAGGAAGATAGTAAGTATAGTTGCCAGGTGACAAAATGTACAAAGTGATTAAAGACTCAGGGTTGAAAGATGCCGTTAAGGAAAGCATGTGTCAAGCCTCGATGCCTAACAAGGAGCCCGTGAGAATTCTTGATGGAAATGTGTACACTTCAGCTTTTTGCTTGATGCCAAATTAATATGTTTTATAAAACCTGAGAGACATTTGCCTCAAAGCAAAAATTCCTAAAAGGGATTTTTTTTTTCTAATTATTTGTTAGCTTCAAAATAAACAGCTCTCCAAGCCCCTTCCCTGAAATGCAGTAACTTGGGTGGTATTTGTATATAAAAGAAGAAAAAAATGCAAGTCTTTGTGCTTTCTATATGGAACGGAGCCACATAAGAAATTTAAACTACATTTTTGATCTTCAGTAAATGAATATCCTTTAAAAGGACTGAGGGGTGAGAGGGCAGTGTGGGAATGTGTCAGAGCAAATGACAGTGGCAGAAGGCGTGGCCCTTCCATGTTCTGGTTTAGTTGGTAGAATTTGTAGCATCAACATGAGGTAGAGCAGACACGGACCAAAGGGGCCCAAGAAACAGACCTCATCAAGGACGATAAGAAAATTGAGGCCAGCAACTCTTTCTGGCTCCATGGCCAAACTCAGGATGTTGCTACCAATATTCCCCTCCATCTGAGGCTGCTCAGGGCTAATCCATTATGAGTTCTCCTTCAGGAACCGAGAAGACCCTTGCATTCCGACCCTTGCTTCAAACTTTATCACTTATGTGTTGATTAGAGTTTAATTATTATTATTTTTTTTTAATTTCCTGATGCTTTGACATGTTGGGGCCTTGCTAACCCTGGAAGGATGGCCCCTCCCAGGGTCAGCTAATTCCCAGAGATGGCAAACATTTGCCAGGAAGCTTGCTGTCCTGTGCAAACCAACAAATTCAGAGCTCATACCTCCAAACTACCTCCTGATCAGGCTTTTATAATCCTGGGCCACTATCCCTCCCTGCCCCCCCGCCCCACCAATCACCCCAGGGCCAGGTACCAAACCACTAGGCACAGCCCTTTTACCCCACAGCCTGCTGAAATTATTCAAAATGGCTAATCCTAAACCTGTTTAGAACCACAACAAAGGTTTTGCCCACATTACACACACATACACACACACACACACACACACACACACACACTCATCTTCTTTTACTGAGGCTCTATGTTTTTATTACCCATTTTGCCTGACATCGTCACACTTTCAGATTTACAAAAATATCACCTCTGCCACTTGAAAAGAATTCCTAACTTCTCTCAGCAGAGTTGTAACTTTCTCTTTGGAACCCTGCAATATAATATTAATGCCTTAGTGGTAGCATTTATACCATTGTATTATAATTGCTTACTTCTCCGATCCTTTTTGCTATAAGGACCACTGTGTTATTTCATTTTGGTATTCCTAATGTCTGGAACCTCTCCCCATTATTCATTGTGCTCAATAAATATTTATTGTGTGAGTTAAGTTTTTTAACCAATAGAACGTTTCTTGATCGCCTTTGCTGAAAATGACATCCTCTTTTTGCAAAGTCCTGATCAGTATTATTCCTTCGCCCATTGCTCACTGCATGGAATATGTGTGACGTTCATATGCCACCTCCTAAATGAGGCTGTAAATTGCTGAGGTTAAAACATCATGCTTTGTGCATTTTTGTACCCCCACTACTGAGTCAAGTGTTTGCCAATAATGCTAACAGCTGGCTAAAGATTGCTCGCTTCTGTTTAGGTATAACTAGTAATTCAATGTTATTCACATTCTCTTTAGAATAGAACAATAAATAAGCAAGAAAGCAATCTGCATAAATGCCCTGAAATAGAGATCATTGACTGCATTATGTAGGACCCTTTCGCATTATATTTCTCAGTCTCTTAAGGCATCCTTCAAACTCTTGGTTAAGTGTCAGCTGGGCTCTCTGAATATTAACTAAGGCCCATATGAAAACTTACAAAATAGGATTGTCTATGACAGAAAAATGAGCAAATTAGTATCAATGTAAATAAATCATATTGTTCTGTTTAGGAAGACTCATCGAGGAGCACCTGGGTGGCTCAGTTGGCTAAAAGTCTATCGCTTGATTTTGGCTGGGGTCCTGAACTCATGGTTAGTGAGATTAGCCATGTGTCAGGCTCTGTGCTGACAGCGTGGAGCCTGCTTGGGATTCTGTGTCTCCCTGTCTCTCCACCTGCCCCTCCCCTGCTCATTCACTGTCTCTCTCTCAAAATAAATAAATAAACATTAAAAAAAAAAAGGAACACTTAGTCTACAAGGATTTTAAAGGCCCTACAATTTGTGCAAGAAATAAAAAAGGATCTTCTCGGAGAATTTGCTAGTATCTTGTGGAACCCAAGGACAAAAGCTACAGATGGGCTGAAATTAAGACATTATCAGAAACCAAAGGAATGTTTCATCTCTGTCTCTATTTCTTTGTCTCTGACTCTCTCTGGTCTCCTGGGGTTTTGTTTTGTTTTGTTTTGTTTTGTTTTGTTTTGTTTTGTTTTGTTTTCTTTATCTGTTTCATTCTTTCCCCGATCGCCTCTCCCTGTGTTTCATCAGTGTACCTGGCTCTAAAACATCACTCTGGCCCAGAAAGATACATTACCTTTCAGTTCACAATGTGCATTCACATTGCTTTTGTGTCTCCACACAAAAGGGAGAAAACTGGGTCAGGCATGTTCACGAGTCCCTCAGGCTAGAGTAGAGGGTCGGATCCAGGCTATATCCAGGATTGCCTTCTGGACTGGGGACAGAACTCATTCACAAGACCCAAAACTCTGGACTCCTCTCTGATTCCTTGTGTGTCCTTTCCACTCCTGATACAGATTGTGTAAATATCTGTATTTACACTAATTTCCTTAAAAATATTATTAGAAGTATCTTAATAAGGAGGTATAATCTGCAAGCCATGGCTTGTGAATAATTTCAGATTTCGGGTTAAGCATGCCCATTTGAGGCGCCATTTACAGAACCACTTCCTTATGCCCTGTCTCTTTCTTTTTCTCCACGGCCACACCGCTGCCTGTCACTTTGGCAAGCTGCACAAGCTTTGCTTTTCCGCTTTGGAGCTGTCACAAATCCCCTAACTAAAAGAATAGTTCTCTCACATAATTGAAAATAGACTTGCCAGAAATGAAACACTTTTGGAGACTTTGTGTCAGGGGTTTGTACCAGGTTTGGAGTCTAATAGGAGGCTCTAAAGTTCAAATTTCGTTGTATCCTCATAAAAAGAGAGAGAGAGAGACTTGACAAGTGATAAAAGAGCATCCATAATATACGAATATTTTGGAAAGTGAGTCATTTGTTGTCATTTGAGAAGAATATTCCGATAGTATTAAAAGGAAGTAAACCTCACTGCTCACTTAGTAGAAAGGCCAGAATCCGAAACAATGACAACACCAAATGCGGACAGGGATACGGAGTGATGGGAGTATTACTCAGCACTAAATAGAAATGAGCTGTCTAGCCATGAAAAAGCATGGAGGAACCTTGAATGCATATTACTGAGTGAAAGTAGCCAATCTGGAAAGGCTACACACTGCATGATTCCAACTATCGTTGTAGAAAAGACAAAACTATGTAGACAATAAAAAGATCAGTGGTTGCTGGGGTGGTGTTGGGGGACATAAATGAATAGGCAGAGCAAAGAGTATTTTTATGGAAGTGAAATTATTCTGTATGATATTATAATGATGGGAATATGTCATTATACATTTGCCCAAAGCCATAGAATATATACCAATAAAATCTAAGGTAAACTATGGACTTTGGGTGATTATGATGTGTCAGTGTAGGTTCACTCGTGGTAAATAACAAAAAAAAAAAATGAACATTCTCATGAGTGATGTGGATAATGAGGGAGGCTATGCATGAGTGGGTGAAGTAATATATGGGAAATCTCTGTATCTCCCTAACAATTTTCTTGTAACAAAGCTGTTCTCAAATAATAGTTTTTTTAAAAAAGAAGTAAACCATAATTGTTGTAAGTGCCTAAATTTATCAACTACCCTAAATTATTTCTTTAGTTCAGATCAAGAATAAAGAAACGCAATCTACCCACCAGAATGCTCAAATTCTATTGAAAATGGGAAGTTTTAAATGGATAATTTGTTTCAAAATTTTCAATTTCCATATATTTTAGTTTCATTGTATAACAGAGATGTCTTTTATTTTTAGGAGAGAGAGAGAGAGGGAGGGAGGGAGATAAAGTGTGTGTGTTTAGGAGAGGAGCAGATGGAGAGGGAGAGAGAGAATTTCAAGCAGGTTCCCCTCCCAGCAGGAAGCCCAACTCTGGGCTCAATCTCATGACTGTGAGATCATGACCTAAACAATCAAGAGTTGGATACTTAACTGACTGAGCCACCTAGGCACCCCAACAGAGATGTCTTTTAGCAAAAGATATCTTGAAAGAAAGAAAGAAAGAAAGAAAAAGAAAGAAAAAGAAAGAAAGAAAGAAAGAAAGAAAGAAAGAAAGAAAAAGAAAGAAAAAGAAAGAAAGAAAGATAGAAAGAAAGAAGGAAGGAAGGAAGGAAGGAAGGAAGGAAGAAAGGAAGGAAAGAAAGAAAGAAAGAAAGAAATGAGTTTAACCCTTATTTTTGGTGTCTACAATAGGAAAAGCCAGTGATACAAACCACTGCATTACAATGCATTCACCTTTCCTTCATATGTAACAAGCAAAGAGTAGAGAGGACTGAGTCAGTAGTTGGTCAGAAACTTCCCTTTCATCAACACTTCAAAGGTATCTTGTCTTTCACTATGAATAAATCTGTTAGTAAAACTAAAATGCTGTGAAGTTTAAGAGTAAAAACACCAAGGTTGTTTGTAACCTGTCTTCTAGGTATTAAAAGACTGAAATGGTACATTTAAATATAACTTTGAGTTAAAAGAAAAGGATTTATGTTTATTTCAGTAACAGATATCTATATAACTTGTGGTATAATCCATTTTACAGTTTATTAGCATGCATTAATGAAGACTTTTTTAAATTTCATACAGCTGAATTGTCTCACATAAAATTATGAGCTTAACAGATGTTTTCTCTGGCACATTTGGACCGTTTTGCTCAACATTCTCCTCTGCTGATGAGTTGCTGTTTCTATTACAAGGAATGCTTTAAACATAATTGTAGTGCAGCTGTAGTCATAAATGGTTTTGATGGTGTTTAAGCTCCACAATACTTTAAGTGGCTTCTCAAGCCTCAATCAAGATGGTTTTAAGTGATTAAGTCAGTGTTTTGCAGATAATGATTTGTGTCTTAGAGATAATATTCAGTGGTCACCATATTGTAACTTTAAAAGATGTAAACTTTTGTGTCATCGTGTAATTTTGTTTTACTACTAAAAACAAACTACTGAAATATGCAATTTGTTGAATTCAAAATGAGTACCAAAGTACTTTTTTAGGTGGAATCAGAGTGCATTATAACTTATTAATTACATCAAATGCTCCAAATTTAGAACATCGTATCCTTACTTTCTTACTCCAAGGCCATCTGCCTATAGGACCCAGGTGCCCAGAACTACTTTCACCTTTACTGCCCTTGGCGCAACAATATCTGATGAGCCCTCTTTGTCCCATTTCCTATCTTTATGTTAATTAAAGACTTTACTTTTGGGGTGCCTTGGTGGCTCAGTCGGTTGAGAGTTCAGCTTCGGCTCAGGTCATGATCTCACGGTTCGTGAGTTCAAGCCCCGCGTCGGGCTCTGTGTGGGCTCAGCTCAGAGCCTGGAGCCTGCTTCGGATTCTGTGTCTCCCTCTCTCTCTGCCCCTCCTCCACTCATGCTCTGTCTCTCTCTGTCTCAGAAATAAATAAACATTAAAAAAATTTTTTTTTGAAAAAAGACTTTACTTTTTAGAGTATTAAAATGGTGCATTCTTTGCAATTGATGAACCCACACCAACATGCAATAATCACACAAAGCCCATAGCTTACCTTAGGGTTTACTCATGGTTTTATACATTCTATGGGTTTGTTTAAATGTACACTGCATGTATGCATCATTATAATACCAAACAGAGCATGTTCATGGCCTTAAAAGTAGTCTGTGCTCTGCCTACTCATCCCCTCCAACACTACCCACGGAGACCACTGATCTTTTTACTGTCCACATAATTTTACCTTTTCCACAATGATAGTTGGAATCCTGCAGTGGGTAGCCTTCTCAGATGGGCTTCTTTCCCTCTGCAATATGCATTCAAGGTTCCTTCATGTTTTTTTCATGGCTAGGTAGCTCATGTCTTTTTAGTGCTGAATAGTATTCCCTTGTCTGAATGTACCACAGTTTACCTATGGACCTACTGAAGGTCACCTTAGTGGCTGCCAGTTTGGGCAATTATGAATAAAGCTGTAATAAATATCTGTGTGCAACTTTTTGGGTGGACACAAGTTTTCAAGTCCTATAGCTAAATACCAAGGAGTGTGATTGCTGGATCGTGTGATAAGAGAACATAGAGATTTGTAAGAAACTGCCAAGCTGTCTCCCAAAATGACTGCATCACTTTACATTCCCACCAGCAAGGACGAGAATTTCTGTTGTTCCCTGTCCTTGTCAGCATTTGGTGTTGTCAGTGCTTTGGATTTGGGCCATTCTAATAGGTCTATAGTGCTATTTGCATTATCTTGATGACATATAAAGTGGACCATCTCTTCATAGGCTTGTTCGCTATTTGTATATCCTTAGTGAGGTATCTGTGAAGGCCGTTGACCCATTTTCTATATGGGTTATTTCTATTCTTATTGATGAGTTTGAATAGTTCTTGGTATATTTTGGGTAACAGTCATTTACCAGATGTTTCCTTTACACATATTTTCTTTCACTCTGTAACTTGTCTTCTCACTCTCATGACAGTGTGTTTGGCAAAGCATAAGTGTATAACACTTTAATGACATCCAGCATACCCACTATTTCTTTGAGATTGTGCCTTTGTGTTGTAGCTACAAAGTCATTGCCATATTTAAGGCCATCTCTGTAGATTGTTTGATGACATATGCAGCCATAGTAGTGATACAATTAGTAACGTGAGTACCAATCACTTAGGCTTTACACATTCTTGTCAGTGGGTTTCCAATAATAAGCTACTTAAAGAGTAATGCTACGTCATCAATAAAGCTCATCAGCTTACTCTACTTTCACATTTCCCTCCAGATTTTGATATGGGGAAGCATAGAAGTTTCTTATATCATACTTCATAATCACTTTCCAAAAAGAAAGACAAATAGAGAAAAAGCAGATAACAAAGCACACGGTTGTTTCCCGTGGTCATTTTCAGACCACAGTTTAAAACAAAACAGGGGTGCCTGGATGGCTCAGACAGTTAGTGGTCAATGCTTGATTTTGGTTCAGGTCATGATCCTAGGGTTGTGAGATCAAGCCCGGCATCAGGGCCTGTGCTAAGCTTAGAGTCTGCTTGAGATTTTTTCTCTCTCTCCTTCTCTCTCTCCCCCTCCCCCTCTCTCTTAAAATAAATATAAACATTAAAAAATAAAAACAAAAGAAAATATGAAACAACCTTCAAGCCAATAGAAAAGCATACTTGACTTTTCAGTTTAGCTTTCAGTACTCTGATGCTTATGTCAAAAAAAAAAAAAAGCATGAAATTATCCCTTTGATAATACCAGTTACCCTTTAAAATGAACCTAACAGGGGCGCCTGGGTGGCTCAGTCAGTTAAGCATCCAACTCTTGGTTTTGGCTCAGGTCATAATCTCACGGTTTCATGAGTCTGAGCCCTGCATCGAGTGCTGGAAGTGTGGAGCCTGCTTGGGATTCTCTCTCTCTCTCTCTCTCTCTCTCTCTCTCTCTCCCTCTCTCTCTCTCTCCTTCTTTCTCTGTACCCCCCATTTATGCTCTCTCTGTCTTCTCTAAATAAATAAATAAATAAATAAATAAATAAATGAGTAAAAGTTCATTATATATAAAAGAGGCAACAGTGCAATGGTTGGAATATACAGCAAAACCCTGGATTATGAGAAACCTGTTATGTGAATGTTCCACAAGATGGGCAAACATTTCTAATAATAATTTTCACTTGATACACAAGTGATGTCTCGCAGTAAGAGTAGTATGTGACACAAAATGTCACACGATCATAGAGCCAATGGTTCTTCTCCCTCTCTCTCTTTCTCTCTCTCTCTCTCTCTCTCTCTGAGGGATTGTGGGTGAACATCTCCCATGCTCCAATGCTCAGGCTGTGGTGTTTGGCAGAAATCAGTGATTTTTTCAGAATGTTGGAACTGCTCACGACTGGCACTAGTGGATTTTTTTGTCACTTCAAAGCACCTTTGGAGAGTCCCTTGCTTTTCCATACAAGAGTAAGCTCAGGAATGCTTTGTTTCATTCTAGGTCAGGCTGCCTGCAGATATAGACCCTTTCCTCTGTTGCCTTATTGCCCATTACATTAAATACAGTATATGACAAGAGTTTAGTAATACTGTACTGTAGTCAGTATCCATGGGAGCATATACAATGGCCCCCATGCAGAAAAAGATTCCATTGGGGGCACCTAGGTAGCTCAGATGGTTGAGCATCTAACTTCTGTTCAGGTCATGACCTCACGGCTGGTGAGTTTGAGCCCCACATTGAGCTCTGTGCTGACAGGTCAGAGCCCAGAAGCCTGTTTCAGATTCTGTGTCTCCCTCTCTTTCTGCCCCTTCCCTGCTTGCACTCTATCTCTCTCTCAGAAGTAAATAAACACACACACACACACACACACACACACACACACGGAATGCTTTGCTTCATTCTAGGTCAGGCTGCCTGCACATATAGACCCTCTCCTCTGCTGACTTATTGTCAGTTACATTAAGTTACAATATATGACAAGGGTTTATTAATATTGTACTGTAGTCAACATCCATGGGAGTGTATACAATGGCCCCCATGCAGAAAAAGATTCAATTGAGCCGATAGCAGTGATCCCATTAGTGATACTGAAAGTTGTCCTTCTCAATAACCCTCCTCTCTCTTATCTCATTCACACGGGTCAAGAAGGTTTTCAAATGTAAATGTGGGTTAATCTCTTTATTTTTCTTCATATGTTGTATTTGATTCATTATTTTGTATTATATTACGGTATTGTAATCATTTCTATATGAATATTGTTAGGCTGTAGAATGAATCATTTGAGTTTCCATTATTTCTTATGGGGAAATTCACTTTGATACACAAGTGCTTTGGATTACAAACTTGCTTCTAGAATGAATTATGCTTGCAAACCAAGGTTTTACTGTATTTTAATTGGCTTTAATGATGTAACCTGAAAATAAATGTCAGTGCTTCTTCTTCAGGTTTCATTTTTAATGTATCTTAATCTTACATTTCATTTGCATTCTTTAATAAGTATATATAATATTCAAACTTGTTTGAGAGTGGTCTGGTATGTTGGAAAGGAGGCAGTGTTGGAGCAGAAAGGCCTGGGTGAATCTTGCACCTCTTTTCCTGATGTCCAGATCCTAGAATCTTACCCAGCTTCCTACTGCCCATTTCTTCCATGTCTGCAATGGCGAAATCACATAGCTGTGGCAGAGGCCTTATGTTAATTAAGTGAGCTAATACCTGTCAAGCACCTCACACAGTGACTAGCACATTTGATAAATACTAATTTTCTACTTGGGTGTTTTGTTTCTTGGGACCTAAGTGGAAGCTTTCTTTGAAGTTGACTCGTATGGATGAAATATGGATTATTAATTCAGAAACCTAAATGTGTCAACATTAAAGTAACAAAGACTTATACACTTCTAACGATTAAGAGTTTGAGGACATTTTTTATCAGTCAGTCTATGAACGATCTTTCTTTCAGTTAACAAAGTACGTATTCTTAGACCTCAGGCTTTAAAGCTGAAGGTTCTAGTATCTTAGAAAATGCAGCAAACAATTACTAAACTTAACCCACCTGAAAGCTACGTTTCCAGGCTTCATTAGTTAACCTTGCTCCATTGCGATCATAGAATCACATTCTAACAGCAGGCTCTCAGCTTTTATCAAAGATCACAATTATGAAATTGCCATAAAACACACACACACACACACACACACACAACAAGAACAATAATAACAAAACAAACAAAGAACTACTTCTGTCAAAGATAGTGCTCACTGGGCTCATTCCATGTTCCTTGGTTAAGGACTCAAGGGAAAACTCCCTTACATTTTGGTACTTAGAAAATTAATCTCTTTTAAAACAGTAGCAAGCTTCTTTGATCAGGTAATTATTATTGTATACAACCATGTGTCCGTTATTACTCTTGGCTGCCAGTAAGTTTAGACCTCATTTTAGTAAGTTATAGTAAATACATACTAGAGTAAGCCTGGGTCATTGATCATTCACGTTCTCTTTATTATAGACTTTAAAAAAAGTAAATATTCTCTTCAATATTATAGATAATAATTTGAAATCTGCCTTTTCAAAGCGTGAATATTAGATAGATGTTGGAAGTTGGTTCTTCAGCTGAATTCTAGACTGAATTGGAAGCTACTTAACTCTCTCATTCCAAGGAAGGCATGACTCACATTGTCATTCAGAATACTCTAATCTCATGATTACAATGTTTATAGCTGGCGAAATCTGATCATTATTTTGTGGCCCAGGGAAGGTAATGTAATCTTTTTATAACTGTTCACTTTGGTCTGTCAAGTTTCTATCAGGAGGTACTTATATATGGTGGAAGCTATGACATTTGGTCAAATTAAGTCACTTTCAACTTCCCAAAACAAGATCCCAGAATAGAGGGAAAAATGGACTTTAAAATTATGAAGTATATATCCCCAAGCATACTGTGAGAACAATTTTAAACAAATCAAAAGACAATTTTTACAAGAATTCTAACCACAAGATCCGTGTTTAGTCAAGAAGGCTTCAGATAAAATGTGTTACTATCTACTTCTCTGCCCAGAATTTGTGTAAAAAGAGAAAAAGTGTTTTAATAGCCAAAAAACCAAATATTTAGTAAAGCTAGAGACAGATACAATTTTTAAACTCAAAAAATATGTGGGAAGGTTTGCAAAAGCAGCGAAAATAGCACAGAAGTGATTCAAGAGGAAGTAAAGGTAAAACATTGTGGACAATGGCTGAAAGCAGATCTCAGCATGTGCCAGTAGAAAATGGATCTTTTGAAAGTAAATATCTAATCCTACATGACACAGTCATACGTATTCTTTGCAATACTGAAGGAAGGAAATATTGGATCAGGAGATTGGAAGATGTCTTCTAGGCACAGCTTTTATTCAGAGGCAAAAGAGGCCGGGCAGCATGAAGAATTACCAAGAAAACCACTTCTGTAGGCAGCCGTGTGACTCTGACAGAGCACGTGGAGGCCTTTACACTGTCCAGTCCAGACAGCTACGCTGGTCCCTCACTCTCCATAGGAATCTCTAACTGGTGGCTGGTTCTGTGAAAGGCAACTTATTTAAGGGTGGATTTAAAAACATCATCTGACATAACCTCCAAAATACCAAGAGGAGAAAAAACTGGAAAAGAGAAAAAAAAAAATGACAAATTATAATAAAAAGTGACTTTAAAAAAAAAGGAAAAAAAGAAAAAAAAATTGCCATGAAGCCAGTTTAAAAAAACAAAACAACAACAACAACAAAAAAAAAAAACAAAAACCACTCTGTCCAAATAGTTTGGCATGAATTAAAACATCTTGATGCATTGATTATGCTAATTGAAGAAGACGATTGCTCAGAAACACAAAAACTCCAGAAGGCGGTATAAAGAAAACAGGAGAAATTGAAGCATGGGCTGGTAGTCTCAGGGAAAAAAAGGAAGAAAAATAAAGCATAACAAAAATAACGTTGATATTGTAAGAACACAAAAAACAATAGATTTTATTGAAAACACAGTAAAGGACATTGGGTCTGGAAATGAAAATAATAAAATGAAGTGGGAAAACATATTTAGAAAGAATATGATATATGTAAAAGATAGGCAAGAGAGCTCCAACATAAATATAGTTTAAGCCCCAAAGCAAGCATAGAAATAGAATAAAATAAATAGTCAGAGACAAGGAAAAACAATATTATTTACAAAAATAGGGTGGTAATAGACAAAAAAGAAAAAAAAAGGAAAATGAAATATGCTATTTTAACTTTATTCATAGTAGGGAACTAATAGAGATTATCCCTAACAACCCAACATTTAAGAGAAAGGTATCGTTATAAAGAACAATAATAAAAAAGCAAAATGTTTCAAAGCAGAGTAAAAACCTTTCAAAACAGAAGAAAACATACAAACACAGAGCAAAGAAATAGACCACAAAGCAAAATGCTTTCAATAGCTATATGCAGGGAACAATAAAATAACACAAAAGATCAAATATGATTCATATTAATAAATGTGAACAGCTTAACTCTCCTATTAAGATTTTAAAAAGATGTTTAAGTCTGATAACCAAGCAAAATTTAACTTTATGCTATACACAAATCTCATGAAAATTGGTCATATATTGAGCCACAAAGAACATCTAAATAAATTTAAAAAGAAGTAAAACATAGCCCCAAAATACTTCCTAATCACAATTCAATAAAACAGAGGTCCCTGCATGATTCAGTCAATTAAGTTTCAACTCTTGGTTTCAGCTCAGGTCATAATCTCACAGTTTGGTGAGTTTGAGCCCCACATTGGGCTCTGCATTGGCAGTGTGGGGTCTGCTTGGAATTCTCTCTCTCTCCCTCTTTCTTTGCCCCTCCCCTGCTTGTGCTGTCTCAGTCTCTTTCAAAATAAATAAATAAAAGAAAATTCAATAAAACAAAAAAAAAATTAACAGAATCGTAAAATAAAATGCCTCTTCCATCATAAAACTTAAGAAATCTTTCTTAGATACTGGTTCAAAGAAAAAGATGTAAGTTTCTAAATGCAATAATAATGAAAATATCAAAACCTATGAGATTTAACTAAAAGAGTGCTTTCATTGAAAAATTCATAGGGGTATCTGGGTGGCTCAGTTGGTTAAGCATCCAACTCTTGGTTTCAGCTCAGGTCCTGAGCTCACGGTTCTGGGTTCAAGCCCTGCAATGGGCTCTCACTGACATCACGGAGCCTACTTGAGATTCTCTTTCCCCCTATCTCTCTACTCCTCTGCTCTCTCACTCTCTCTCTCTCTAAAAGTAAACAAATAAACTTAAAAAAAAAAGAAAAGTTCAGAGTTTATATACTTAACATTAATAAAAAAGAGTGAGCACAAATTATTTAACCTGATTCACCTAAAGAAAAAAAGGGAAGGGATTAATAACATTATAAATATAACTAGAATATATCATGAAACTTAAAAACATGTATGAGAACAGAAAAATCTGAATAAACAAATAAACAATAACAAAAATTAATTAATAGTAATATTATGAGATGTCTAATCATTAAAAATGAAAGTAGAGCAAGGAGATGAAATAAGGTATGATGAGTGAAATATATACATAAAATCTAACAAAATTAAAATTATCCAAGGCCACTATCTCTCTCTCCACACAAACAGTGCAAATGGAAACAAATCATGTGAATTATTGAAACAGGATATTTTCACCATTGTGATAATCATTGAACTAAAATTAGGTCTTCAAAGTCCTCAAAACATTTGTCATTTTTATGGTTTTATATACGCAGAATGTGATGTGTGATTCTTTGCACACTGACATTCCTAAGCACGTCAGAGCTATAAGAGAATCTCAGTGTTTTGGGCACAAAAATGTTGTCAATTATACAGAAAATGACTTGGGGGAAATAAATGGGCACGTTTAAAAAATAATAGTGTAATTTAATTTACGCAGAAACAGACATTGTTTCAGGTTAAGTTATTCATAAGAATAAATCAATATAAACATTGAAGTGATTTCAGCTTATGATGAATGACTTTGTTCTTCATCCACTGTTTAATATCCATAGTTTTGCATTTTGATATCGCTCCCTTTCTAAGAGAAGGGCATTAAAATAATGAGAAGGCAATGTCATCCGTTTCATACATAAGCTGAGAACTCAAATAAGCATTCAAAGCCAGATTTCTTACAGTAGTCACCAGGCCCTATATGAGGTGCCCACCTCCTTCCCCCAGCCCAGCCATCTACCTCCGTGACACTATCCCCGGATAGTGAGATCTCTTATTGTTCACTCTGCTATAGGCTCTCTGGTCTCAATCTTCCTTCTAACATGGCAGGTGAGTTCCTCCCATGGGGCTTTTGTCCTTGCTATTTTTGCTACCTAAAATTGTCTTCCCAATATTTTCGGAGATCATATTTTAGCACCTTCAAGTTTGGGTTGAAATCTCAATTTTTTTTTTCATGAGATACAGTAATAATCGTATTTAAAAGTTTGACACACACACACCCACAGCTCCCCATTCCCCACCCATCCTCCACACCCACCCAGGCACTACCTAATTTTTCTGCCCCACTTCCCAATACTTAGCATCAGCTGGTATACTTATTTCATTCATGTATTTGTTTAATCCCTAAGTTCTTGGGTTTTACCTTTTCCATGTCCTGATTTATTCCCAAAGTTTTTAATGGCATGTAGCACACATTCAACAAATATTGGTTGAGTAGATGAATTAAACACTAGATAAACAGATGAATGTTCCTACCAGAGCACCTTCATGAAAGTTCTACTTTCTGGTTATTATATTCTCAGTGCTATACCCTCAATGATTTTGAAAATATATTCAGGGGCTCCTGGGTGGCTCTGATGTTAAGCATCTGACTCTTGATTTCAGCTCAGGTCGTGATTTCACAGTTCCTGGGATACAGCCCCACCTTCTGCTTTCCACTGGGCCCAGAGCCTGCTTAAGATTTTCTCTCTCTCCCCCTCTGCCCCTCCCCCACTCACACACATGTTTTCTCTCGGGGGGGAAAAAAAAAAGGTATAAAATATATTCATAGGGGCGCCTGGGTGGCTCAGTCGGTTGAGTGTCCGACTTCAGCTCAGGTCATGATCTTGCGGTTTTTGAGTTCGAACCCTGCCTCAGGCTCTGTGCTGACAGCTCGCAGCCTGGAGCCTGCTTCGGATTCTGTGTCTCCCTCTCTCTCTGCCCCTCCCCCACTCATACTCTGTCTCTGTATGTCTCAAAAATAAATAAACATTAAATTTTTTTAAATAGATGCATATTTTACAAGAAAATGTCCACATTAATATCTTCTATATTTCTTTTGATTTATTAATTGCATTACATTTTTACTAAGTTATAAAAGCCAATAATAAAATAATACAGCTTTCAAGGTGAATTACTCAATATTTATGAACTATAAGCTTTTCTGTGGTCTGCCCGTCCCATGACGCTGGAAAAAAAAATAGTGACTTCCAGACCTCAAAGAGCTCATAGTCTGGCTATAAGACTATGTCCTTCAATACATACTTTCTGAGAGCCTTCTAAAAAATGAAACACCTCTTTAATTTGTGTACCTTCATTTAAAGAATGTATAATAAGAAAGGGATATATAGTGTATTTAAGGAATCCCTATTAAAAATATATCTTTTTAGTGACCTAGAACACTAAAGTAATGATACTTTAACTGAATGGATTTCTAAATTTTAAAATATATTAAGTGAAATACAGGAAATATGACAAATGTTTATATATGATACATAAGAACATTTAATATAAAGCTAAATCTGTATATTCCTATAGCAATTTCAATGGCCTTTAATCATTAGGAAAATCTGTATTGATGAAAAACCTGCATAATGTGTTTGTTCAAAATATAATTGATCCCTTATGTGTTGTATTAATAATAAAAATTATAATCCCTGAAGTATATTCTATGAATTCCTTGGAAATAGAATCTTTCTATTCTATTATTAAATATGAAACATCCTCCATATTTCAAAATGTCTTTAAATAATCAAGACATCAAATACGTACTTGAAATTTACTATATTTGGGAGGAGATTTTCAAATCTATTGGAACTATGAGCTTACAAAATACAGTGAATCTTCTTTTTTCTTGAATACTTTTCTCCCTTTCAAAAAGAAACATTGCAGGGACACCTGGGTGGTTCAGTCGGTTAAGCTTCTGACTTTGATTCAGATCGTGATCTCATAGTTCGTGAGTTCGAGTCCTGCATTGGGCTCTGTGCTGACAGCTCAGACCCTGGAACCTGCTTCATGTTCTGTGTCTCCCTCTCTCTCTACCCCTCCCCTGCTTGCACTCTGTCTCTCTGTCTCAAAAATAAATAAACATTAAAAAATTTTTAAAAAGAAACAATGCATACATACAAATAAACACTTCAAAACATAATTTCACTTATTTCTTTTTTTATATTTATTTATTTTTCCATTCAAAATTTTTACTTAAAAATTTTTCAATCCTGGAAATATTGCAATAAGTTAAAATAAATTCCCAAATTATTTACCCAAATTCATCACTTTTTCATATTTGCTAAATTCGGTGTGTGTGTGTGTGTTTGTATGTGTGTGTGTGTGCGTCCATCTAGCTATAAATTAAAGCTTTTGAATCACTTGAAGACATAATGACACATGATACTCTGCCCCTAAATATTTGACAGGACACCCTTAATAAAATAAAATAAAAATATCACACTCAGGCAATTTAACATAAATATAACAATATTATGTAATATGCTAATTTCCCTATTCAAATTTCTCTAATTCTTCAAATAATGACTTTTATGACAGCTTTTTCGTTCAGTTAAGAATCCATTGAAAGAAACATCCATTGATTACATTTAGATATCATGTCTCTTTAATCTCCTTTAATCTAGAACAGGGTCTACCTTTTTATGGTTTTCATAATATTGATGGTTTTGAAGGTTTAGAGCAGCAGTTTTGCAGAATTTCCCACACTTTGCATACTTTTGATTGCTCACTTAGCAAGAGATTCAAGTTAAACATATCATCAGGATTACTACATAGGTGATGCAAGACATGGTTACCTCAATACAGTTGACAGCAGATGTTGTTTGAGCTCTTATTTTGTGAAAATCGAGTGCTCTGAGAATTCTATGTGGTTCGGGCCGGTACTGTCTTCACCTGCCTTCTGTAAACTCACAGCTTCTTAGGAGCCTTGCAGCAAGTGAAAAGCTAGGCAACCAAAAAAGGTCCAACCAGCAGTGATAAATGCTGAAGGAAATTTCTTCCCGCTTGAAGGAAAATGATCTCCAAAAATAGAATCACCCCATAAGCCAAGTGTTCTAATAACCACAGAATTGCACCTGATGCTACTATCACATTTTAAGAGCATTTTGCCCTGTTATCCCAGACTGCATGCTTGGTAGCTGCACCCAAGATTAGGAAGCAGAAAGTTTACTGTATATTCGTGCTCATCTTCTCTCTAGTTCACTTACCTTTGTTCCTTATTTTACACGTTCCATAAACCTCACAGAATGTAGGTTTGTCATGTGGGTTCAAGTCTTGTTTCTATCTTCATCTTCTTTTCAGGGCTCCCTGTCCCATTCCATCTTAGACCAGTAAAGGGCAAGGACTCCATAACAACAAAAATAGCATGACCCAGACGGTCTATCCCATCATTCGGCAATGTTTGTTAAGCACATATTATAAACTAGATCCTTCTCCAGCAAAGTGAATACAAAAGTGAACAATAGTTCCCTACTTTGTTGGGAGTTCGTATTATGAGGGGTGGAAATGAGGCAATCGGTAAACAAATAAATTAACAAGTATTAGGAGGAACATCAGCAAAATGGAGGAAGAACAAGTCACTGCCATCGTGACCCCAACAGAAACACTGATGAAACAACAGTATTTAGAGTACAGTACCAGTATAAGAACTCCGGATTCCAGTTAAGAACACCACCTTAGAAAAGCCCAAAACCATGCAATCTCTTAGAAATGGGTAAGGGGAACGGTGTCACTTTATCTGCGCCAGACTCTCCCACAAATTGCCACAAGCTCAGTGTTCAGAGAGATCCATCGAGCCCACAATTTCTCCCTTGGTAGAGAGAGTGACTGAAGCATCTATCTAATATCCCAGCCTCTGCGGACACTGCTCAAGAGATCTACTTCTGGCTCACCTCGCTCAGAGCACTGAAGCAGCTGGTATAATGAGAAAGCCTGGGGACAACTCAAAATGAGGAAAAGGGACAGGAGCTCTCAGCCGCTTGCATGGTGTTGGGAGATGCTACGCAATCTTGAGACTTGCCTTCAGGAAGAAGGGAGAGAGTTGGAGCTCAGGCCCAGGCTCCCTGCATTCTATGTTCTTTCTTGTGGAAGAGGGGAAAGTGCCTTACAGCAGTCAGAACAGCTGGGGAGCTTGGGGAAGTCATACCAACCAGAAATTCCTCCACCAGGAGGGAGAAAGGGAGTGGAGTATGCACCACCCCAGAAAACTTTTGAAAAGCTCCCAAAATTTCTAGCTGGGCCGATTGGCCATGTTTTTCCTTCCTCTAAAATCAGTCTGAAAAGACTGGAGGAGATGGCCGCTTCTTCAAATGGGCAGACAACAGGAAACTATAAGGAACACAAAAAATCAGGGAAATAGAATACTGCCAAAGGAGCAAAACAGATTTCTAGTAACTAGCCCTAAAGAAATCGATAATCATGAATTCTCTGACAAAGAATTCAAAATAATTGGTTTAAAGAAACTCAGTTGAGTTAACAAGAGAACACAGACCAGTAACAAAGTCAAGAAGATGATACTTAAACAAAATCAACAAAGGTATAGAACCCATAAAAAAAAAAAAAAAAAACCAAACAGAAATTCCTGAACTGAAAAATACAGTAACTGAAATGCAAAGGAAACAATCACCAAAATGAAAAAGTGGCCTATGGAATGGGAGAAAATATTTGCAAACCATGTATCCAATAGTGGGTTAATTCTCAAAACATATAAGGAACTCCTGCAACTCAATAGCAAAAATACAAAGAGCTTGGTTAAAAATGGACAAAGGGAAAAAAAAAAAAAAGGTTAGAGTGGGAGAGAGCCAAAGCATAAGAGACTCTTAAAAACTGAGAACAAACTGAGGGTTGATGGGGGGTGGGAGGGAGGGGAGGGGAGGTGATGGGCATTGAAGAGGGCATCTTTTGGGATGAGCACTGGGTGTTGTATGGAAACCAATTTGACAATAATTTCGTATATTAAAAAAAATAGACAAAGGACTTGCACCGACATTTCTTCAAAGGAGACATGCAAATGGCCAACAGGCATGTGAAAAGATCCTCAACACCATTATCAGAAAACTGCATATCAAGACTCTAATGAAATGCCACCTCATCACTGTCAGGATGGCTATCATTAAAAAGAAATTAAGTGTTGGCAAGATTGGGAAGAAAGTGAAAGTGGAACGCTTGTATGCTGTTGGCAAAAATGTAAGGTGGTGCAGCAGCTATGGAGAGAAAATAGTATAAAGCTTCCTCCAAACATTAAAAATAAAACCACCATATGATCTAGCAATCCTACTTCTAGGTATGTATCTGAAAGATTTGAAATCAGGATATTGAAGATATTTGCACTCTTGTGTACATTGTGGCACTATTCATAACAACCATGGCAAGGAAGCAGCCCTGATGTCCAACAACCGATGAATGGATAAAGAAAATGTTGCATATACATACAATGGGAAATCATCCAGCTTTAAAAGAAAGAAAATCCTGCAATCTGCTACAACGTGGATTAACCTAGAACAATATGCTAAGTGACATAAGCCAGTCACAGAAGGACAAATACTGCGTGAGCCCACTTACATAAGGTATCTAATGTAGTCAAATCTATAGAAACAGAGAATAAAATAGAAGTTGCCAGGGACTGGGTGGTGGGAGAAATGGAGAGCTGTTTTCAGCAGGTATAAAATTTCAGTTGTGCTAGATGAATAAATTCTAGAGTTCTGCTCTACAATACAGTGCCTATAATTAACAGTATGATATTGTGCACTTCTAAACTTATCAAGAGGATATATCTTTTGGGATTAAATGTTCTTACTAACACACACACACTTATACACACACACACACACACACACACACACACACAAAGGGACACAAGAAGCTATGGGAGACCACAGATATGTCTATTACCTTGATTATGGTAATAGCATCACAGTTGTGTGCAGATGTCCCAAACCATCAAATTGTACACCCTAAATATAAGCAGTTCTTTGCTCATCAATGGTACCTCAATAAGGCTGTTAAAAGACAATATTCAATGATGATAAATGCTACAAACATTTTTTTAAAGAATGATATGGGGGCATCTGGTGAGTCAATTAGTTGAGCGGCGACTTCAGCTCAGGTCATGATCTCACAACTTGTGAGTTTGAGCCCCGCGTCGGGCTGAGTGCTGACAGTTCAGAGCTTGGAGCCTGCTTTGGATTCTGTGTCTCCTTCTCTCTCTGCCCTTCCCCGCTCATGCTCTGACTTTCTTTCTCTCAAAAATGAATAAATATTTTTTTTTAATTTAAAAGAATGATATAAAGAAACTGGATGAGTCATCAGAGAAAAACTTTCTGGGGATATTGATTTAAACAAAACTCTGAAAGGCGAGAAGAAACCAGCCATTAAAAAGAAAATCATGAACACAAGAAAGCTATTGTCAAAGCTCTAAACTGGGAAGGGCTTGGTATTTTTGAGGAACAGAAGAAACACTAGCTCGGCTGGAGCAAGATGGCAAGAGGAGGATGATGGAAAAGATAAAGTTGAGGATGCACAGTTTTGGTATGAGTTGCTTATCAGATTTCTAAACAGCAGAAATCTCAGTAAGTATCTGATATTCAAGTATAAATTTTAAATGATTTTTTTGGAAAGTATAGAGATTTTTACTGAATATGACATTCATGGTAGGAAGGAATTCAAAATTATTGCTTTAGCTTTGAGTTACAATGCAGAAGAGTAAGTGAAGCAGGTCTACATGTTAATTTCTATTTGATGATGGATAATCTTACAAGTTCTGGTGTACTAAGTACAATCCCCACTAGAACTGGCCATCCTAGCTTCATCTAGAATACAGACAAGAAGAAACAAAGCAGAATCGTGAACAGTTCAATTCCAAACAAGATTCCTTCAACAGATCTTTATTTTTTTTTAATGTTTATTCATTTTTGAGAGACAGAGAGAGACAGAGTACGAACAGGGTAGGGGCAGAGAGACAGGGAGGCACAGAATCCGAAGCAGGCTCCAGGCTCTGAGCTGTCAGCACAGAGCCTGACGCGGGGTTTGAACTCATGAACCATGAGATCACGAGCTGGGCCATAGTCAGATGTTTTACCGACTGAGCCACCCAGGCATCCTCAACAGATCTTTAAAATAGAAAGTAAAAATGGAGAGGGAGTTGCTCCAAATGGTTGTAAAAATACAGGAAAGGTTTATGAGCACCCAAATGTTATTAATCTATTGGAAGAGAGGAGTCATTCCAAAGCATCAGAGCTCTAGTCATCATTCTTTCATTCATTCATTCATCTATTCTAGTTACATTTATGGGGTTCTCACTATGCCAACATGGAGAGAGAAACTGGGCATGGACCCTGTTTTTAAAGAATTTACAATCTTCCAACAGAGACAGAAGACAATAATCCTTGATAACACCGCAGAGTAAGAAGTGCTACACAGAGGTAGGCAGACAGTGCTCTGGAAATAAAAACAAGAAAACCAGAGTTGAGGCACCTAACTCTGCTTGTGGTGCTCAAGGAAGACCAGGTAAAAAAGACATTTGTTATACCTGAGCTGGCTCTCCGAGGATAGTGGGTATGGCAAGAAAGACCTTAAATGGTGGGGACTCTGAATGTGCAAAAATATAGAACAAACCTATATGTTTATATACACATGATTGTGTCATATCAGTATCATACCAGGTCATATTGTATTACACAGATCAGGTGGAAAGAAGAAAAAGTGTATGGTTTATATAAGCTAAGGAATCTAAATATCATCTTGAGAATGACAGATTGATAGAATGATGAAAAAGTCTGAGCAAAAATGTAACCTGATTCGATTGCATTTTAAAATAATGGAGAGTTGCTGATGGATTTGAAGGTAATGAAAGAGGTGATCTGCACAGATCTTGGTGCAGGGGTGAGAGGGAAAGGTCCAGGAGGACCCCACACCCACATTCCTGACTTGGGGCTTGGAAAGTTGGGAGCATTCACGCGGGGGAATAGAAGCAGGCGTGTGAAGGGGAATGATTGAGTAACCTCTTCTTTTCTACTTTCCATTCCTGTTCTTAGAATTAAACAAAAGAACAACAGATACCTCTTATTGTTAGTATAGACATACTAGCCTGCATTTTACTTACCTTATTTCCCAAAAACAAAATAGTCAGAAAAAGAAATAAAAGATGTTGAGAAGCATTGTTTTAAGGGAATGATGGTTTTCCAGCTTGGAACATTGAGAGGTGAACTGGTCTCCAGGGAATCATGCTCACTTTACTGCGGCATAAACAAGGCTGCCACTAAAACAGTTTAGGAGGAAGGTGGCAAAGCGTCTTAATTCACCTCTAGTTTGTCTGCTATGGAGAGTTACAGCCCGATATTTCTGCTGTAGCTGAATAAATCGTTAAACAAAATCCTGAGAACAGATTGAAAATTACAGACAGCTTATAATCAAAGAAGAAATCAGATAGTGAATGGTGCTACCCAGTTAGACACACACACACACACACACACACACACACACACACACACACACACTGGAGCACATCTGCAGCCTTTCTGAGCCACCTGCCAGCCTCTGGGCTACTTCCACGAGGGCCTGGAGAACAGGGATGCAGCTTGAATGAGAAGCAAGCAAATTAGTGCTGTGCAAATTAAAATCGGATACTGCAGTCACACCAAACAGAGGCACGGGGAGAGGTGCTATGAACGCTACCCATCTCATTTATGTGTTCTCTCCCTGGGGGGAGAAGGAACAGAGTGAGGTGAGGCCGGGCTTGATTCAGAACAAGATGACTCCATGCCCTCCTGCCTCATCTGTTCAAGGCAACTCACTCCTCTCTCTTCTTCTACCCTGAGCTTTCATTCCAAGAGACTGTTAGTTAGGCAGAGGTGGAACCCCCTTTTGGCACAATCTGGGGAATTAGGGTTTCATTTCCTCAAGATGGTGCCACCAGCATTTCTCCCTACTGGTCGCTCGCTAGGACGATTCAGCAAAATGGCCCTGACCTTACTTTTTATCACTTTAAGTTGTGCAGAATTGTAGGTCTCCTCTTGCGGTTCATGGTGAGACACATTAATAGCATAAAGTAATGATATTTAAATGTGATAGAAAGTTTCAACTTCACAGCAAGCCTATTTTATGAGTGTAAGTCTCATTTCATGGCACATATCATCTCAACTAGGACAGAGGAAATAGACACTTGAGTATCAGTCTGAGATGATGAATTCAATATGTGATAGATAAAGCAAATGGCTTACTTACCACAGTCTATAGCAGGTCAAGGGTTAAAACCCCAGGCCTCTAAGTCAGAGCTAAGATGTGTTTTATTCTTAGTTAAATTACACTAAAAAAAGGGAAATCTTTGCTGTTCTGTGAAAACCTCCTTCTGTTGGCAAAACATGTTGCAAGATGTCAGACAGCATAAACACCAGAGGGAGATATGTTCTTGACCCATTCTGCTGTTAGCAAGTGTCAAACATGTCTTTCGGCAGAATAATTATAAGGTTATAGTCCACGGACAGTCATTTGTGAATAATGTGCACCTGCTGACTAGAATCTGGGATTTAAAAAGTTCATTCACTTTGTGAAAACAGAAACTTTCGCTTCAACATGAAAATAGAGACAAAGGGACACTTTAACACTTGTTTTAAAATATTCTAGTTTGCTATTAATAGCCTAGTTAGAGGAGAAGCCCCATGACCATTCTGCAATTAATCCTATGAATTTAAATGTCTCTCAGGAAAGCTCAAAAATGAAAAAAGAAAACATAATTGAATAATACCAATTCAATTAGCAGTTGTAACACAGTTTAATTTATTGGAAAAGCCAGAGGTTATAATTGTAAGATCCCTTAGAAAAAGCACACCACATCATATCCTCTCTTCTTTTATTTGTATTCAGATCACAGAGTGACTATATTTAGATTTTCACATACAATGTTTTAACCAAATGTCTCTGAAAAGGTAACTAGAAAGACAATTTCACATCAAATAGTCATATTCAAACTTCAATCAGAGCATATTAAAGAGAGGATTTCTTTCCAAGTAGGATGTTACAGGGGTTCATTGTCTGCTAGGAAAGGCTACACATGAAAAGACTATGTGATTTATGCTGAAATAAATCCTATCATTCAATACAGACCAGGAGGCCACAGTTGCTATGGTAACTGCTTACTTACAAGACCAGTTACACATAGTAATTTCCTAGCTTTTTGAAATCCAATCAATGTAGCATCCATGTGTCCTTTTTGAATGACATGCTTACATGCTTGGTGTTCCCCAAAAAAGGAAAGATCCATTATTTGCAAGTAACTTTGCTGATCTTTGATTTTTCCACATTCTTATAGCCTCACTGATACATTATTTTAATTTGTATCAACCATGAGACAAATCAACTACAGGCAATCAGAAATGAGCTTTTCTACAAGGCTACTATAAGTGAGCTTTTCTACAAGGTACTATAAAGTACCTCGAATAAGCTTTATCGTTTTCTGCTAAAGATTGTATGCACACATTTCTTGCTTAGTGATTCTTTAAATGCTGTCTCGTTTTAAGAAATGGCCCTAGGGCAAAAGGTGGGGGAGAATCAACAACTTGTTTTAATAGCTTCTGAAATCTATGTGTGGGGGAAAAAAAAAAAAGTATGTGGGCATGAGGAGTATTATTCCATAAAGTAGAATTCAGAAGTAGATTAGAATAAAGTGTTAAATTCACTGTCGGTGCTAATTTTTCACTTCACATTCAGAGACTGCCTACCCTGTGTCAGGCACTGTCCTAGGCACTGGGGATAGAGCCCAAGCAAATCCCAGTGCTGTAGTCATTGGATTTATACGCCACCCGAGGATATGAGCAGTGGGAATGAGTCCTCCCCCCACTCCTGCAAGTTCTCAGAGTAGTCGAAGAGTAGACTTTGGAACTAAACCAAACCTATGAGTCCTCCTTTTATCCTGTAATTATGTGATTTGGAGCAAGTTAATTTAGCTCTCTGACTTTCCACTCTTCTATTTTCAAAATGGATTATGTGTTCATGTGAGTTTATTGGGAGGATAATGTATGATAAAATACATAAGAGCATAGAATGTAGTTATTTCTCAGCAACTGTTTGCGAAATCTGATTCTTTCTATAAAAGGCAAAACTGCTGTGAAATTGTCTTGCCTTTATCCTAGAAATTCAGAAAAGCAGACAATCAGAAAAAGGGATAATTCCTAGGCAAGAGATCACTGTGGCTTATATTGGAAAAGAAATTAAAGAACATATTCCCCGTAGCAGCATTGCATGGTCCTGAGAAGTAGCCGGTAAAAACCCGAAATAGCCAGCTATAGATAGAAATATACCAATAGGAGAAGCAGTTTAAAGGTATGCAGTTATATGTAAAGGACTTAACACACAACTGGCAAATAATAAATATCCAAAAAAGTTATTATATATGTTATACAAGTACATAAATGTAGGGGCGCCTGGGTGGTTCAGTCCATTAGGCGTCTGACTCTTGATTTTGCTCAGGTCATGATCTCACTGTGCATGGGTTTGAGCCCTACATCAGGCTCTGCATTGACAGCGAGAAGCCTGCTTGGGATTCTCTCTTCCTGTCTCTCTCTCTCTCTCTGCTCCTCCCATGCACACTCTCTCTGAAGATAGATAAACTTTAAAAAACTGTCAAGTCTTGGGGTACCTGGGTGACTCAGTCAGTTAAGTGTCAGGTCACAATCTCACCGTCAGTGAGTTTGAGCCCCATGTCAGGCTCTGTGCTGACAGCTCAGAGCCTAGAGCCTGCTTTGGATTCTGTCTCCTTCTCTCTGCCTCTCCTCACTCACACTCTGTCTCTATCTCTGTCTCTGTCTCTCTCTCTCAAAAATAAACAAACATTAAAAAAATTTTTAACAATAAAAAATAAATTAAAAATTTAAAAACCTCTCAAATCCTTTAAAATAGATTATATTATATTATATTATATTATATTATATTATATTATATTCGTTATGTTATATCAATTATACAATGTGCTAAATATCTTAATATATAATCTCATTTAATCCACACAATAATTATGTGATTCATACTTCATGAAAGAGAATTTTTAATTCAGAAAAATTAAACTGAATGTTCAAGGTTACACTAAGAAGTGAAGAGTTAAAATGTAGGCCAAGAAAAAATAATGAGCAATAATACAGGATGGAAAGAAAGTCTCCGTGATTAATACAATATTAATATTAAGAAAAACTATCTTATCCAGTACAAAATATATTTTTTTAATATGGATCACAATGGAGCACAGTTAAGGACCACTGAATGACAGCGATATAAAGGAGGCTCCAAGGAGACCATGCCAAAGGCAATTTCCTTGGCCGCAAGGAAGACTTGTCAGTAAGATAAGGTTGGAAGTTAACATCACTATTCTCTATTTGTAATTTGACCACATACATAACCACTATTAAATTCATTCTATTCATTCTCAGTGCTATTTAAATCACTACAAAATTGTGGGGTTTTTCAAACAACTTTTTGAAATAATGTTGGGAGGGGTGCGTGGGTGGCTCAGTGAGTTGAACATCTGACTTGGTTTTGGCGCAGGTCATGATCCCAGAGTCATGGGATCAAGTCCCACGTTTGGGCTCCATACTGAGAGCAGAACATGCTTAAGATTCTCTCTCTCTCTCTTCCTCTGTCCCTCTCCCCCACTCATGCTCTCTCTCTCTCTCCCTCTCTCTCTGCATTTCTCTCTCTAAAATAAAAAAATGAAATGAAATGAAATGAAATGAAATGAAATGAAATAATGAAATGAAATGATATTATATGAAGTGATGTTGGGATGAGATTCATGAACCCAATGGACCTTAAATGACAATAGTAGTCAGAATTCAAGTACTCCCTGAGGGACAGCCCAGGCCAGTAATTGCTATTATATATAGAATGATGCTTCAACTAAGCCTTTTTATTTGTGTATTTCACTACTAATTATGTTTGAGTCTTGTAAGTATACATAAGTTTTCAAGTTCATTTAAAATGCATCACATCTCCCCAGACTTTTTCAGCTAATGTCTAAATACTGCCTAATATAAGAATTGAACAGCGTGAGTCTATATTTTTCATGTGAATTTGTGTTAAAGAACCAACTTAATGACTCAAAATCACTGCAATATTGAGTACATAAATTTTATATCCTAATTAAAATTAGTATTCAGAACCTATCAAATAACATGGTTATTTTTTTTTACCAACAGTGAAGTTTTACAGATTCAAAACTCAATAAAATTAATGATTTTATGGTGAAAAATCAGCTTAATTAGCAATGAACTTCAATAGATTAACAACTGGCTTCTAACAGAAATAAGTAGGTGAGAAGGCAGTAGGATACAGATTCAAGGTGAAAAAAAACAAGAATGTCATACAAGAATCTTATGTCCAGCAATGTTATCCTTTAAAAATGAAGGAGAAATTAGTACATCACCAGATAAGCAAAAACTGAGAATTCTTTACTAGTTGACCTACCCTACAAGATATACTAAAAGGGATTCCTTTAGGTGGAAATCAAAGGACGCTAGAAAGAAACTCAAATATACCTAAGTAATTAAATAGCATTGGTAAAGGTAATGAAGCAATAAAGGAAGCACCAAGGAAGGTAACTATATAAATAATATGCTGTATAAAGGACAGTATAAATGTAACATGATTTTTAAGTGGGCAAAGGATTTGAATAGACATTTTTCTAAGAAGTTATAGAAAATGGCCAAATAATACATGAAACCATGCTCAGCATCACGTCTTTAGGGAAATGTGAATACAAACTACAATGAGATACCATTCTTAGCCAGAGGGAAATAAGAAAAGATAGACAATATAACAAGTGTTGTCAAGATGTGAAAAAAAGGAACACCTTGCTTCATCACTGATGGGTACATAAAACTGTGCAGTCACTTTGGAAAACATTTTGCCAGTTCCTCAAGATGTTAAAAATAAAGGTTCTATATGACCCATGAATTCTAATGCTGTATTCAAGAAAAATAAAAATATATGTTCATATGAAGCTTATACGCAAATGTCCATAGAAGCATTATTCTAAATGGGCAGAAAGAAGAAACACCCCACATATCTATCAACTAGTGAATGACTGAACAGATGTATTTGGCAATAAAAGGATGTTATATTGATGTTTGATACAATATGGATGAATTTTGAAAAACATTCCTCAAAGAAGCCTGTCACAAAATGCTACAAATTGCATGATTTCGTTTTTATGAAATATCCAGAAAAGACAAATCCATAGTGACAGAAAGTAGGCTATTGATTGCCAAGGGCTGAGAGAAGGAAGGAATGGGATGTGACTGGTAATAAAGTGATGGTAAACATAGAATTACATAGTGGTAATGGTTGCGTAACTCTATGGATATATTTTCAAAATCACTAAATTTTTAAAAATCACTAAATTGTGCACTTCAAATAAGCCAATTTTATGGTAGGCCAACGTCTTTGTTACTCCTCTCTCCATCAGTGCTGACTTCCACTTTGTTCCCGTTGACTCTGCAGCCACTAGACCTAGGAAGTTACATGATTAGGATGTTCAAAGGAAGGGAGATGTTCAACTGAATCATCGGTATAGTATTTCAATATTCAATATTTTTGCATCTGTATGCAAAAAGTAAAACCAGAAAGAAAGCTTGGGAGCAAAGATTCGAATCTATTGTGTGCGGTCCTCATAGATTGATATGATTTTCTTCGACTGTTTATCATTTCTTATTGTTTCGGAATCACGACATTTTCTAGATTGGATTCGTTCATATCTCTCTGTGATAAATATAATATTTCATGGAATCATGCTGATAAGAAGTAATCAAGACACTGAGACGAGGAAAGGGAACTATCCTTTGCTAGGACCGGAAGGTCATCCCATACAATCCTCTAAAGACCTACGTGGTAGGCATTAGTATTCTAACTTCATATGAATGAAAACTCTCTGACTCAGAGGGTCATAAGAGCACATGGCTAATAGATGGCAGAATAAGAGGGCATAGTTTCTGCCCTTGAAACTAATATTTTTACAACACATGCATGCTCCAAAATTTTCTTGATAAGAGAAAAATATATTTGTCTAAATTGCAAAACTGATACTCTTTCTACTACACAGTGCTGCTTTACTTTGAGCGAACTATGACAGCAAGAAGAAAGTATATTATAGTGCCAAGGACAAGTTAAAATATAGTTAATATCTTAGATGTTAAGATTCATATCAAAAGTGATGAGAAAGTCATGCAGATATGCACCAGATTCTTTAAATTGGAACACCATAGGGTTAAGTCATTGCGGCTGGAGGTAAACTAGTTTCCTAGTTTCCATTGCCTCACATGACAAACTTCATTACAAATTTCAGATCTATCTCTTATTAGCTATGTGACTTGGGGCTTAACACTGCAAAGACTCCATTTCCTCGCAGGACTGGTACAAGATTTTGATTAAATGTTTATGAAGTATTTTTTTCTCTGTCAGACACATATTGGGGTCTCATTAAGAGGAATTCCTTTCCTCTCTCCTTGTTTTCTTTGCCCTCCTTAAAATATAAGTACTTCTGGGAAGTATGGAGCACTAAACAAATTTTAATAAGATACGAATTCTCACATATATTACCTCTTAATGGTGAGGGGTATTAAAAGTTATAAAGGCTTGGGGCGCCTGGGTGGCGCAGTCGGTTAAGCGTCCGACTTCAGCCAGGTCACGATCTCGTGGTCTGTGAGTTCGAGCCCCGCGTCAGGCTCTGGGCTGATGGCTCGGAGCCTGGAGCCTGTTTCCGATTCTGTGTCTCCCTCTCTCTCTGCCCCTCCCCCATTCATGCTCTGTCTCTCTCTGTCGCAAAAATAAATAAACGTTGAAAAAAAAAAATTTTAAAAATAAAAAAATAAAAAAATAAATAAAAGTTATAAAGGCTTTAGCTCCTTAAGTGGAGACAGAGTGAGAGGGTGGAGGGGAGAGAAAGAGACAGAGAGACAGAGACAGAGAGAGAGAAAGGGTCAAGAATTATGCAGCATAAATGGAGGGTAAACAGAGTAAGGAATACCTCAATTTAGATTGTAGGGTATCGGGGGATACCTCTTCTTTTGAAGAAATATGTCTTATTCATGCCTTCAAGACCTCATCAAATCTTTGTTTCTTCTTTTGTAAAAACAGGAGCTAATGCCGACTCTGGAAAACCAGAGATTAGAGTACATACCCTACCTAAAATATTGAAATTAAATATAAATAGATAACAATAACTATGTTGGTCAGGAGAAACAATTTTATGTGTGGAGAGAAGGAACTGCAATGTGTCTTCCAGCTCATACATATGTCATATACTCTGTGTTGTTTAGCCCCTAGTGAGACGCGTACCTATAACAGTATGTAGCATTATTAACATGCTCATCTATTCAATCTGTGTTAACTAACCATCTAGTTGATATAAAGCCTTGAGCTATCCTGGGGTAGAAGGCAAGAGTAGAGAGTAAAGAGATTCATAAAATCCTGTTTTTACCCTTCAGGAGCTAATGCTTCAATAGATATAAAATGCCTTATCACGACCTCTTTATGACAATTGCCAAGTCCAGTTTAATTTTAGACTGAGAATTACAACCATGAGATATAGACCACATTTGTACAGTTCTTCAGTTGAGCCTAAATTCTGTGGCCAGAACCACACTTCAGGCTTTTAAAAATTGCTATTTCTATTTAGTATGAAGTTGTCTGTGTCCTTTGTATTTAGGAAAAATGTTTTCTTAATTAATAAAAGAAAAATAAAACTCAAAATATCACTTTAAGTTCTTGACATGGAATTTATGTAACTCACCAGAAGTAAAAATTATTTGCTACAGGGGTGCTGGGTAGCTCAGTCAGTTAAGCATCCGATTTCGGTTCAGGTCATGATCTCGCAGTTCGTGAGTTCGAGTCCCACGTCTGGCTCTGTGCTGACAGGTTAGAGCTTGGAGCCAGCTTCGGCTTCTGTGTCTCCCTCTCTTTCTGTCTCTGCCCCTCCCCAGCTTGTGCTCTGTCTCTCTCTCTGTCTCTCAAAAATAAACATTAATATTTTTTTTGAAAATTAAAAAAATAAATAAAAACCTCTTTGCTACGAAAGACCTCCCCCAGCACCAAGAGAGAGCACCAGCCAAGAGAATTGGTTGGAAGATGGTAAGGCTCACACATGTCACGTTGATCAAGAACTTACAGACCAAGGGAACTTGCTCCAGAAGAACACCTAAAAAGTTTTAAAGTAAAAACAAGCAAATAAACAACAAGACATAAGAAAAAAAAAATTATTCCTGGAAAATTCTAAGAAAGTTAGGGAACAGAAATAATTTGGCTTGAACTTCAGCATTCTCATTTTATTAGTCTAATCTTCTGTAATGAAATCGTTTTCTGAACTGATGATTTTTTTTCTCTTTGGAGAAAAAATCACAAGTGCAGTTAAGTTATATATATGAAATCCTTGACTAAAAATCTACTGGATTCTTCAGAGTGATTGGAAAATTATTTCAGGCTACTTAATTTCAGAGAACCAAGTTTATAGTTTTTCCAGCTTAAAAATAATTTGGTTGACTTATGACTTTTTAGGTTAAACTGTCAGCTCTCATCAGATGAGTTTGCTACCTTTAAATTCAACCGGAGGGGATTTTTTGGTCAAAATATTTGCTATTAAGTAGTTCTGGTGAAGGAGAGATGATAGGGTACATTTTTTCTTCTGATAATACATGGAAAAAAGAACCAGGTAAGAGAAACACAATGCAAAACAAAAAACAAACAAAACAAAGATAAAACGGTGTACAAAGCACATGATTCACCACCTTTTAGTTGTAGATTAATAAATTCCTTAGGGGAACTGTTTTCAATATAAGCCCTTTTTATGATTAAATATTAAAATTTTAAAGAAACTTTCCAAGGCACCTTGAATTTTCATTAAAATGTTTCAAAGTGATGACATATATTAAGCTATCAATACACAAACACTAATGCTGTTTAAAACAACATCTAGCAATTATTTTTAAACCTTCCGAGTAATAAAAAGAGAAAAAAAAGAACCAGAATACAAAGTACTGCCACATTCTAAGTGCTATGAACTGAAAGTAAAATAAAAATGCAGGTGTCTGTAGTGAGTATTTTGAGGTTCAACTAGCCTTAGCATATAGCCAAGGTTCTAGCTATTTGGCAATTAATTTCTAACCTAGCTCCATTAATTTATTCACTGAAATTCTGCTCTCAAAACAAACCCTCCTTCCATCTCAAGGTACAAGAGAGGGTGTTATCCCATGTTGTCTCATAAGCTTTCTTTACCCCCTTATATCCTACCTGGCTTCTGACTCACTGAAATAATGCCCGTTGGCTCCCAGTAAGTTTTCATAATGCTCCTGGTTTGTCAGTGCAGTTGCCCTGATAACTGAGAATCTATAGATCTATAGTGTCCCTGTCTCCAAAGCAAGGACTCTCTCTGCCCCAAATCTTGAAACTGTAGGCGGGACCTAACAGTGAGAAAAACTTATAAACAAACTTTTAAGAGGTTGTGGTCATTTACAAATGCTAAAGGCCGGCTCTTTGGCAGCTATCTTTTGTGAGAAAATTAGATACATTTGAAACCTTAATATGTACATGTGAACTGTTAAAGACTAACTCTCATGGAATTTGCACCCTCGATTTCAATATGGGAAAGGAAAAAATTACTAATTCACAGCAGATACTACAATAAAATTCTAAAATATCCTCAATTTCAGATTAAAATTAATAGGAATTTGCTAAAGCTATTCTATATTGCTCTACCTTTTTCCTCTAGAATTTATTTTAATTGTGGTGAACTACATGTGACATAAAATTTAACATTTTTATCATTTTTAAGTGTACTGTCCTGTGATGTTGGGTCCATTCACAATGTTGTGCAACCATCACTGCTATCCATTTCTAGAATGGGTTTTTTTATTATCCCAAACTAAAACTTTTTGTCCATTAAATAGTATCTCCTCATTCTTTACTCCCTCCAGCCCCTAGAAACCTCTAACATACTTTCTTCTCTATGAATTGCTTTTCCTAGGTTCCTGGGATAAGAGGAATCATACAATATTTGGCCTTTTGTGACTGTCTTATTTTATTTAGAACAATGTTTCCAAAGTCATTCCTGTTGTAGCATGTTTCAGAATTTCAGTCTTTATTAAGGCTGAATAATATTCCATTGTGTGTACATATCACACGTTGCCTATTCACTCATTTGTTGATGCACATTTGTGTTTGCACCGTGTTGCTTGATGTTAGGCAAGAAGAGTTTATCAGGATGATACAATTATCTTTCATCTTGTAGCCCTCCCCTCTCTCCCCACAACCCTTTCACAGAGGACCCTGGAGGAAGTATAGTCACCCTGCATACCCTAGCATAGGCCAGAATGTTCCTTTCACTGCTAAGTCACTTGTATGGCAACTTTATGAGTAGAACAGAGGCTTATATAACTTGCCTCTCCCCCATTTCTTCTTCTGTGCCACTAATGAGTGGATCTGCTTCCTGCTTCTAACCTGCTTCTTAGAAAACATTTTCACCAAAGTTGTTCAGCAGATGCAACTTAAATCTTGTATCTTTCTTCTAAACTTTGACTCAGTAAGGTCAATCTTTTATTTTACATCCTTTCAATCACATAAAGGATCTTCGATAACATCTGACCTTTAATAAAATTGAAAAAATTGGAGTTTGCTATGCCTTAGTTAATTGCATTTGTACCATCTCCAATTGCTGATCAAAAGAAAATGAAGTTCTGTATTTTGCTGCACTCCAAATTAAGAAAATAGAATTCTAACATAAGTAGTGAGGGTTATCTTCCCCGATTCAGAATACAAATGATGATTAAGAAATTTTCTTTGTAACTTATGCCTTCCACCAAAAGAGACTTCTCTCTAATCCATTTTCAGATGCAGAATTTCTAAAGTACAGCAGCTATAACTCTGAATACCTAAGATTGCAAATTGTATCTGCCCATCTTGACACTGTGAGAATACACTTCCACTCTGCAAAGGTAGTTTACTCAAAGGATAGGACATATATTGTTTGTGGTCTAAAGTCTGTCATAAGAATTACCACTTTGGGCATTGGTCAAGTGATTGTCAGAACTTCCCTTAAGATCTTTTCTCCCTCCTTCCTTTGTAATATTTCAAATTAATTAACAAAATAGAGCACTATAAAAATATACAAGTTATACTCACAGAACTGAAGAGGTCATTCTGAATCCATGATGGTCCAAGTTACTGAGATTTATATCTTTTATTTTTTAAGTTCTTTTTTTTTATTTATTGAGAGAGAGAGAGAGCACGTGAGGGAGAGGTATAGAGAGAATCCCAATGTGGGGGTCGACCTCACAAACTGCAAGATCATGATCAGAGCCAAAACCAAGAGTTAGATGCTTAACCAACTGAGCCACCCAGGTGCCCCAACATGTACTTTTTATATTTGTTCTAGGACTAATCTTTAAACTGCTTCTAAAACTACTATGAAAATTATCTTTTTTCTTTGGTTTGCTTGTAATTCTGCTCCCTAACATCTGAACTCTTTGTTCTGTTTCTAGGGACTGAGATTTGGGGAAGAACAAATGCTTTCCAAAACAAACAAACAAACAAAAATGTCTAGACACTTGCTTTATTGAATGATAGGAATAGGGCATGGACAATTAACATAGTCTTGATCCATCAGATGGTGCTGGATAGGTGACCTTACCTAAACAAATCATGAATGTTTTAGAATTCACTGTGGCAAAAGCAATATCTATTTTTTCACGATGGTGCCCAGCATCCAACTATGGTGCCAGTAGCCTTTCACTGGTGCCATCTATTGCTCAGTAGCAGAGTCGGTCCCAAAACCAGTGTTCCTTAGTGATGGTTTTGCCCACACAGTTGTCCTTGCCTTTTGCCTATTTTTGAGACCTCACAATAAGTTATTCTTACATTTAAGTAAATCAGACTCAGTTTCCCCTGTTTGCCAAAAGAATCCTGACAGTGAAGACAGGATTGTCCTCCTCAATCCTACCAAAAGTCATTACTTAAAGGTTAACTATTTCATAAAGCCCTTTCTAACCACTCTCTTTTGAAACTGTATACTTAGAACCCATGAATGCCTACAGCATTTACTTGTGAAACATTGTTCTATAAATGTAGATGGGGAGTCTTTATGGCAAATCTAATATAAATCAAAACCTAGAAGGACTGGTAGGATTTTGACAACTGAGACAACATAATCAGGAACAAATAGAATAAGACTATATATTAGAGTAAGGGTTCCCTAAGAAATTGATCTTTTTATATGAAGAGATTTATTATAAGGAATTGGTTCACACAAGTATGGAGACTGAGAATCAAAGATTGCGGTCAATAAGCTGGAGACCCAGGAAAGCCAACATGTACTTCCAGTCTGAGTACCAAGGCCTAAAAATAAGAACTGATGAAAACAATTTGAATATGAAGGCCAGAAAAGACCCAACTCGAACAGTCTGGCAGGAGGATTTTCCCCTTATTCGTTGAAAGGTCAGCCTTTTTGTTCTAATAAAGCCTTCAAATGGAATGAGACCCACCCACATTGGGGACAACAATCTGCTTTACTCAGGCTACTGATTCAGGTGTTAATCTCATCCAAAAATGCCCTCACGAACACACCCAATATAACGTTGACCAAGTATCTAGGCACCCTGTGTCACGGTCAAGTAGACACATAAAGTTAATCATCACAGACAGAGCATGTTGAAAGGACAGGATCTGTTCTGGGAAGATTTAGCATTTTGTGTGTCTGAGAAGAACGGAAGTGGATAAGCTTCTGCCTCAACTGAGAAATGAGTACCAGGAATTAGTGCTGGGAAAGGAGATGTTATTTAATTTGTTTCTTGTTCATAAAATGCTAGAGCCAAAAGATGAAGAAAGATCAGTAAAACAGAACCCTGGAGAAGAATAGCAAAAGACAAATTTGTGGCAGTTTAGGGTCATTTGTACAGCATAAGGGTGGGAGAAAAGAAAAACAAAGAAGTCATAAACAAGGCAAAACTGAAATAGAGTGGAAAATCAGACTAGGTGTATATATGTACGTACTTTATTCTCTGCACATGTATTTTTATCATACTTGAGATTCACATGCAATAAAATAGCTTAACCATTCACATAGAACTCTTTCATAAAACAATAAGTATGGTTCAAAAATACAATCAAACAAAAGGCAAACTTCTGAGGTTAATGTAATCACGGTCGTGAGCTTGAATATCTTGCTAAACAGGGAATCCTGGGTACTCAAGTTCTGACTGCTTCCTGCTTTGAAAAAGGGATTTTCTGTTTTGTCTTGTTTTGTTTTGTTTTGTTTTGTTTTGTTTGTTTGTTTGTTTTAGATTCAGGCCTTGTTATTCTCTCCAAATCTCTCCTTTTCCCCAACTTCCTTCTCCTTAGAAGACAAAACTTCAGCCTGAAGAAGAGAGGCGGAAAAGAAGCCAATTGTCAATTGCTTTATGTCCAAATTTGCATTATTCCTAAGTATGTAACAGCAGGATTTTCTTATCCTAAATAAATACTTCACACACACACACACACACACACACACACACACACACACACTGTATTTATTTAAAAACAGGAAAAATATTTATTTTTGTCTTTTATACTCAAAGATGCTTGAATCTTTAACTGAATTCACATATCACAACTCATTCTTTCCTTAAAATGAAAGGATACCAACACAAAATGTAGTTTTTCTTAAACCAGTGGGTTGAAAGCTGTTGTGGTTCAATCACTTCTGAAGAAACTGCTTTAGCAATTGCTTTAGTCAATATGCATGGCAGTGATCAGAGACTTCATTTTATTCAAAATGAGCCATATATTCCATATGATCAACATTCAGGAAATATTCACTGAATTATTTTAAAGCGAGTGCAGAGCTTCTATTGAAAAAAAAGCAATATTTCCAACATCCTTTATAGCTTCATAGCAAGAATTATGAATGCACAGGCAATCCATGTGGAATATAGTAGTTTAAGAATTGCAGTTATTATCAGAGATTCCCTCTTTGAGAAGCAGCAAAACAATTGTGCTTAGGTGCTCTAGTCTCTAGAACAAGACTGATTGCCAATCTTAACCTCATGGCCTCAACTTTCTCATCTATAAAATGTGGCTAAGTACCTGTTCTAAGGATATATATATATATATATATATATATTTGAGGATTAGCATTAGAGGATATATATGTGTGTGGGTGTGTTTATTTTTCTTCTTTTTCTTAGAATTATAAATTATGCTATGACCAAACCTTATTGCTAAACTTCTACATATAGCCTTAATACTTTCTTACAATAGAATACAATCTGTGTAACTGTCACAGTTACATTTCTGCTAGGGGAACATAACAGATGAATTTCAAATAAAAGTGTTGCCATCTCAGGACACCTGGGTTGCTCAGTCGGTCAAGTGATCTCACAGTTGGTGAACTTCAGCCCCACATCAGGCTCTGTACTGACGGCATGAGGCCTGCTTGGGATTCTCTCTCTCCCTCTCTCTCTCTGCCCCTCCCATGCTCATGCTCGCTTTGTCTCAAAATAAATAAACGTTAAGAAATAATTTAAAAATGAATCAAAGTGTGTCCTCTCCACAGCAGTCTGTCCAACAGAGCTTTCAGCGATCATGGAAATGTTCTGCCCTGTGCAAGCATGGGCCACTAGCTGCAGGTGGTTAGGAAGCACTTTAAAATGTAACTAGTGTGGGGCCGCCTGGGTGGCTCAGCCGTTTAAGCGTACGACTTCAGCTCAGGTCACGATCTCGCGGTCCGTGAGTTCGAGCCCCGCGTCAGGCTCTGGGCTGATGGCTCGGAGCCTGGAGCCTGTTTCCGATTCTGTGTCTCCCTCTCTCTCTGCCCCTCCCCCGTTCATGCTCTGTCTCTCTCTGTCCCAAAAATAAATAAACGTTAAAAAAAAAATGAATCGGC